>NC_081190.1:72657927-73257927 GCF_902713425.1 Acipenser ruthenus | reverse complement strand
TATTTTCCTTTTTTAATTTTATATCCAATTCAATTATCCTTCAGAGGGGAAAAAGCCATTTAAGGAAATTATTTATTTGTATTCGATTATCATCGATAATGAATCAAAATATAACAATGTATCCCTATCGATCTATCTATCTATCTATCTATCTATCTATCTATCTATCTATCTATCTATCTATCTATCTAATATTAACGAACTATTAAGGACATTTATTATTATTATTATTATTATTATTATTATTATTATTATTATTATTATTATTTGAACCACATATCTTCACCCCTTTAAAGATATGCCTCTGGGAGGAAAGTTTTTTTTTTTTTTTTTTTAAAGATAGGATTATTGTAACCTGGGTTACATGTCTAGCAGCGCTTTTCATTTGATATCTCGCCCTACAAAACATGAAAACATAGGGGCGCTTGTATTGTATAGATCACTTAGGTATAAGGTAAAGACAGCAGCAACCCATTTAGTTTGATTAAAACTGCCAGTCCTTTCCCAAGCATTGGGGTAGCTAACATACAGCATTAGTTGTCATGGTTACTGTAAATCGCATAAATCCAAAAAATACCCACCTATAATCCGAGATGAAGCTTTTATTTCCCTTGCGAAATAATATTTAAAAGGATGTCAGCTGACAAAACAACCTCATTATTGTACTCTAGGCATGGTATTACCTTCAGTGCTTCTATGAAATATGCGTTAAAAGTATTTTGTGTTTTGTGAAAGAAAGAAAAAAACTGTCTGAGAAAAGTGTAAACTTTGATTCATATCACCAACGAAACGTACGGGATGTGAAGCAGTTTGTTTAATAAGTTACTTAAAATTACCTGCACAATATATAAAAACAAGTTTTTGAAGTATTAGCCCTCCCGAGATCTTTGCATTATCATCTGCGTCATGTTTAAGTATCTATGATATCGTTTATGCTGTGTTGTTCTCGAGGTTTCTAATATGCACCAGAAGGATTGTATAGATTGTGGTTTGGTAGACTCTCCTGTTAGTGCTGTTTTCTTGTAACTATGGCTTGTTGTCTTTCCCTATCTTGGATTACTGGGTATTCTCCGAGATGAAGAGCCATTAATTACCCATTCAGTCAATATTAGGAAGACAACAGAGATTTTTTTTTTTTTTTTTTTTTTTTTTTTACATAGGATTAAGAAGACATCAAATTGTTCCATTAGTATATTCCTCCTCACGAATAAGCTTTCGTTATACATTTAGTTTTCCCTGGAGTCAATCTGAATATATTACACATACGACGTGGAAAACAATAGCTCTAACAGTAAACAACTCTCTAATTTTGGATGTCTATATTTTTGTTTTGTCTTTATTTCACATCACGACGACTTTTTAAATTGAGCTGGCCATTCAATAACTGTATTTGTTTTATGTATGTTTTTCCCCCGGTAAAATAGTGTCTAAAACCTGTTTTTGAATAAAATCAAAAGTTACAACACATTTACTCATATACACGTTAGATAACATAAACAAAACCGTTTTATTTTGTAGGCATATTATTTTATGAATGAGAAATTCATACGATAACATTGTTAAACCTGTCCAGTTCGTCCTACAGTTTGTAGCACGCCATGGCAGATACGAAGTAAATACATTAAATATGCACACTCCCTTATTTACCCAATACCTTTTCTGCTCCGGATTAATTGTAATAATGTCTTAAAGATCTAACGGGTTTTGTCATAAAAACAAACCAGATAAAATTACACCAAACAGCAAGGTTGTAATTTCGGTATTGATTCATTTTACACAATGGTCTTTAAAATGTAAATATGCTATCTGTCTTACAATTGTAGCTAAAGTTAATCATTATACACATACACCCAATACAATGGCTGGCCATGTCTTCAGAGGCTTAAGATCAAAGCAGAAACAATACAGTAGGCCCATTTAGTATTTAAATATACCGATACCTGTTCTGTACCAGAATTGGCAAACACAAGGTTTGTATTTGACAACAAAAATATTAAGCATGTGTGTACAAATTATATGTATAGATAAATACTGCAAATTGATTATTATTATTTTTTATCGCTATATTGGGAAGTTCAGTTAATCTTTCCCATTGACGTATTATTTTTATAATTGTGTGTATCCTCACAATTTCTTCCTTACCAAAAGCACACAGCCCGTAACTAGTTGTCCAGTTTACGCCACACATCGTGCAACTCGCTTGTGCTGGTTACCACACAACGACAATAATAATAATAATAATAATAATAATAATAATAATAATAATAATAATAATAATAATAATAATATAGACAAAGAAGTGGTGTAAAATATTCAAACTATTTTAATTAATCTACAAACCCAGGAGGATTTTAATCTGTTATGGATAATTAGGATCAAATATATGTTCTAGGTTATGGGAAACAATGTATTTTATTTATATGAATGTATGTTATATAATGTATATATTTCTGCATGTAGTATAAACAGTTTGACCATACTCAGTGTGGAGTAGTGGTTAGGGCTCTGGACTCTTGACCTGAGGGTTGTGGGTTCAATCCCCAGTGGGGGACACTGCTGCTGTACCCTTGAGCAAGGTACTTTACCTAGATTGCTCCAGTAAAAACCCAACTGTATAAATGGGTAATTGTATGTGAAATAATGTATAATGTGATATCTTGAAACAATTGTAAGTCGCCCTGGATAAGGGCGTCTGCTAAGAAATAAATAAATAAATAATAATAATAATAATAATAATAATAATAATAATAATAATCAAATTCGTTCGGAAATTATCAGCATCTGGATTAACATTTGGCACCTACAGCAGCTTTCACTGAATGCTCAACTGTAATGATGTACACTGTGCACTAACAAGACCAAAATACAAAAAGAATATATCATGTATCATCCAAACTTGCTTGGCGAAGTGTGTAGACCACAGAAATGAATCCAGAGTACATCTCAAAAACAAATGCACCAGTTAAAATGCAGTCAGAAATACTCCCATTGAGATTTGCAAATATCATGTACCATCCCTTTGCAACCAGTAGAGGTCACTCTAATACAGTTTAAAGTAGCCTGTATTTGGTAATACGAAACGGTCAAATGCAAAGCTTGACATCAGAAGACCATTGTAATACAAGGGTGCGTGTAAAAGAGAGAAATTCAAATGATGTCCAACGAACTGTCTTCGTTATAAAGAAAAGAAAAAGAAATCGAAAAGCAACAAACAGAAGAGTTGGTAGATATCAATATTCCTACCGTTTGCAACTTGGTGCTGTCTTGCACATTTGCTGTCTTTTCTGCCGTTTGATGCTTCACTAGCTGGTAATTCAGATTTCTTTATATCCGAGTCTTTTGGGAACATGCTTTCCACAGTCGAAGATTGTACCCCTGATAAGAGAGGGCAGAGAAATACATATCCGTGATGCAAACTGTATAACCATGCACGTGACAATTCAGCAGATTGTGACACACCACAACCCGATACATTTATTTTGAGAAAATACAAGCAGTTGTTATAAGACAGGCACGTATTCAATTCTGTGTTCTCACAAAAGGAAAACTGATACCCGACCAAATGTGTTTTGTTCACACACATAATACAAACCACTGTATTTTCCTTTACTTACCTAATTGGACACACGTAGGTACCAGCTTGCGGCAATTAGAATTCATTTTCTGTTTCGCTCTTCTACAAAAGAATAAAATAACGTGAGACCCAGATCCAGGTGATGGAGTTGCATGCTGATTAATTGTAGCAAAAAAAAAAAAAAAAAAAAAAAAAACACCTTTACATTCTTCTCACATTGCATCACGGAACATTTACTAGAACTACAATTGTTTTTTTTTTATTATTATTTATATATTTGACAGCAAAAATGCCAAAGAACTAGATGCAAAAATCTGAAATAAATACATAAAAATATATCTGGCCTACTTGACATATTGGAATTAAACTATAAAATATAGTTTTAAATGTGCAGATATTTTGGATTTAGGTTTTTTTTTATTTGTTTTTTTTTAAAGAATACATTATACAGTATAAATTAATTATGTACACCTTTTTGTAAGTTACTGTATTTTACCAAAACCTCTTATCATTTTGAGTCATTCTTCGGTTGTTCACAATAATTTTACGGAAAAAAAAGTCGTTATTGAACTTTTGTATTACCAATTGCTTGTTGGTTAAAATCTGTTTTACTGTTGACAACAGCAGGTTTGATGTGATTAATATGTGTATTATGAAGCTAGGGACTGCACCATGGCTTGGTCCTCTGTTGTGCCAAAGAGCAGCAGTTTGGCTGGTCCAGATTTAGCGATTCTGCAGTAAAATGACAGGATTAGTGTCTGATTGAGATGTCTGTTGATGGGATATTACAAAATTCATTATCACAGCTCTATACTAACTCGATATGAAGTAACACAGATGGGATTTTATATAGTCCAGGCTTCAAATGTTTGCTTATGATAATGTTAGATGGAAATTTGCATGTTATCATGCTGGTAATCGTTTTTTTTTTTTTGTTTTTATGTCGCTGCAGTATGCGCATAATTGCAATGTTGGTTGTTTTAAACAGATCAAGGTCTAAGGGGCGCATACTATTCGAAACTACCCCCCCCCCTCCCCCTTTGTAATATACAATTATGTAATATACAATTAATAACGCCATGTATGATACCCTGTGCTTAATAATAATACCAAAATAATAACAACATGAACGCAATGTTCTTGTGATACTGACACTTTATTACATAACATACCGTCAATATTACCCTCTGAAAGTGACTGAGATGCTAACATTTTAGGTTAGGTTCGTACCATTTAGATGTCATTATTATTATTATTATTATTATTATTATTATTATTATTATTATTATTATTATTATTATTATTATATAAATCGTATCCAACAAACTATTAACCCATTTTGGTATTGATATATTTTACACTGTAATGTTCTAACAATCAAACAATCAAAATACATTCTAAAACGTGTTTATAATCGTTCCATACGATTTATGTTTTTAATTCAATTTGACGTATTTTCTCGTCATAGTGTGTAAGTCTGCACTTGATACAAAAATCCAAAAGATGAAATATATTTATAAACGTATGTCTACTTTTATTCCAGTTGATATTCAGTCATCGAAAATGTATATAAATTGGGTCTGCATAGCGCCGCTCTTAAAACAACTGAACCACAGTTGGGTATCGCCGTTACATTGCAGTTTAGTAGCGGAGAGAATTTGTGGTTTCCTGCAGATAATGCAGTTACACTGTATTGGAATAAAAAAGGACGATTAGAAACTGTAAAAAAAAAAGAAAAAGAAAAAAAGATTTATAGAATCAATTTGCACACTTTGGAAAACGTGTGTTCACCTGAGTGTAATGCAACTGACATTTAAGTGAGCTACTGTCACTGTACACATTATAATGACATTTTATCAAACACACTACAGACACATTTAAAAATCAGCTTGTTTCGTAATATGTAAACATAATACATGTAATAAAACAATGTTTGAATTTAGAAAACAAACAAAGCATTGGTTAATAGGTTTACTGACAATGTACAATATGTGTATTTAGTTGATAAACAAATACATCTCTACATGCATAACCACTGTATTCCATTAAAGTGCCATTACATTTCTGAAATCATTTAAATAAATTGCTATTTTAGCTTCTCCTATTGCTTATACTGTTTTGCATAAATATTGAAAACAATTATAAGTTGGGTTTGTGAAGAACGCCACGACTTTTTTTTTGATGCAGAAAAAAACTTGTGATATAGGCTCTACCAGTTTTTAAAACTGTCACATAATGAAAATACTACAAATAATAACAATAATACATGTTATTGACAGTCCAGTAGTTAAAAATAGTATTGTTTTTACAAAACACATTCTTGAAAATACAAAAATAAAATTAAAATAAATTAAAATAAAGGCCTACCTTGCAAATGCCCAGTCACCTGGTTATATATATCATTTTATTATAATTATTATTTACAGCGCAGTGTTTTTTTGAGAAACGAAGTATTACTTTTTTTGATTACTAAATAACAAACGCAAGAAATTGAAAAGTAAGGAGATTGGGGGATGGTACAAAGAGATCGCATCCTCTTCACGTTACTTCCAATACTGCAACTCTGCTTTACACCCAGCGCCGTGGTCTGCAAATATGAAAGCCCGTCCCCCCGTCCCCCCATAAGAAATCACTTATCTGCTGGTTTTTTTTTGTAAATTTAACAGTGGTGAAATAGGGATCACGGTTGAAAATCATATCCTGTGAAGATTTTTAAGAGTGGAACGAATTCCTTGACTTGCATTATCTCACACGCAGGAAGGATGGCCTCTTCACTTACCAGCTATGGCGCTTATTTTTTGCTTGTCTTATTCCTGCTGAGAATTTTTGGGGAAAACAAATCCAAAACGGTACCAGTATACAGCGTCAGAGATACGATTACATCAAAATGTTCGTTCCGAACATACAAGTAAGCTCGATTCCTAGGTCTTTTGATTCTCCGACGATCTCTCTCGATCTCGGTCTCCACTGAGAAAGACGTGACGTCAAGAGAGATTCCAATACACCTCTCGTTGCAACAGAATTAGAAAGAGACTGAACCTGACATAGCTGGAGTCGCTCCATCAGTCAGACCATTTCCATCCCCTGGACTGGGTCTTTTAACTGTGGCAACTTTAATTTCACACTTTATTTTAGCTTATTATTTGATCAAAACAACAATGCTGTTATGACGGCTATAAATCTTGTTGATTATAGTAAGTCTCTGTTAGTCTTGCGTATTAAAAATAAAATAACTTAGCTAGTACAGTACTATTTCCCTGATGTTGCATGCAGAGCTGGCAAGTTTTGTCTGAAACAAAACTATGTAACAACAACAACAACAACAACAACAATAACAACAACAACGACAACAACAACAATAATAATAACTGGTGTTATTTAGCACATACAATTTTGAAAATATCAGTGAACACACTTTTCATAGCATTAGGCCATTGTTTATTTAAAAACAAAAAACGACAACTAGTCTATAAAATTGGGTATTTAAATTAACACACACACACACACACACACACACACACACACACACACACACACACACACTAATAATAATATTAATTATTATTATAATTCACTTCATTTTTTAACATTGAATGAAACGCAGTAAATATGTTGGGGTTATTGTCACCTGACAGTTTAGTGAGTTGACCTCTTTGTGATGTAAACATAAATGACTGACAGGGAGACAGATGTATATTACCTAAGACTCTTCTTTTGTTCGCACTATTTAAAATATCTCTAACTATTTTTTTGTTTAATAACTCATTTTTATTTGCATGATTGTTATAAAAAAAATGTAAAAGCCCATTTCATAAAATAATTTTCAGCACACTTCGGCCGATATTTATATAAATGCAAGCAACACGTTTTGAATTAAAATATTAGATCGAACTGGCAAACCAACTAAATTGTATTTATTTGTTTATATGTTATTTTTTAAAGTTAGAAATAAGTTTATATTATTATTATTATTATTATTATTATTATTATTATTATTATTATTATTATTATTATTATTATTATTATTATTATTTTGTTTTACATGGACATTTCAACCAAATCAACGAATTAACTTGTTAAATTATTATTATTATTATTATTATTATTATTATTATTATTATTATTAGTATTATTAGTATTATTTTTATTATTATTATTAGTATTATTAATTGGTGGTAAACTTTCAATCAGACTAATCGTGGCTCTATGTATTTTCTGTCTTATGTGTTAAATGGGATAGTTTGTGCAGCTGAAGTGAGCAGCTGGTGGGAAATGCAAATGTACTTTAAAGAAACATAAGATACAGAGTGATTTTCATTTGCATCTCGAGTGAGCCAAATGAGACCGACGTACGTTTCGCGCTCCTAATCCTTATTTTACATTTTCAGTCATACCCCCATTAAATAACTAATTAATGCCCACAATCCCAAGGGAATCCTATCACGGGCCAGTGAGAAATGGGAAATCTGCAATATAGGGTGGAAGCACTCTTTATTCTCTCTTTATTTAGAATATATATATACTTAAATAATGCTCAATTAAGTTTAACATTAAATATAAAAATACATGATTTGTGTTTGTTTGTTTGTTTGTTTGTTTGTTTATATATTCTTTAAATCAAAAGAGTACTTCTATAATACAATGGTACATAGAAGCCCCGGTATTCAGGCCAGCTAACATTTTAAGAAAAGTGCAGTGTTGCGCTACAAGATTAACACTAAATCCATCTACATTTCATGGATTCTGCGGCTCACGTGGGCATCTTAAATTTGGGATACTCATCCAATTCTTAGAAAAAAAAATGACACTAGTTTGCATTTGGAATGATGACTTCTACAGAATAAATTATTGAAATGGATTACAATATGATTGTTCAGTCGTTCCTCGTCCTACTCATTTAAAATATATTTTTGGTGTATTGGTAAAATAAACTACTGATAAGTCCTGATAAAATGAAATTGGAAGCATGTACTATGTTAAGAACAGGTCCCGAACAGCTTAATGCATCCCATAATAAACGTTATTCCAAAGCACCCGAATTATTGCCTTAATCACACTGTCTGCTTAATTAACCTTTGAGCTAAATACAATTGTCTGTAAGTGAATACATCATCAGTATAGTGCTGGAGATTTCTCAGACCTACTTGAAGGCTGTCCCTTATGCACAATCACAACTGGACTAATTAGCAAATCGGAATAAATGGGTGAGCGATCCGCAGGTTAAATTATTGTCCTGCAACGCCCTCCTGTTTACACAGCCGAACAGAAGCCCTATAAACTTTAGCTATTTTTTTTATCTTCGAGGCAGTACAGTTTTATTCTCATTGTTAGCAACAAACCAAAAATTATCTTTGTATACTTAGCTAAAATTAGTAAACCCTATTAAAACAAGCACGGCTTTTGCTATGACAAGGATATGATGATGAAAACACAGCTCTCGACTCTGCCGTATAGATTGCACATCACGTTAAACCTCAGTCTATATTTGATCATATTAAATGAGAGCATCTTGTTATACTAACTGTGCACTTACCTTCATCTGGAGAATAGAATGAAAGGCTTTTTTTCTCACAAAGAAGGTACAAAGGAATGCTAGAAGTTCGGAAAAGACTGGCGAGGTGAAATCTTTAGCCTCGGGGGCTAACCAGCAGCCTCTTTCATTTCAAGCACTTATCGATTTGCTGTTGTCATCTTCGGGGACGCAGAAGGACACTTGAAAGAATTTGTGATGGGGCTCTGATCTGAGAAAGAAGGCGACCTGACCGAGCTTTCACCAAATTCTTAATTACCACATCAACATTACACAAATACCGCTGCTGACAGAAGCGAAGTCTACCTAGGCCTTAACTTTTGTTTCTGTGAAATTCAGAAAAACTTTTACTTTCTTCTTTCGTTGCAGAAGTGATGTGTTATGGTACTGTATCTCACTGGCACATCGCACATCTGTCTCTCACTCTTTTGCATAGTCTATGTATTATTATTATTATTTGTTTATTTTAGCAGGCACCTTTATCCATGTCGACTTCCAGAGACTAGGGTGTGTGACCTATGCATCAGCTGCAGAGTCACTTACAATTACGTCTCACCCGAAAGACGGAGCACAAGGAGCTTAAGTGACTTACTCAGGGTCACACAGAGTCAGTGGCTGAGGTGGGATTTGAACCGGGGACCTCCTGGTTACAAGCCCTTTTCTTTAACCACTGGACCACACAGCCTCCTATGTAAAATCTCGGTGAGAGAAACTCCCTGACAGACTAACCTTAACAAAATAGTCTGCGTCTGAATTCATATAACACAGGTTAATGCTAAATCACAATAACAGTGGTATGATCAAATAAAACACTATGTGCTAACTGTGCTGCAGTGTTTACACCATTTTTTTCTAAATAGAAAAACACTGTTGTTGGACGTGTAAATAAACAGTTCAGTTACTTCAAAGGCCTCTGTGAACACTTTTTTTTTATTTCTAGTCCACTTGTGTGCAAAGTGTGCAAATGCTGTATAATAGTAAATGCTTACTAAATCTAATGTGCTGTCGTGATTTTTTGGGCAACTCAAAATGGCACTGAAATTGCATAATATATTTCCCACAACAATTAATGTGCTCATTTCAACACCTTTTGTTGTATTGCTTTTTATTTTGAGTCGATATATATATATATTTTTTAGCTATAGGCGTACATTGACTTTTTAAAATGATAATTTTAATTATAAATATATAACAAATAATAATAATTGAATGCAGTAGAGGGGAGCATTTCAAATGTTGTAGAAAGTAAAGATTCTTCTAAATACATTGATTTCCTTACCCTTTGTAAAACTACTTAATGATAAATGATTCAACCAGGCTATTTTGATTTTTATTATTAAACCAATGGCAGTCTTATATAGATCTGAGCAACAATAATCCCCCAAATATCGGTGTTTCAGAATTAGAGGCTTCAAGTCAATCCATATACTACCTTATTGTGTATATAAGGTTGATTTGTTTATTTATTTTAATAAACCGCAGGTGTTTCAATTCAGTCATTATGTTCAACAACCTCGTGTTTTGATCATGTTTGAGGATAGGAAATGGCCAGTGCTCTGTATCAGTGATAATGTTCCCGCCTTTTTACCAACTCGACACCACCAGCCCATGACTGGACAGCTTATAAAGGTCTTTGTGCAGCTTTTCCATAAATCTGCATTTCTTGTATTCTTGAACGAACAAAATACACTTAATCTATTCATTAATGCATTTTTTCTTTTTTTTTTATTAATAATTTAGTATGTCCAATTATTATTTTTACTCCCAATGTCCTCCAATTTGAAATGCACCTTACAGCCGCAATTCTCCATTCGAAGCAGAAGACTCCGGGTTTCAGTAGGCGTTGCACGACCAAACCTTTTTCACCCAGGGACTCGAGAACGAAGTCAGCCAGCTACCGACCTCCGGAGGCCAAGGGTTTGAGCTCACTGGTCACTAGGGTTCTCTGTAGCGTGATGAGGAGAAAGTCCCTGCAGGTCTTGACTCCGTAACGGCAGTCCCAGAGCCAATGCGACGCTCCCTTCGGAGTCCCCAGCTAGGACTGGTCTACTTCGCACTCCCAGGAACGCGACCCCTGAGCACCTCGCGGCTGCGCTTCTATCAGGTGAGCCACTCTGGACTCCTCTGATTAATGGATTTTCATACTTTGTTGAACAAAGGAGTGGTATTGCATTTAATCAACTGCTGTCTGAAACCTGCATCTTATTTGACTTCACTTTTTTGAATGTGGAATTGTTCTTGCTTATGTTAGCTACTGAATCTTTTTTTTTTTTCTTAATGCAAACTGCTGTACATGTAAATGCGTCTTTCCTTTTATCTTTGGTGCCTGATACACAGGGTTTACATTTTTATTTAGGTAAAGTGTGTTGTCTACAATGTCCCTCTTGTTGTTGTTGTTTGTTTACCTGTAAAACCTTGCTATACCTTGCTACTATTGTAGCTGCTTTGTTTAACCTCATGAACTACAAAGTTGCCACGGAAATATCTATTTTGCATATACTGCTTATTGCCAACCATTTCCGATCAAATGCATATAGAAAACAAATCAATAAACGTCTGTTTCCAAATTTATATCATCCTGTTGAATATGTTTGTTTCTTTTTTGCCCAACAGCTTTTTACATTATTATTATTATTATTATTATTATTTTAAATACCAACCTGTGCTGCCTTCTAAGAATGCCTAAACCTTGTTAATCTGAGTTGTCCACTCTCACAGGCAAATACAATTTTAGCAATTGAGTGCTAATGCTAGTTCACAAATATATAAGGTAATAGATCTTCCTCCTATTGGTAGTGTTGTTGGTAGTCTTCAGTTTAATGGGAAACACTTGGCAAAACGATATTGCTTCTTAGTAACAGCAACTTTCACCTAAAGTCAATCAAGATAATATATAATATTCAAGTGTATGAAGCAAGAGAGTAAAGTGAGGTCATTAAAAATGAGTTTCTCTTTTCTTGGCTAATGTATATTTTACTTCTATTCCACTGCCTACATTATTAATGTTGTGTCATCATAGAAGGTAGTGTAGGTCTTTTTTAAGGATGGTTTATTTTCACTGACATGTGGGATAAATAGCTTGGCATAACAAATTATTCTTCATGCTCGAGTTTCAAGTGATTAAAGTTGAATCCAACTTTGAGCATAAGGAATCAATTAAACGATAGTTAGATATGACAAAAAAATTAATGGGCCAAAATGCAAACTGTGTAGCATTTTTGTAAGTTCTTATTCTTAGCGTTTCTGTTTTAAATAAAAAGCCTGGATATCTTCCAATGATACATGAAGTTGTAGATTCTTTTATTACTTTAGCAATAACCACACCCAGCAGTAAAAGCTTTTTTTTTTAAAACGATTATTTATCTTGACTGTGCAGTATGCTGCTGGTAGTCTCCCTCCACCACGAAAAGAGAACTTGACATAGCATCACTCCAAGCGAAGGCTGCAACATGCACACTGCTCACAATAGTTTTATTTAGGTAATCTATCATCAATTCGTCATGCAAACTGATTGCAGCAAACAAAACTGTATAGAGTTTTACACCAAACAATCCAGCATTTGATTTCTACTTCATAAACATACAATAAGATGCATGTTAAGTTTATGTTTAAGAAGCCAAACCTGAACACACATATTGTTGATGTGGGTCGACAGCAAGTAATGGTTGAGGGTTTAGTCAAACCAATTGCTTTTCTGTTTTATGCACCCAGCTTAGACAGTACCCACTGTCTATGTAGTGGCTACCTACAGCAGTGATACTGCAATTCCCTTCCCACACTAATTTAGAAAGTTAGTGTAACTATAAATAGTTTAGTAATTAATTGAGTCTTTGATGTACATCTTAAAATTGGTTAGGCTTAAAATTGTATAAAGGATATTGACTGTACTCCAAACCGGACCACCACAACCTTTTAACAAGACCTTCCCAACCAGTTTAGGCAGCTGTCTTAGGGTTATTGCTATCAGTAGCTATTTCTCCCCATGTGAAAATTCTCTCTCTCTCTCTCTCTCTCTCTCTCTCTCTCTCTCTCTCTCTCTCTCTCTCTCTCTCTCTCTCTCTCTCTCTCTCTCTCTCTCTCTCTCTCTCTCTCTCTCTCTCTCTCTCTCTCTCTCTATATATATATATATATATATATATATATATATATAAAGCAATTTACATTAAGCCTGTCGGAAAAAATCAAAATTGTGTGATTTTATTTTTCTTAGGTTTGACACAAGATGTGCAATAAATCTCCTGCACTTTTTATACAGTATTTTATTTTTGTACTTAAGGTCATTCTACAATTTTGTATGTGTAATTAAAAAAAAAAAAAACTTTAAAAACAAACTAAGCTTAATTTTTTTTGACAAGGGAGAATATTTACTGATGACACCACACAGAAAACATATTTACATTTAAGATTACATTTAATTTGCCACTTTCAAATAGAGCAGTGCAACTGCTTACTGTTTCAGTCAAGAAATATTGACTTACAGTGTAAATATAATGAGTGTTTATAAGCTTTTGGCCAGTAATATATCACATTAGGTTATCTCTGCACTATAGCTTTTATTAAACAGTGTATTAGGTTGATTAAATACCTATCTTGAACAATATCATGCCCTGAGTGACAGATGCCTGAATCCTGCCTATAAAATGTATTAACAAGTCTCCATGCACCATCTTGTGTTTAACCTGTTATGCTAAATTAATATACTAATTCACATAAAGTTTTTTTTCTATTTCTATTTCAATTCATAATTTAATTAGAGCTGAAGCATACAGATTGCTATATGTTACAAAGAAGCTAAGATCCCTTTTGTATTGTTTTTTTTATTACATTTGCAGTGATAAGTATGCAGACTGAAGTATAAAGCTGCTTTAAATTTCCCTGAGAACTTGCACCTGAGAATAAATCCTCAATTGCAGCTTCCGTTGTCTTTTTATAACATATCAATTTTCAAAGTTGTCCCTTCTTATTAAGAAATATTTTGTATGAACCCTCAATCTTAATAACACTAATAAATTGCTCCAGCAGTTATTAATCAATGGCATGAAAAATCAATGAGAAGCTGCCACTAACATACCAAAGGGGAAACCGTCCAAGAATTACATTTGTGTAATAAAATGACCATGATGTAGCCTTCATCAAAAACATGTAAAACAGATAAATTACATTCCAACTGCAGTGCTCAGATGTACTACTGTTTTAAGTTTAAATCCTAGCCATTCACTTCTGGTAAATATCAGTTTTTGCTATGAAATTAAGCCTGCTTAGTTATGAGGTTATGGATGGTCATATATTTACAAACAATACAAAGAAAACAACAATGAAATTCTTAATACAATTTTTTACATCATTGAACTTTGAAATATCAGATCAGTTTAAAGTGAAATTGAACTACAGCATAATTTAATCTATTATAAAACTTTACATGTATCTAATGGCCTAAACTCTGTTTTATAAACTCTATGTTTTCTTAGTTTATTATGGTCTTTTTAGATATCTAGTATACACAAATAACATGCATTCTTGGATGGGCAATATCATTGTAAAACGTGGCACACGACAGCTGGTGTAGCTGGTCTGGTACAGTATTTTATAAAACAGTAGAAGTGTGGCTGATGTTCATGGCACTAAAAGGAAGATAATTCCTGTGTAAGAAGTCAGTAGTATGGTTTGTCTAATCCAGTCCCAGTGTGAAACTGTTGACATTTGTTCTTTTTTCCATCATTATGTGACTGGGCCTGTTTTGTGCTGGATTAGTCACAAATCTCCTATACAGCACATTTGGCATGTTACTAGTAGTTTAACTTCATTAATAATGTATGAGGAAAATGTAATCCATGAGCAGGAGAGAAAACAACGTAATTTTCTGTGTTAATAAATGCTTTAGCATAGATAATTAACACTGCTTTGTGTTTAGCTGTTCGGTTGCTGCTTATAAACAGCCAACATACACAAGAACAACAATATTGCATTCATATTTTAATACAGGCATCATTAAGAAATGATGTGTTTTAAACTAAAACAAATAGATAATTGGAAGTGGATAGATCCTGATGATCATTGTATGATATATTCAATTGATTGTGTTCACTGATGCGTCTCATTAGACTGATGCGACTAAAAGCAGAAAATAACTTTAACTGATATGCTAAACTATCTTTGTGGCACTACAGTAGGATTAACACAGGGAAATTAATAATTCTTTAGTGCTGGAATAAGATATTGGATTCTATGTGGTTGGTTAAGATTTATACTAGGTACTTTTGTGGTATCAGCAAGCATGATTTTAAATATTATGTAAAATCCTTGGACGTGTGATGGAATAATGTTTTTTGCTGCATGAAATTCTTTTTTTTCAATTCTTTTTTATTTCCTTAACACATAATTTACATCAATTACAAGTTTCAAAGTGGTCGAAAGAACTAGATGGCCTGTTAGAAATGGTCATTTCAAAGTACTTTTGTGTTGCTCCGGTCACAATTGGACTGGCAACACAACAGCTGGGGAGACTTTTACAACAAAGATGAGTGTCAGATAATCCTGATGAGATTCCACATCTAACATCTTTTGTAATTATGTCACATTCAGCAGTAATGGAATAATTCAAGCCAAAAGAACAAGCTTTGATCTTTTCTTAAACCTTTCCCTAAGGAATGGCCATCTAAAAAGATTTAAAGATATTCCCGTTACGGGCTCTGGTGTGCCTTCCCCAATCTTTTTCTCTAAAGCAGCACAATCTACTAACACAATATCAAATTTGCCGGACAGAAACTGCTTAAAGAAATTGCATTTGATTTAGATACACTGCCTTTGAGACAAACAATCAGATAACCTGTTTTTTAAACAATTGGCAAAGAATGTGTAAAAGTAATTCCATGTTAGTTAAAGCTAGAGGAGCTGAATTTTCCAGTTTTAAAAAAAAATATTTCTCTTGGAATAGAAAATGTAATAAAACTGTTTAATTTGATGCTCGTATTTCCCCAGCTATACTTACAAAGGCTTAGGTATGATGCACAACATGTATGTCAATTTTCAAGTAAGGATTTTCTAACAAGGCAATTGTTGAATTATAACAGTGGTACATTTATAAAAAATAGGGTGAGTGAACTTCTGTTGCTATAAATATCTTGTGGTAACTGAGCAACATTTTATTTTTAAATTAAATATAAAACTTGCCTTGATAATGGAGGTTCCTCATTATTTTTGTTTTTACTGCAACGTATGTAGATAACATTTTTGTAGCAGGAGGCTGTGGTAGAAAACAGACCTCTAGTTTAGCCACTACATAAATCTCCTGAACAATCCGTAAACAGAAAAGTTTTATGTTACAGTGGTGGAGACTATACTTTTATGGAAACTCAACAGCATTTTCCAAATCATTTGACAAAAACCCTGGTTTGTGGGTTCTGTAATGGTAAGTTTGATACATTAAAATACAGGAGCAGGCTGTGAGTTTTCTTTGGCTTTCCCAAGCTTGGATAGTATGTTGACCCTTTTGACAGCATTAGGGAATGAAGTAACTAATAACTGGGATACCTGTGACATTTTAAAACTCGATTAATCAAATATGACCAATGTTTGTCTTCTATGCACTAAGGTAAATACATTTACTCCTTTGGATGTTTCAATACACAAGACAAAAAATAGATCAGATTTTTTTTTTTTTTACTTTATAAGCAAAACTATCAGACAGAGCAAGTCGGCACACCAGTTTATACAATAAATCACACTGCATGCCAGCCTGAAAATAAGGTTTTGTCTTCACAAAGTTACTTGCCCCTAGGCTTTAATGTAGACATGGCTATATAATGGTGGGGAGCTCCTATTTGAAAATGAAAAGGTGAACCATATGCACAGATATTTCTTTGTCAAAGCATCTATAAATACTAGAAAGCAGTAGAGTTGTTCTTGGCACATCACATGCAATATGCTGCAAAAGACACAGCCTGTCATTGTGATGCTTCTCATTTTCAGCATGTTTCTGTCTAATTATAACTGCAGTTCTTCAATCCTGTTTGCTCATGCCTTTGCAAACGGTATTGACTTGCATTTGCATTGCTATGCAAAGTACTGGCCATTTAATCAGTTCACAATAATGTCATAACATTATAGGCTTATGTTCCAAAATAAAGTTGCATTCTTTCCTACAAATTACCTTGGAGACAAGCAACAGTTTTTCTTTACTCATGATTATAATTATATCTTTATTACTATGGCATTTCTTACACAACATTAATCAACTTTAAGAAAAAAAAACAATAATAATTGCTCATTCTTAAAATATTATAAAACTGTATGTAGTTGGACTGATACAACACAAAATGTGTAATGCTCTGCAAAAGTATCATACACACCATTGTGCATGCAATGTGCCTTTTTTTGGTTTGTGTATAATTTTGATTGATACTGAACAAGATGGCTATAGAAAGATCTGGACTTTTTTTTTTTTAAATACCTTTTAGTATGTAATCTTTAACACAAATAAACAGTGGTGTTTTGCACTACAAAATATAATTTTTCATGTTAATTGCTGCTTTGCATATTTAAATAGTTCTCCAAGGAAAAACATGTGACATTTCTGAGATATATGTACCATTTACTTAACATCAAGAAGGTGGGCATGGCATAAGAAGGCTAACAGCAACAGGAATCGATAGACCCAGGTTTCTCTGGTTCAACTTTCCTAGTAACAGGTCCTGAAGAGGTATCACCTGAATGAGGAAGAAATCCTCAAGTATGTCTAAGGATTCAGGTGGACCTAGATACCATTACGGAAGAGAGGTCATGAGCTCTGGGTCCATGTTAGGATCATTGCTGTATTACCTATCTTTCACATTGGGTCAGTAGGTTATGTGGTGATTGTCAGCTATTAAAGCTTCTGAAGAAGATTTTGCCAAGGGACACCTGCCTTCATAGGGAAAACAAATCAATAGACCCCTTTCCATCTCTCAGGGCACCCAAACAAACACTGATATATATATATATATATATATATATATATATATATATACAGACGTGCTCAAATTTGTTGGTACCCTTACAGCTCATTGAAGTAATGCTTCATTCCTCCTGAAAAGTGATGAAATTAAAAGCTATTTTATCATGTATACTTGCATGTCTTTGGTATGTCATAGAATAAAGCAAAGAAGCTGTGAAAAGAGATGAATTATTGCTTATTCTACAAAGATATTATAAAATGGCCTGGACACATTTGTTGGTACCCCTTAGAAAAGATAATAAATAATTGGATTATAGTGATATTTCAAACGAATTAGTTTCTTTAATTAGTATCACACATGTCTGCAATCTTGTAATCAGTCATTTAAATGGAGAAAAGTAGTCACTGTGCTGTTTGGTATCATTGTGTGCATCACACTGAACATGGACCAGAGAAAGCAAAGGAGAGAGTTGTCTGAGGAGATCAGAAAGAAAATAATAGACAAGCATGGTAAAGGTAAAGTCTACAAGACCATCTCCAAGCAGCTTGATGTTCCTGTGACAACAGTTGCAAATATTATTAAGAAGTTTAAGGTCCATGGAACTGTAGCCAACCTCCCTGGGCGTGGCCGCAAGAGGAAAATCGATCCCAGATTGAACAGAAGAATAGTGCGAATGGTAGAAAAAGAACCAAGGATAACTGCCAAAGAGATACAAGCTGAACTCCAAGGTGAAGGTACGTCAGTTTCTGATCGCACCATCTGTCGCTTTTTGAGCAAAAGTGGGCTCCATGGAAGAAGACCCAGGAGGACTCCACTTTTGAAAGAAAAACATAAAAAAGCCAGACTGGAATTTGCTAAAATGCATATTGACAAGCCACAATCCTTCTGGGAGAATGTCCTTTGGACAGATGAGTCAAAACTGGAGCTTTTTGGCAAGTCACATCAGCCCTATGTTCTCAGACGAAAAAATGAAGCTTTCAAAGAAAAGAACACCATATCTACAGTGAAACATGGAGGAGGCTCGGTTATGTTTTGGGGCTGCTTTGCTGCGCCTGGCACAGGGTGCCTTGAATCTGTGCAGGGCCCAATGAAATCTCAAGACTATCAAGGCATTCTGGAGTGAAACGTACTGCCCAGTGTCAGAAAGCTCTGTCTCAGTTGCAGGTCATGGGTCCTCCAACAGGATAATGACCCAAAACACACAGCTAAAAGCACCCAAAAATGGATAAAAACAAAACATTGGACTATTCTGAAGTGGCCTTCTATGAGTCCTGATCTGAATCCTATCGAACATCTATGGAAAGAGCTGAAACTTGCAGTCTGGAGAAGGCACCCATCAAACCTGAGACAGCTGGAGCAGTTTGCTCAGGAAGAGTGGGCCAAACTACCTGTTAACAGGTGCAGAAGTCTCATTGAGAGCTACAGAAAACGTTTGATTGCAGTGATTGCCTCTAAAGGTTGTGCAACAAAATATTAGGTTAGCGGTCCCATCATTTTTGTCCATGCCATTTTCATTTGTTTTCTTATTTACAATATTATGTTGGATAAAAAATCAAAAGCAAAGTCTGATTTCTATTAAATATGGAATAAGCAATGGTGGATGCCAATTACTTTTGTCAGTTTCAAGTTATTTCAGAGAAAATTGTGCATTCTTCGTTTTTTGTGGAGGGGTACCAACAAATTTGAGCACGTCTGTATATATATATATATATATATATATATATATATATATATATATATATATATATATATATAATCTGACAGTAGAGTTTGCCTTAGTTGGTAAACAGACAGCAAAGTTTGCTTTACAAAATTTACCAACTAAGGCAAACTTTACTGTCAGTTTATCTATTCTTAGGATAACCAATAAAAATGTGTACACAATTAAAATGTTTATTATTTAACTTTTACAAACCTTGGGAAGCTATGAACAAAATTAAACATTAAACATGATCTGTGCTATATGAATACCTAGTTTAAATTAGGTGAAAAGCAAGTGTATGGCAATAGGTTCTATTTTTAGGGAAAGGTGGCGAGGCATATGGTTTAAATGATCTTACCGTTTGCATTCAAGAAGAAAGCACTCTCTCACTGGTTGTAAGTGTTTTAGTTGTGCATGACTGCGTTGAGCCTGCACAGCTACTGTGTATATATTCTTCCTATTGAATATTCCTGAAATCTGTTTTTTATTCAACTAACTGTCAGTAAACGTGCTGCTTCTGCAGTGGCATCTGCGTCTGCGTCTGCATCTGACAGTTGTTTTGTAATGTTATATTTTTAACAACGAGTGACTCTGCCTTTCCTAAAAAGTTAATTCTGGTATACACGACTGGCATCAAGTAAAAGGTTATACACATGCGTTCAACATACAAGTTCAACTTGGCGATGGAAAGAACCAAATGCACCGCAGCATGATTGTCACTTCATCCCCCTCTCTCTCTGTTGAAAGTCAAGGGGAATAACATTAGCCAGGGTTCCATGTTGCTGCGTTGCCTCTTTTTTAAAGCATAATTAAGTTGGAAAATAATTGCTTTTGTTAGTTTGGGTGTATATATCCATTTTAAAAACTGTTTTTTTTTTTTTAAAAAAGACAAAAATGTTGGAAGTGAATTGAGAATTGCATTCAACTGCAGTAGTGTTCTGTGCATCAGAAGGTTATAAATGTGTCTTATAGTATTGCGAGGATCAAGGGAAGTGCTTGCCAGCAACCATTGCGCCAAGTCCCCCCTGCTGACTGGATAAGTGGCTGTGACACCATGGCACCATGAAGTTACTCCATCCGCAGTAGGCATTCCAGTTGGCACTATTTAGTATAACAATCTTTCCCACTGAGCCTTCCAAAATTGTCCCAAAGTACTTTACAAGGTGAGAATTATACATCAGACAACAATTCAAAATAGAGACTGCAGATCATCTGGACCCATCAGTCATCACTCTGTCAATCACTGCTGTCCTCGACTCGAGAAAACCTTTGAGGTTAATAATAGTGATCATATAGGTGGGGGTTTAAAATAACTGTCCTGACGTAAATGTTGGATCTGTAAGAATAACAAAGGTGTATGCCTAACACAGCAAATCACACCATGTGCACTCACAAATGATTATCCACAAACAGATGGGTTTTTAAAGATGTTTTCGGGGGACCAGTTATAACAGTGCCTGTTTCGTTCCCTCGCCATTATTAAACCGTATACAAAAGTTCTGATCAAGAAGTTTGCGTGGCTTTAAAAGTCTTAATCATCAGTCCTTTAAGGCAGGTGGCTACTTATTCAAGGTATCCCTGTAAGGAATATAAGATTTTAGAAGCTTGTGAGATGCCTGCTTAGACCAATAATATAAGTTTTACATTTCAATTATTACCACGCACACACAGAAAAGATGAAATTAAGTGGCTCTGATATCAGTTAGAAAGGTGGAGCAGATTGAGTTACATGGCTACCCACATTTTTGCATTCTTTTATAAAATGACTATAAGTGAATTACTTTGGTTGGTATGCTTATGTTTCCGAATATTTTTCACAAAGCGTTGGTTCTGTTGTGAATGCACACAGTTGGAACCAAATTCCTTCACATCTTTAGGTAACAAACCCCTTCCTAAGTGGAGGATAACCATATCAGCTTTCTATTAACGGTAAGTCATTTACTGTCAGCCACTGGTTAAGATCCTTCGGGCAGTTTTAATCCGATGGGATTACATTGGGGAAAAAAGCATTGCCTGATGCCATCACCAGAAAGCCATTTACCCCCATAAATTGGTATATAAGGTGTACATTATGAAAGGATTTGAACCTACTCATAAAAAGCTCCAACTATTAGACTGAAATGTAAAGAACATTTATTATTTAGCATTGATTTTCATGGGTGCTTAGGTAAAGGTGATGAAAGCCACTGCAAAATGATTCCACCCAGACCTACACACGATTTAAGTCACCCTTTAATGGTGGTAGGAAAGCAGAAATACTGAGATATGGTTTATTCTATTAAATTCTCCGATGTGTAGTATCAAATGCAGGTAAAATGTGTTATGGGATAATCAAGATGCACAAGTCTCACACAACACCTGCAAAGGCCTAATTTATAAATATATTGACCACCAAAAGGAACACACCAGGTATAGGGGACAACTTGATCCTGTTATATGGGCGTTTCAGTCAATATCTTTCTTGATTTCAGATTGCTTTATAAGGAAATATAGCGGGTGATTTTTTCGGCTGCATATTTTTAGTGGTACAGTCAGCGCTGCTTTATCTGGATGCCTCAGGAGAATTAAAAATATCCCAAATAAGTGGCTGTCCCAATTAAACGAGAGGCATTTGAGACGACCTTATAAAAAAAAAAATAATGAAATCACATCTTATCACAAGGCAAGGCACCTGCGATGTTGACACGGCAACTTTCTTTGCAACAGCAGCCTGAGAAACCACAGAAGACTCCAGTTGCTTCAATGATAAGTGAAGGAGCTGGAGTTGACCTCCCCAAACAGAGTTGTAACAAAATATATTTTCCTTGTTTTATATTTGTATACTATATAATCCAAATCAAATGCCCAAAATGTTAGCAACCCCCCCCCCCCCACCCACACACACACAAAAAACTGTAGAACTGTTGTATTGTGTATTATTCAGTACTAGTTATTTAGTAAAAATAGTAGTAAACTACAGAGATTTAAAATAAAGGCAAAAGTGATAATAGTATCATTTGATGCTGTGAGGGAATAGCGATTTATGTTTACCGTTTACTAAATAGGCTACAGGAAGGATGTTTATCAGGAGCGATGTATAAAATACTGACCTGCCTGTCCAATTGTTGCTCCTAAGACTTCCCAGATGTTTGCCTTCATCTCGGAATCCTTGCAGGAAATATGGGAGGGATCAAACTAGGGATGCACCGAATCCAAATTTTTGGGATTCGGCCGAACACCAAATCCATCTTAAAAGATTCGGCCGAAAACCGAATCTACAAAAACTGTCAAGAAAACTGAAGGAAACTGTTAAATGAAAAACAGACTGGCAGCTACTAACAAAGGACGTGCACAATCTATTGTTTTGAGCCTTTTAGTTCACCGAATGGAAATATATCCCTGAATAAGATTTCAGTTTGAAACGTACATAATTTACCACTAGCCCCTTCCCCCCACAACAGAAACAAAATACAGAACTGTTTACTTTACCTTTACAAGATTAAAATGTCTAATTTGTAAACATTATGTTGATTCTATTGTTATATAATAGCTGACATGTTATTGAAATACATTATTTAAATTTTAGGTGACACTTTATTCAGGCTGCTCAGCTTGCAAGGTGCCCTCATAAACTTGCTCTAGATAGAATCCTCAAGGGGCATTCCCTCATTTCAGTAGAATCATTAAAAACCAACAGGCCCACCCCGGGTGACAGACGTAATATGAGTTTAGTGATAGTAATATCATGCTAATCATGCCCTTCTCAACTTTCCCAGTCCCCCCTCAGTTACCCATAGCCCACCACCCCACTCCCTTTACTGTACTAGCACTGCACAGTCACGTTATTATAGGCTATTACAGACTATTATATTTATTATATTTGTGCTTAAAAATACTGTGTGTAGTAGATTTGCGAAACGAAAACCGCATCATTGATTAAAAAAAAAGTAGCCTACGGTAACGTTATAAAATATGTGAAATGTGTAATATATATATATATATATATATATATATATATATATATATATATATATATATATATTATACAGTGTATGTGATTTTATACAGCACTGTATATATGTCTACAATGCAGCTTGCATTGAGAAAACACCACTGGAATCGTAATAAAGGAAATTATTATGTAATACAGTTCACGTGGGATTCTAGGCGTTAATGGCAAGGGAACAGCATATAACAGAAATTAAGAATTATCATTCATTTTTTATCTACGTGTAGTACTGATATTTGCAATTTAGTTTTTCAACTTAAGAATTTAGCACTACATGGTAATGCCTAAAAGTTGGAATAATGGCAGGATGCACCATTTCCCCACTGGCTTTTACCATGGCAATGGAAGTCATCATTAGGGCATCACAATGGCTAGTGGAAGGAGAGCGCTTGGCTTCTGGAATGCGACTACCACCAATTAGAGCATACATGGATGACATGACAACCATGACTACAACAGTAGCCTGCACTAATTGGTTATTGGGCAAATTAACCAATAACACTAAATCAAGGAGCATCTCTATAATTAAAGGTAAAATAATAGATACAATGTTCTACATTAATGGTGAGGCAATACCAACAGTGTCTGAGAAGCCAGTGAAAAGTCTTGGGAGATGGTACGACAGGGCTCTAAAGGACACAGTTTGTGTGGGAGAAGTTAGACAACAAGCAGTGGAAGGGTTGAAGAGCATAGACAGCAGCGCTTTAGCAGGCAAACTAAAACTCTGGTGCTTTCAGTTTGGTCTACTGCCGAGGCTGCTGTGGCCACTGACTGTGTACAAGGTTTCTTTGACAACAGTAGAGAAGCTGGAAGCTTTTATCAGTTCATACATCAGGAAATGGTTGGGAGTTCCACGCTGCCTCAGCAGAGTGGGACGTTATGGTAAAGGAATACTGCAGCTACCAGTCTCTGCTCTAACAGAGGAGTTTAAGTGCACCAAGGTCTGACTGGAAATTACATTAGTAGAGTGACGCGACAAATGCGTAAGGGAGGCAGCACCTGTGTTGAAAACTGGAAGAAAGTGGGCGGCAAAGAAAGCCATGGAAGATGCAAAGGCTGCCCTTCGAATTGGTGATATCATGGGGCAAGCTCAGCATGGAAAGACGGGGTCTTGGTCTCAGTTCAGCTCCTCCTACATGGCACAAGGTCAACGAGGTGCAAAAGCAGGAGGAGAGGATGAGGTGCGTAAAGGCCGTTTCCCAGGCCAAGCAGGGAGAATGGACGAGATAGGAGAGTGTGGAACAAAGCAAGATCGGCTGGCAAGACCTATGGACAATGGAATAGAGCAGGATCAGTTTCCTCATCAGGTCAACATATGATGTTCTCCCATCACCACAGAACCTAAACCTCTGGGTAGGAGAGGATCCCTCATATCCTTTGTGTTCATCACCTGCAACATTAAGGCACATTTTGACAGGATGTAAGGTGGCTCTTAGCTAAGGACGGTTTACTTGGCGCCATGACCAGGTGCTGCGATGTTTGGCCTTAGCATTGGAAGACAAGCGTAACATGACCAAGAAGTTGCCACCAGTTCCATCAAAACATTACACACAAAAGACAATAGTCCTCGGCCCAGGAGAGCAACCGCCAAAAAAAGATGTTAAAACAAAGCCTCGCCCAGGACAACTGGATGCTGCTAGATACTGGAAAATGCTGGCAGATGTTGGTCAATTATTTTTCCACCTGAGATTGCCACTGCTAACCTTCGACCAGATATTGTCTTGTGGTCTGGATCAGCATGCCTTGTTCACCTGGTAGCGTTAACAGTGCCATGGGAGGATGCTGTAGATGAGGCGTATGAGAGGAAGAAACTGCGGTATGCTCAACTAGCCGCTGAGCGGAACAGCGAGGACGGAGAGTCTGGGTTTACCCAGTGGAGGTGGGTTGTCGAGGATTTGTGGCACACTCTACAACCTGGTTTCTCAGAGACGTCGGATTCAGTGGCTAAGAGTTGCGTCGCACAGTGAAGAACTTATCTGAAGCAGCAGAGAGGAGCAGCAACTGGCTGTGGTTGAGACGGAAAGAATCTGGTTGGGGATCTCAAGCACAACAGAAAGAAAGAAATGCTGATGTACAGGTAAGTAAGCTTGGCTGAGTTGAGTGGGGGACGGAAGGGGGTGATGCTGGGACTCCAGAATCACCGTCGAGCCCTTTTGAGGTGTCGTGGGCTAGTCGATGAAACACCAAGGATGGAAGGTGCCCACTTGAAGACCCCAGAGATGTACCCTACTTAGCTCAATCCAGACGGTTGTCATGCTGATGCGCTGGGGAGACTGCACTGTGGTTGATCCCCGGAGCCAGCATTGCAGCCGTTGTGTGTGCTGAGGCACTGGGGAGGCAAAATAAGCTGATCCCTGGAGCCAGCATTACACTTCAGCCGTCAACACCAGGCAGGACATCTACATCATCATATGGAAGGAAACGCAAATGGATGGAGACACAGATGGATCACATTAGTTTACTGTAAAGCTACGTCTTAGTTGGTGCTTATCTTGGTGAAAGCCGAGTTCAAATCAGCATGAAGTTTTAACATCGACTCTCATGTAATGGAAATCATGTACGTTAAATTTAAGTTTACATATTTGTCTTATTTGCTTTTATTCTGTAAATTACGTTATTATTATTACTAGTTGTTCAATTATTTATAGATGACAGTAATACTAAATACTTGTACTGATACTTGGTATTTGTAAGTATATGAACTTTTTAATCAGTTTCAGATATCAAAGAGAAATTAAAAAACTTGAGAACAACATTTAGTAGAGAAAATAATAAGTTGGAGGGACAGACCAGCAGCATGTGCCAAGATGGGTGCATTTCAACCGTTTACTTACCTGTAACTGGTTGTATCGTCGCTTTGAAGCTCATTCAGTAAACTGTGAAAGCAGGCTTTTTCCTGTCGCCGTAAGAGCCACTTCTTAACCCAAATGCTCTTTCGCTAGCGTTTGTGTTTTTCTTCATCCTCTAACAAATAAATTAATAGGAGTGCACTTACAGCCTTTTTACGTTTAATGGCTGCAATTTCAAACTGCTAATTCACTGTTAATTCCAGAATCACGTGACATGGTTCTCAAATATGATTGGATATTGCTTGGATTAAAGGCAATTTTGTCAAATGTGAGTTGCCTGTTCGTTGTATTGTGTAACAGGGCAAATCTCCTGCGGTGACGTCACAGGCAACAAGTTGCTACAATTTATGTTACCAGTATGGAAGGCCATCCAGGTCAAAAAACGCGTTATTTAGTACGTACTAATTTGGCCAATCAGATTGCCGAAAATGAAATGAGAACAAATGAATTTAAAGAAAATAGTATGTACAATAAATTATCCAATTAAAAGTCGCCTTACATCTGCCATTCCCCTCCAATTCATGGCGGTATATGGACTTAGCATTGGGTAAAGTGTAGTGAAAGATGGATAGACCCTGAACCTCCGAGATGAGCATCAACCAGCGGTTTCAGAGCCTTAGAAATCGCTTTAATTCAGAGGTAACTGTAACTAATATGTAATTTTAAATGTATTATCAGTAGCGTTTAAATTAAATTATATCAAATCACATTTTTATTTACAATGAAGGGAAAACATAATACATGTTTTCATTATAAGAATTTGGGCAACACAGTGTATGTTCCCTTCATTGTAAATATAAATGTGATTTGGTATAATTTTATTAAAATGCTATTAATAATAAATTAATCATGGTTGTAGCAGCAGTTTTTAAGTATTCTGTAAATATTTGATCTAATAGTTAAAAAGTACAATGCTTATGGTGCTGTCTTGTTTTCAAAAGATATCAGCACGGACACTGTATACAAACCAATGGAATACCTTGTGTGTGTTATATACAGTATATATATATATATATATATATATATATATATATATATATATATATATATATACAGTGCCTTGCATAAGTATTCACCCCCCTTGGACTTTTCCACATTTTGTAGTGTTACAACCTGGAATTAAAATGGATTTAATCGGGATTTTTACCATTTGATTTACACAACATACTTAACACTTTGAAGGTACAAAATATTTTTTTATTGTGACACAAAAGTTAATTAAACAAACAAAAAAAGACATTTGTTGGTTGCATAAGTATTCACCCCCTGAGTCAATACTTGGTAGAAGCACCTTTGGCAGCAATTACAGCTGTGAGTCTTTTTGGGTAAGTCTCTACCAGCTCTGCAAATCTGGATCCTGCAATTTTTGCCCATTCTTCTTGGCAAAATTGCTCAAGCTCTGTCAAGTTGGATGGGGACCGTTGGTGAACAGCAATTTTCAAGTCTTGCCACAGATTCTCAATCGGATTGAGGTCTGGGCTTTGACTGGGCCATTCTAAGACATTCAGGTTCTTGTTTTTAAACCACTCCAGTGTAGCTTTGGCTGTGTGTTTAGGGTCATTGTCCTGCTGGAAGGTGAACCTCCACCCCAGTCCCAGGTCTCTTGCAGACTGAAACAGGTTTTCCTCTAGTTTTCCTCTAGAATTTCCCTGTATTTGGCTCCATCCATCTTGCCCTCAATCCTGACCAGTTTCCCAGTCCCTGCCGATGAAAAGCATCCCCATAACATGATGCTGCCACCACCAGGGTGATGAGCAGCATTGGTTTTGCGCCACACATAGCGTTTTGCACTAAGGCCAATAAGTTCAATTTTGGTCTCATCAGACCAGAGAACCTTTTTCCACATGTTTGCTGCGTCTCCCACATGCCTTTTGGCAAAATCCCAATGGGATTTGATATGGGTTTTTTCAGCAATGGCTTTCTTCTCGCCACTCTTCCATAAAGCCCAGCTTTGTGGAGCGTCCAGGTTATAGTTGTCCCATGGACGGTTTCTCCCATCTCAGCTGTGGATCTCTCCAGCTCCTTCAGAGTTACCACTGGCCCCTTGGTTGCTTCTCTGACTAATGCCCTCCTTACCTGGTCACTGAGTTTTGGTGGACGGCCTTCTCTAGGCAGAGTCGCGGTTGTGCCATATTCTTTCCATTTTTTAATAATGGATTTAACGGTGCTCCGGGGGATGTTCAAAGTTTGCGATATTTTTTTATAACCCAACCCTGATTGGTGCTTCTCCAGAACTTTATCCTGGACTTGTTTTGATAGCTCCTTGGTCTTCATGATGCTATTTGTTTAGATATGCTCTCTAACAAACTCTGGGACCTTCCAGAAACAGGTGTATTTAATCTGAGATCATGTGACACTTTAATTGCACACAGGTGGACTCCATTCAACTAATTATGTGATGTCTGAAAGGAATTGGTTGCACCAGAGCTCATTTAGGGGTGTCACAGCAAAGGGGGTGAATACTTATGCAATCAAGACTTTTCAGTTTTTTATTTGTAAATAATTTTGAAAAATATGTAGATTTTTTTCCCCACTTCAACATTATGGACTATTTTGTGTAGATCAGTGACAAAAAATCCTAATTAAATCCATTTTAATTCCAGGTTGTAACACTACAAAATGTGGAAAAGTCCAAGGGGGGTGAATACTTATGCAAGGCACTGTATATATATATATATATATATATATATATATATATATATACAGTAAGACTGTCTGGCGCATGTGTGGTGTGGCTCAGAGGCGGGCCTTGGGGGATTGCTCGGCCCATAAGTACTGAGTTTGGTTATGCATTCAGGTGGCCATGATTGGGAATACACAGAGACGCTGGCTGAGCAGGCCAGTGTAAACATAGACCAGACAGGAACGCCAGTGGTTGGAGCGAGAGAACAAAATAGTCAAGCGTGGCTGAGGAAGACAGCCAGCCTAGAGAAAGAAAATAATATATTAAATAAATTGTTACGTATCCAAGGGAACGTGTGTGAGTAGAAGGGGAATCTTGGCCACCCCAGTGTATAGTGCATAACAGCGTAGGGCGGAGACCCGAGCTGACTGGCTTAGCGGCAGTGAGGGCACTGCGTAAGCAGCACCTTTATTTTGTAGTTTTATTACTGTGTTTTATTTTCCCTTTTGCCTTTTGTTATTTAATATTTCAGAGCATCTGTGAGTGCACCAGCATTTAACTGTTTACCAGTATTGGTATTTCTGTGGTCCTGTTTACCGTTGTCGGTATTCAGGCCATGGACATCAGCGCCCTCTGCAGGCGAAAAGAAAATACCGAAAATAATAAAACTGGGCACCAGTGCAGTGTTTTCAATTAAACCTTCTGTCTCCTGTGTGTGTCAGTGAATTGCACACCACCCTTCCACACGTGGTGTTAGAAGTGGGATTCACTGGCACTGCCCAACCAAAGCAGTGCAAGAGCAGAGGGAGGCAGAATGGACTATGCAGCAATTCACCGCTATGATGGACCTCCTGCGCCAAACCTTAACAAAGGTAGTGCACAGCGGGGTGGCCGACTTGCGGGACCGGACCCAGGATTACTACGGCCAACGAAAATGATGGCAGAGGATCGACCCGAAGCCTATCTTAAGAACATAAGAACATAAGAAACATAAGAAAGTTTACAAGCGAGAGGAGGCCATTCAGCCCATCTTGATTGTTTGGTTGTTAGTAGCTTATTAATCCCAGGATCTCATCAAGCAGCTTCTTGAAGGATCCCAGGGTGTCAGCTTCAACAACATTACTGGGGAGTTGGTTCCAGACCCTCACAATTCTCTGTGTAAAAAAGTGCCTCCTATTTTCTGTTCTGAATGCCCCTTTATCTAATCTCCATTTGTGATCCCTGGTCCTTGATTCTTTTGGTCTTGTTTCTTGAGATCTTCAAGGCTATGGCGATCTCTGCTGGGTGGGCCCAGGCACAGTGGGCTAGCTACCTCCTGCTCCAGCTGACGGGGGAGGTGCAGGTGGCGGCAAGGACCCTGGATCCAGTGGCAATGATGGAGACCCCACGCTGAAAGCTGCCATCGTCAATCGCGAGGGTGTGTCTCCGGAGGGCTACCACTGCAAATTCCGGGAGAGCTTCTCTGCGGAGGAACACCCCAGGGCCATCGCGCACCGCTTGCAGGATTACGCCTGGGGATGGTTGAACCCGGGAGCAACCACCACTGCCAGGCTGGTGAAGGTAATCGTAATCGAGCGGTTCCTGCAGTGCTTGGCTCCGGGGCCACGCTTGTGGGTGCAACGGCAGGCACCCGCCACCCTGGATCGGGCAATCCAACTGGCAGAGCAGTACCAGGCAGCTAAGCTGCCTGGAAACAGCGTTACACCAGCATCACCCCCTCTACTGGCCCCAGGGAGGGTGAAGGGACTGGGGGGAGGGGTAGTCAAGTCTTTGGACGAAGTGTGGCAGTGGAAGCTCCCGGCCCGAGAACTGGGGTGGAGTGGAGTCACCCACAGGCTGCTGCAGTGTTGGACCGGGGTCTCACGCGGCCAACCTACAGTCGAGCCCCTTTGATGGTTCCTGTGTCTCAACCTCCTGCTGAAGCTTCATGGTGAGAAACCAGTTCACTGATGTGTGGAACAAGCTGGGAGTTGAGCCACATCGACCGGGATTGCCCCGCTATGGGATGTGACCTCATCCGACCAGGTAAGAATGTTCCATTCCATCAGTCACTCCAGCAGACAGGTTTTGTGATTCCTGTGTCAGTGGATGATACACAAACCCAGGCTCCCTTAAATTCAGGGTGTAGTCAGTCCCTAATACAAGCGAGCTTAATCTCACCGGGCATAAGCAAATAACAGGACAGGTGCATATTAAATGTATTCATGGGGATGTGCGCACTTATCCCAAAATGTATGTGAATTTGAAAATTGGCCAGCAGGTGACACATGAAAAGTTGCCTCACATTTTCCATGCTGTTCCAAAAGTGATCAGGGAATCTGAGCCTTTAAATATTTTTAAAAGCTGTCTCCAAACATACTTTTTTAAACTTGCTTTTCCAATTATTTTACTTCTGTTTTTGTAGCTTTATTAAAGTTGGTTTTAATGTTAAATGTTTCTCTCTCTCTCTCTCTCTCTCTCTCTCTCTCTCTCTCTCTCTCTCTATATATATATATATATATATATATATATATATATATATTGGGCCAGGAAATGAAAATAGCACCTATCAATGCAACCAAAAAAAAAAGAAAAAAAAAAGTGTGCATGTAACAGTGTAACAGTGACTGGAGTAAAACATTTTTTTTTTATTCTGATGGGATGGGGTGTCTATTACCTATATGATAATGAGTGGGTGACCCACAGAACAGTTTCCAAATGTTGGCAAGTATGGTAAAGCAGTCAAGAAACTCGATGAGCTACTAAACATAGCCACATTAAAGGCCAGCAAGTAGCGAAGAAAAAATTATTGTACCAGCAATTCAGATAATTACAGCCACCAGAAAATCTTGGAAAACTTCTATGGAAATATGATGTTATTGGAATACCACAAGCTTGAAAGGGAATCAGGGAAAGGTTTTGAAGAAGCTAACAACACATCAGACAACTTTACTAAGATTTATAACAGTTTCTTTAATATTAAATTATATCTATACTTAAGTTTAAAATTGGTTAACAAAATGCCTCGATGCCAAATTTGTGCTTTTAAATTGGCAGTGGTTGTTATCTCTACTTTTGGATAAATGTTGCATTAACAAAATAATGTAAATGAGAAAAACCCCTGGTGTATTAAATCTTTAAATAATAAATCATAAAATGACAAGCTGTCCATAAGATTCTAGAACCTTCTCTGATCAAATCATTTGTGGCTTACCACACAACAACTGGAGAGCTTGGCACGGCTGCATTCAGGTGGAATTTAGACCATTTCCCCCAACCGCCAAACTCCCAGTCAAGATAAAGACAGACCCAGATGGTGTAGCTGAAATTCAGACCCACTCTTTGCAATCTTGTGGTTATTATCATGGCCAAAGGTGCCAAAAGGGCTCCAGTAAACGATCAGCAGTCAATTTGTGTTAGCTGGCTGAGCCACTCTGCCAAGTTCTTCTGCTCAAAATACAAACATGGTTGCCATCTATTTCTTTTGGAGCATAAGGACAAGGTCTATAAAATGGGACAAAAATGAAATATTTACTTTGGAAATTGTTAACTTTTAATGGAACTACCATAAGATATAGTGACAGTTACTCCCTGCCCATGTGCATATTTTATGTTTTGTGTTATTTTGTATTTGTTGTATTAATATTTAAATGTATTGTTTTGTGTTTGAACTTTGTTTTATTGTTAATTATTTTACAGCATGGATGGGGTTAAAATTCCTCATCCATGCTAAACTCGTGCAGAATGTGACCATCTCCACATGGATTGATTTATTACTAACTGGAGACGGTCGCATGTATAAAAACCCGCAGCTTTGGCTGATCAACCCTGAGCAAGTCACTTAACCTCCTTGTGCTCCGTCTTTCGGGGTGAGACGTAATTGTAAGTGACTCTGCAGCTGATGCATTGTTCACACACCCTAGTTTCTGTAAGTCACCTTGGATAAAGGCGTCTGCTAAATAAACTAATAATAATAATAATCGAGGTTAGTGTGTTCAGGGTGGAGAATGAGAGACATGAGTCGTGAGGTAAACAGAATAATATAGAAAACAATTGCTACTCGTGCTGATTGTCATTGCCAGTGTTAAAACAACAAAAAGACAAAGTGAATCAGTAGGTTGCCTTTACCTCTGCAGGACCTTGAAAAATATGCCGTAGTATGCTTTTTTAAATATAATTTACAACTGAAGACATTAACGTACCATTTAATTATGTTTAATACACAGATAAGTTATCTGTTCAAATACAATTTTAATAATTACACTTATATACACATTATACATAATCATATTTGTAGGTCTGGATTTTGCATGGTGCTTGTTTATACCAATATTTTGCTTATTAGTGCTATGGTAAAGAAGGAACACTCACAACAGGAATACATTTGAATAGCCTGTTAAGCTATTTATTAAGCAGCAGTACATAATCCTAAAGCAGTCAACACAGCAACACCATTCTCCATTTCTTGAATCCCCAACCAACCCAACCACAGCTAGCTTGCAACCAGCTTCTTACATACCACGTATTATATAACACCTTTAAGACAGCAACATTGTGAGTTACCTTCAGCCAGTCAATGCTTGCCATTAGTCCTACTCCCCCTGACTTGTGCCAGGTGCATAAGTTATCTTCTGGAACCCCTAATCCAGGCCTCGGTAGAGGTCAGCACTGGGGCTTTCACACATTGTCCAGCACAGGTATTGCAACAGGATTACGCTCCTTTTATTTATACACATGCATATAGAATGTTGTTTGTTTGTTTTGAAGATGACTAATAAAAATATACTTTTCATAGTGCTTATGTAATAACTTTGCTCCACAGCACACCTTCTGGAAAATTGGGGGCTGCAGAATCACTGAGCTGAGTGGTGAATCACAGTGCATCTCAGTTCAGCAGCTGTGAGCTCCCTCAAAGTTAATGACCTCACAGCACTTCCTCATGACTGATCAGGATCTATGGCACCAAGTAGCAGTCTGCCTTAATTTCCCATTCATCTCTTACACTAGCTGACCATCACTAACCTCATTGCCAAGGGATGTGATTTATTTTATTTAAAAAAATATATATAAATATATATATAATTACATAATAATTACTTACAATTACAATAATTACAATTCCTATCTTTGGATCTCTGAAATGGCTTTGCGTAAAACACTGCTTATTACAGCGTATGAAATGCAGAAGTCTGCTCTTCATTGTGAAAATAATACTGTCTTGATTTTACTATGCTGTCACTTTTTATACTAAAATGAAAACCATGCTAAAAACAATGGCTTTTGAAATAAGCCCTGTATCTTTTGAACTAAGACATCCCGTATGACATGGAGTTGCTGTAGCGAGCATGGTTTAAGATGACATGCTTCTTTACTAGTTTAGTAGTTTTCAGCACAGCCCTAGACAGTGAAATTTTTGGCACAGTATGAGTATGGGTGGAGGTGGTTACATCTTATAGTCACACAGAAAAATAAAGCAAAGAAAATGTTAGCGTTTTCTTCCATCGTTTAGTGACTTGTGGCTTATTAAACAATGTGAGTGCTAACAAAGGTTATAAAAAGCCATGCATCCTAGTATCATTAGTATTATCTCTATCCCCCCTTCTTGAATCTTAGTACCATTGCCCTAACATTTATAACCTTTTTTTTTTTCTTTTTTTTTTTTTTTACAGGCACAATCTTACTGTATTTTTATTTTATGTTGTCATGCTAATTAGTGGAGAATTGAACTTCCCTGATAGAAAAGATCAGCAGGATTAATACAGAGTTAAATGGTAGCATTATTTATATCTGCAATGTTAGATATGTAAAATAGACCCCCATGTAACCAAGTTAAGGTAACGGGGTGCAGCAGTTTATCTAAAGCTGTGTATTTGAAATATCTGTATATTCTGATTTAACGTTAAATAAGTAACAGAATCAAAAGATTCTTAACACAATGAAAGAGGGACCAGTAATAATGTTATTAAGTTATGGGAGGTAAGAACATTTAATATCATTATTCCTTTTTGTGTTTCTCTTTCTTCCTTTGCCTATGTGTGTTTATCTAGCCTTCCTTAAATTCTTCACTTTTCACTTGGGAATCCACCAATAAAAAGAGATGTAAGTATCTCACCTAAATATTTAACACCTTCTGTTGACCTTGTGTAACTAAAGTGTTTCTTCAGTGTTTCATCTTTACAGGGCTGAGTTGGTTCTTCTTCACCATTATCGTAAGTCTCCCTATTATAAAGGTTACTTCTGATATACAACTACTTAAACCTTGGCTCCTAACTGTATAAAACCTGGTAAAATCACCGTCATCATGATTAAATGTGAAGTGCTTGACTCACAAGGGAGGTGTTCTAGTAAGGATGGAATGTTCTTGAAGTGCAGCACACACATGCTGTGTGAAGCTGACTGTCAACTTTTTACTTATGTAAATGCTATTGAGAATTGGTTTATGGGTGTCAACTTCAGAACAAAAAAGAGCTACACCATTCTAGAATTACATGTAAAAGAAAGGATTCTATTATTATTATTATTATTATTATTATTATTATTAGTAGTAGTTGTAGTAGTCATAGTAGTCGTATTAGTATTATTATTATCAATAATAATAATAATAATATTCAGGTGTATGGGTGTTTTACAGCAATGTATAGGTGTTTTACATCGATGAATGTATAATAAATACTTTATAAATACTTTTAAATATTCATTTGTTATATTTATGTGCAACTTCCTGTAATACAATTATAATCAGAATTATTTTAGTTTCAGTAACGGTGACTAGTATTTGTCCGACTGAAATTCCATAATAAATACAAACTGCTTTAATACAAATACATGCTGTATATCAGGGGTGCACAATTCCAGTCTTCGAGGTTGGTAGGCCGTCTGTCCTTTGTTCCACCTGTACCCTAAATGACCCAACTGACCCAATGTAACCTCCTTCCAGGTCTTAATCAGTCTGAAGTTGTTCATGGAACATTGCATGTAAACACATTATATAGTTTGCTGTATTCACCTGGAGAAGAAAAAAAAATCAAACACTGTATAAAGTTCTACCCTTTCCAGTTTCTCTGTCAAGAGGCCTATGAAAGTTGGAATGTAATCAGAATTGTTTAATGTTTCATTTTGATTATATGCCAGTGTCTAGAATGGAAATCAAAGGTTAAATATTAACCATTTCCCCTGTTATAATAATGCTTTGGCACAAATGTCAAGTTTGGAAAACCGGCAGGCATCTTCAAGCAGCATGTAAGTTCAAGTGGCTTGTGTTCAAAGGCTGCAGAGCTAAATCTGTTGCACAGTACATGCATTGAAAAAAAATCCAAATGGTATATAAAAACACAGATATTATTGGTGTCTTAATTGAAAGGAAGGAAATCAGCCTTCAGTTCCTTGTGGCTGTCAAAATCAATAAAATATACTGTTGCTCTGTGGATACATTGAGTTAATATCAATACAGTGTTCCCCTGTATGAGGTAGCCCTTTATTCTGCAGAACAGGTTATGAGGCGGTGCGGTTATGGCTCCCATTTGCCCCATAATGCCATTACACTAACACTAGTATTCTCGTTATAAAGCGGAACACAAATAGCACGGTCTCTTAACTATGGCTCCCGACTACAGTGTTATAAAGGGGAAGCACTGTATTATGAGAAGTGTTGAATTTAAATCAAGGGAAGTAATGTTAAAACTCTACAATGCATTAGTAAGACCTCACCTAGAATATTGTGTTCAGTTCTGGTCACTTCGTTACAAAAAGGATATTGCTGCTCTAGAAAGAGTGCAAAGAAGAGCAACCAGAATTATCCCGGGTTTAAAAGGCATGTTGTATGCAGACAGGCTAAAAGAATTGAATCTATTCAGTCTTGAACAAAGAAGACTACGCGGCGATCTGATTCAAACATTCAAAATCCTAAAAGGTATAGACAATGTCAACCCAGGGGACTTCTTTGACCTGAAAAAAGAAACAAGGACCAGGGGTCACAAATGGAGATTAGATAAAGGGGCATTCAGAACAGAAAATAGGAGGCACTTTTTTACACAGAGAATTGTGAGGGTCTGGAACCAACTCCCCAGTAATGTTGTTGAAGCTGACACCCTGGGATCCTTCAAGAAGCTGCTTGATGAGATTCTGGGATCAATAAGCTACTAACAACCAAATGAGCAAGATGGGCTGAATGGCCTCCTCTTGTTTGTAAACTTTCTTATGTTCTTATGTTCTTAATAGTTCATAAAACTTGCCACAAAGCATCTGCACACAAGGTCAGCACCTTTCAGCAAGTATTTGCTTGTTTTAGTCAGATTTGTCTGGCATTTAATACTATTTTATGAGTGCTAAATCTGAATCAATTCTGTCTTAGAATGCAATAAGTCAACCAAGTTTAAAGGTCAAAGGTCAACATCAATATCTTGCACCAGGAGTAACACTTGCCTATAGTTTGGAGGGGATCCCTGACTTATTACTTGCTGTATTCAGAGCATTGCCATATTGAATCATTTATTTAGCCTACAAAATAAAGTCTACCATCAAAAAACAACTCAAAGGAGTCACTAGCATTGCAGACAATATCACCAAGCCAACTTCTTTTCCATCTGTTTTTTTAAAAACTATACATAGCATCAGGTTAACATGACATTGACAAACATATTAAAAATACATGTTGTCTCATGGCATATGTATAAAGTTCCAAATACAGATCAATGATCCTCAGGGTTTCCACACTTATTACTTTGAGCAAACTAGACCGAAGGTTAAAAGTCACAATTGAATCTCTCAAACATTTACAGCATGTTGTGGTTTTAAGACTCAGGAAGATAACTACAAAGGTATAACGTGTGTTTTCCGGGTATCAAATTAACAAGCCTGAAGTGACATATCACCTGCTATAAATAAACACTGGAAGATCACACAGTTTCTACATGTTTTATAGTGCCATAGCAGAGTTTATGAGCTGAACATATGAAGGGCAGTGTTACCAGAGCTGCCATTCAGGTTATGTAAAGCTGAGTTACAACTAATCAAATCAGATATTTGCCATTGCGAGTTATATTCCTTTGGGTTGGTTTGAAAGGAAAAAATTTAGGATCTGCAGCTACACATTAGAGACATCATTCTCATTTTTGTGTACTACATGCAATTATGTTCTCCACAACTATAGGTGGCCAAAATAAATTGGTAAAATACAGGCACAAAAAAAAAAAAAAGAGACTGAAAGCTGAAAATTGCCTCAGTATTTCAGTGCTATAATTGCATAAAAGATAGCAGCCTGGTACAAAAAGAACAGCAGAGTGGAAATGTGCTTTGTGGTTAAAAATGATATAGACTGATATACTTTCGGCTTAGTCAAACACCCAAATGAAACAGTTGTACTGCTCAAGAACAAACCATGCCATTTGAACCTATCCTTTTAAAGTGGTTTTCTGTTTGGTAAGTACATTGGTTTATGTTGCATTGTTACACATACCAGTTTGATTTCCTTTTATTACACAAATGCTACCACAACGGTTTTTTATTTATTTATTTATTTATTTATTTATTTATTGCCAGATATATGGCAAGCAAAATGATCATTTAGAGATATCTCAAATTGCATTTTAAGATATCTTGAAATATTTAGAGATCTTTAAATCATTTAAATATATCTCTAAATGGACAGGAAGTTATTTCAAGATACCTTAAAATGATTTAGAGACCTATCTAAATGAACAGGAAGTTATTCCAAGATATCTTAAAATTATTTAGAGATATATCAAAATGAACAGGAAATTATTTCAAGATATCTTAAAATGATTTAGAGATATCTGAAAATGAATTTTAGATATCTCATTTAAAGCTCCTTTTAAAGATATAATTTAACTTCCTGTTCATTGAGAGATATCTCTAAATCATTTTAAGATATATTGAAATAACTTCCTGTCCATTTAGAGATATATTTAAATCATTTTGAGGTATCTCTAAATAACTTCTTCTTCATTTCGAGATATCTCTAAATGGACAGGAAGTTTATTCAAAACAAAGCATTTTCACAGGAAGTCATTTAGAGATATCTCTAAATGTATTTTTGATACCTTAAAATGATTTAGAGATATCTTTAAATATTTTTAGATATCTATAAATTAATTTGAGATATCTCTAAATGATAATTTGACTTGCCATAAAGATACTCTTTTTTTCTGATTGCACCTGGTTAAGTGGTTTTCTTTGGAGTTAATAAAAAGTTTCTACCAATCTGTAAAAATAAAACGTTCAAGTAAAGGCTAAATAGCAGGTTATTTGTAACCATTATGTCAGGAGTGAGGTGATTAAATACTGATTAGTCGGTTATATAGCTGGTATTTCCCAATGGATATTCATTATTTAGATTTTTGTTTAGCTTTCCATTTATAGAATAAATAAGCATACCTAACATGTGCATTGCAGAGGGCTTTTTTTTTCTTAAATTGCATAAAGTGATTTATAGGTCATAAAATCAAATCTGTTTAAAAAGGCTTAGGGATAATTCCATTTCATGACATGTTGTTGTTTCTAAGTCAAGGTTTATGGAGTTTAAGTCAGCTTGTAGGAATGTCAGTTCAAAAATAATTAAAGAGTGGGAAGTGAATACATTTTCTGGTGTAAATCAGATGTTTGTATTATACACAGAAAGTGTACTATAACAGTGTCATGCACATTTGTATTAGATAGTTATATAGAAAGAGTTTAGATATGTTACTTAAATTCTGTAATTGCTCATTTTTATACTGTGAATTTGTACCACGTTTTGAAATTACTAGGCTAACTTTGCTAATACTTTCATAATAGAATGCTGTATTTTCAGTTATAAATTGTTGCTTCTTTCAACTTGCTGACATTGAAACCACTAATCTGTGATTTTGTTCTTCCAGAATTAAAAACTGAAATGCATGACCTTTTAGGTAAGGATGACATTTCTACAGCAATACAGTGTGTACAAAACAAGGTGATTTCTGCAGAGATCAAACATTTATCTAACACACTTTGAAGCAATCATTTGCCTTTCTACCTTAGACCCTACTCGCAGCAAGGGATATAGTACAATCAGAAAAGTTGTATATTGCATTTATTTACATCTGTTGAAACATAGTAAAGTAGAATACAATTAATTAGGAGGCTTCTAGTGTGGTAATAATAACCGCACAGACGGAATTCAAACAACTGATTTCTAAAGGGAATTCTATCCCATATGGATTTTATTCTCTCTCCCAAAAATGTAATTGCATATATAAAGCAGTTTTGATTGTGATAGTAAAAGTGCTTCACAGCTAAGGAATTTTAAATGACTTCAATTGAAGGTTTACTTTCATTACTGTACATTGAAAGAATAGAGGAAGAGGACTTTGATCAAAGTTCTAGTTATTCTTTATGAGTGTGCAGTGCAGAGGATAGCCTTCAGATGTCATTTGCAGTAAAAATGCTGATGCCTGAAATGCTAAATGATTTCAGACAAAAAGGAAGACAGCCCTGATGGCGGTTATAGGTCGAATCGGAGTGGTGTCTGACCTGACGATTTAAAATCACTGTTTTGATGCCTCTTTCAATTTGTCCTGACGTTAGGGCTTTTTTTGTATAACAAAGAATTGCCTGTGAAATATTCTGGGATTGCTTTTAAATTACAGATGGAAAAATAGGCTTATGACCAAAATAATATACTGGTAGTGCAGTCTATAAAAACCTACCAGTACAATTGTGTGCATAACTATGTACTTGTACTATATAGTGATTCTCTTACAACATCACCACAGGGGTGGGCACATATGTTGGTTCAATATTCCCTCTGTTCTCTTAATTTCTGTAGTTGTATGTTATTGTAATGGTTTTTATTGTGAATGCAGGCATACACTTACAGTACCACAGAACCTGAAGTTTTTAAAACATAGGCACAAGTACAGCGTGCTAAGTGAGTGTACAACATTTGGTCACCATCTTTACATGCTACAAAACTTTTGGCTTTGTTGACAATACACATACATTGGTCAAAATAATTTTAAAATCTTTTGAACTACAAGGTTTTAAGAGAATTAGCCAAATATTCTTAGTTTTAAGCCTCTTGGTGACAAGAAATACGGTCCTTTGCCAGCCTTTTTGATTGACAGAAATGCTTGTAGTTTCAGCTGCTAATGCTGTATGATATCTCTAGATGGATAGTTAGTAAATATAAAATACTATTTGTCATCCACATTGATTGTCCAGAAGTGAGACAATATAGTTTAGATTCTGCAGGAAAAAAAACCCAAAACTAAATATAAATATAAATATTCCGTCTTACACAACATGCAGTAACCTGAGAGTGAAGAACAATCTGAATATTGTTTGTCTCAAAGGAATGAGTGGAGCTTCAGGGAATCCTTAGGCATAAGGTACATGCAAATATTTATGTATATTATTTGTTAACTTTGATATTGTGAGGTATATTGCCAAAGCATTTACTGCAGTAGTCAAATAATATTCTAAATCTAAAAAAGCAGTGATTTGGATACATTACATTATATTAATTATTTTTAAGTTTTTAGTTTAAAATAGTACTAGTAAAAAAAGAGTTTAAGACTAAAGTAAATGGATGACAAACATGCAGTATTTAATTGGTGAGTGCTAGATTCAAAGGGGAGGCCTTTTTCTCTCTCCGTAACTAGTTAGTACAATCATTTGTATTTGACAGTCCTTATTTACAAAAGGGTTATGCAGAACTGTAATTGTAATCATTCAGGCTTTGTCTTGTTATTTATTTATTAGCAAGTAAATGCAGTGTTGCTTTTCTGTATTCTTCCCATGGCCTCCTGTTGTCAACCTATTACATTTTACACAGCAAAATGATTGTAAAAAAATGATGGGCCCTATTCATAAAGATTGAGCTCATGAGTTGTTTAAAGAAAGTTGTTTTTCATTAATTTGTATTAATGAAATCCATTTTAGAATCAGTGAATACACAAGACTGTTGTTGGTATCTTTAAAACTTTAAAACGTATTAAAACCAACAGACCGAAAAAAAAAAAAAAATTCTTTAAATAACTCACAAGTTAGGAAAGGGGCCCACTGACGGATAGGTGATAATAAACACATTATAGATACATCTATTTAAATCGTTGTATGCCTCGTTTGATAGATCGTTTTTCAGAAAGGTACAAACCATCTGCTTCTGTGCTACTTGTAAGTTGTTAAGTTTTCATTTCCATTTAATGCAATAACTTTTTTTTCCCATTTAATTAATTTAGCTATAGACATTAAATATATCCCAGATGGATGTCCATATTATTTAGATTAATCATATTGTTTTTAATTAAAATGCCATTACATTAAAAGCTTGGAGAGGCAATGAAGAAGTTTGTTTTTAAGTTTTTTTTTCTTTTTTTTTCTGCCTCGTATAAAGTCTTTTGTTAACAGCTGGATTTGTTTTGTTTGGGACATGTCCCATCCAGATGTTTCATTTTGAGCCACTGTAACAGATACTGCATTGCTTAGTGTACTTTTTCAAACACTTTGACTATATAGTGTATTGTGAAAAGATCAATAATTACCAGAAGCAAGAGTAAGAAAATTATTTCCATACATTATTTAATCACATGAATCTCTGAGAGTCATTTGTGATCGGAACAGATAAGAATCTCGCCCTCTGATTGAATGTCCACTACAGCCACTATATGTTCAAAAACTATTATGGATAACTTTTCTCGGTATATATATATATATATATATATATATATATATATATATATATATATATATATATATATATATATATATATATAAACCTTTTACAAACTATCCCGGCACAACAATCAAATAGTAATAATGTGCTTGTGAAAGTACAATACTGGCAAATTAAGGATGGCTGTTGTAAATTAAATAGACTCAACCTATGTTCTCATCCTTCAATCCTTAACATGCTAGTAGAGTACACACAAGCATACATTAACATTTAATTATTACTTAATCTCTATGAGACAGAGTACAACTGCATGGTCTGAAGTGTATATTTCTGAAAATTGTATAATGTGCATGATTGTAATTAATAATATGTATACTGAAAGTTGACAATGTAGTTTAAGAGAGACATCTTTATTTTGTAGGCAATATGTTTCGATTTTGGAATTTAAATAGTAATTTGTAGATCAATACTGCAGAATGTTTAGAAATGTGTTCCAGTCCGGACAGTCTTGTATTAAATAACCACTTTCATTAGAATACAAAGTCTTATATGTATCAAAAAACACTGACCCAACAAGGGTGAAGATAAATAAGTAGAGTAAAAATAGCTGGAGCACAGCCTCATCCTTCAGAGCATCCCAGTGCTGCCTGCTAAAAAAACAAAAAATAAAATAATAAATCTGACGTGTTCATCCCGGTGAACAAAAATTTTAGGCAGAGGAGCATTGTGTATTCCCTCCCTTGGACGAGGCTGGGAGTGTGGTGGTGGTGGTGGTTGGGGAGTGAGGTGGTGGTGGTGGTGGTTGGGGAGTGAAGTGGTGGTGATGGTGGTGGTGGTTGGGGAGTGAGGTAGTGGTGGTGGTGGTGGTTGGGGAGTGAGGTGGTGGTGGTTGGGGAGTGAGGTGGTGGTGGTGGTGGTGGTTGGGGTGTGAGGTGGTGGTTGGGGAGTGAGGTGGTGGTGGTGGTGGTGGTTGGGGTGTGAGGTGGTGGTTGGGGAGTGAGGTGGTGGTGGTGGTGGTGGTTGGGGAGTGAGGTGGTGGTGGTTGGGGAGTGAGGTGGTGGTGGTTGGGGAGTGAGGTGGTGGTGGTGTTGGTTGGCTTGTGAGGTGGTGGTGGTGGTTGGGGAGTGAGGTTGTGGTGGTGGTGGTTGGGGTGTGAGGTGGTGGTGGTGGTGGTTGGGGAGTGAGGTGGTGGTGGTTGGGGAGTGAGGTGGTGGCGGTGGTGGTTGGGGAGTGAAGTGGTGGTGGTGGTGGTGGTTGGGGAGTGAGGTGGTGGTGGTGGTGGTGGTTGGGGAGTGAGGTGGTGGTGGTGGTGGTTGGGGAGTGAGGTGGTGGTGGTGGTGGTGGTTGGGGAGTGAGGTGGTGGTGGTGGTTGGGGAGTGAGGTGGTGGTGGTGGTGGTGGTTGGGGAGTGAGGTGGTGGTGATGGTGGTTGGGGAGTGAGGTAGTGGTGGTGGTGGTGGTTGGGGAGTGAGGTGGTGGTTGGGGAGTGAGGTGGTGGTGGTGGTGGTGGTGGTTGGGGTGTGAGGTGGTGGTGGTGGTGGTTGGGGAGTGAAGTGGTGGTGATGGTGGTGGTTGGGGAGTGAAGTGGTGGTTGGGGAGTGACGTGGTGGTGGTGGTGGTGGTGGTTGGGGAGTGAGGTGGTGGTGGTGGTGGTTGGGGAGTGAAGTGGTGGTGATGGTGGTGGTTGGGGAGTGAGGTGGTGGTGGTTGGGGAGTGAGGTGGTGGTGGTGGTGGTGGTTGGGGTGTGAGGTGGTGGTTGGGGAGTGAGGTGGTGGTGGTGGTGGTGGTTGGGGTGTGAGGTGGTGGTGGTGGTTGGGGAGTGAGGTGGTGGTGGTGGTTGGGGAGTGAGGTTGTGGTGGTGGTGGTTGGGGTGTGAGGTGGTGGTGGTGGTGGTTGGGGAGTGAGGTGGTGGTGGTTGGGGAGTGAGGTGGTGGCGGTGGTGGTTGGGGAGTGAAGTGGTGGTGGTGGTGGTGGTTGGGGAGTGAGGTGGTGGTGGTGGTGGTGGTTGGGGAGTGAGGTGGTGGTGGTGGTGGTGGTTGGGGAGTGAGGTGGTGGTGGTTGGGGAGTGAGGTGGTGGTGGTGGTGGTGGTGGTTGGGGTGTGAGGTGGTGGTGGTGGTGGTTGGGGAGTGAAGTGGTGGTGATGGTGGTGGTTGGGGAGTGAAGTGGTGGTTGGGGAGTGACGTGGTGGTGGTGGTGGTGGTGGTTGGGGAGTGAGGTGGTGGTGGTGGTGGTTGGGGAGTGAAGTGGTGGTGATGGTGGTGGTTGGGGAGTGAGGTGGTGGTGGTTGGGGAGTGAGGTGGTGGTGGTGGTGGTGGTTGGGGTGTGAGGTGGTGGTTGGGGAGTGAGGTGGTGGTGGTGGTGGTGGTGGTTGGGGTGTGAGGTGGTGGTGGTTGGGGAGTGAGGTGGTGGTGGTGGTTGGGGAGTGAGGTTGTGGTGGTGGTGGTTGGGGTGTGAGGTGGTGGTGGTGGTGGTTGGGGAGTGAGGTGGTGGTGGTTGGGGAGTGAGGTGGTGGCGGTGGTGGTTGGGGAGTGAAGTGGTGGTGGTGGTGGTGGTTGGGGAGTGAGGTGGTGGTGGTGGTTGGGGAGTGAGGTGGTGGTGGTGGTGGTGGTTGGGGAGTGAGGTGGTGGTGGTTGGGGAGTGAGGTGGTGGTGGTGGTGGTTGGGGAGTGAGGTGGTGGTGGTGGTGGTGGTTGGGGAGTGAGGTGGTGGTGGTGGTGGTGGTTGGGGAGTGAGGTGATGGTGGTGGTGGTTGGGGAGTGAGGCGGTGGTGGTTGGGGAGTGAGGTGGTGGCGGTGGTGGTTGGGGAGTGAAGTGGTGGTGGTGGTGGTGGTGGTTGGGGAGTGAGGTGGTGGTGGTTGGGGAGTGAGGTGGTGGTGGTGATGGTTGGGGAGTGAGGTGGTGGTGCTTGGGGAGTGAGGTGGTGGTGGATGGGGAGGAGGAGGTCATTTGAAAGTACGGCAAGACTGAGTTTGCGAAATAGGTTTATTTACCTTATAGTTTAATGGGAACTTGCCAGTAATAGGTTTGTGGATTAACCAATGAATATACCAGGCACTTGTACTATAGATTTCCAGCCTGAAAACCTCACAAGCTTTATAATATTGTGATGCAAATTATGATTATTGTTTAGTTGGATTTGTTACTGCTAAATGTATTATGTGCCTCCATGTGTTACACTGAACTGTAGTAGTAAATTTGATATGAACAATCTGTAGTGGCAACATTAACAAACATACAGTATTTTAAACAACATCAAAATCCAATCTGTAGTGTTTTTGCATCTGCCAATGCTATTTTAGGTCTACTTTTTAATTTAGCCCAACAAAATGGGTGTGGTTAGCTTTTCATTTGAAAATGTCCATAAAATGAAAAGGTCCTATTTCTAGAACTGTGGAATAGAAATGGAGCAATTTGGTAAGAAAAAGCAATGCAGAATATGTCACTTTAGCCTCACCTGCTACAGAAAAAAAATAAATAAATAAAAGAAGGATAGCAGCTATATACACAAGCTTGGTTGATTTCAGTGTATAAGATCCTCATTATATCCTATACACGGTAACTTATTATCCCCAATATTGTGCCTCACATGCAGGTGTATATACAGTACATATAGTATGCATGTCACACTTTATCAATGTTTATAAGAATCTAAGCAGTTGCCGAACTGAACACTTGACAGCTGGCTTCTGATGTTTCTTGATGTTGTGAAGCAAACCAACCCCAGACAATTTACCCTTCCTAACTCATCAGAGTGCAAAGGCCAATGCAGTGATCCCCGTGGGCTGCCAGCCATATTTACTTTTTTTTGTAAACATGTAAACTACCTGCAGAAAACTAAATAGCACCATTTAAATGATCAAGAAAAATACTGGTATATTCAATTAATAGATAAAAAAAAGCCTTTCAATTGGGCATTAAACATTATTTCATACTGTATGCTGTATGTACTATAATATTTCATAATATACTTTTATTAAGGTAGAAAAATAAATTGGATACATAAGGAAAAGTTATGTGTACACAATTGCTTTTGTGTTGTAGTACAGAGCAATTGAAAACCCCATGGCTAATTAAATAAAGGACAATGGTAAGCACACAGAGCACACAGGCAAACTGTTTACAAAAATTGGTTTACTTTAAAATAAATTATATATATATATATATATATATATATATATATATATATATATATATACTGTATATATACTGTATATATATATATATATATATATATATATATATATATATATATATATATATATATATATATATATTAGCATTACATCACATTAAATTGTATCGGAGCTTGGTTATTATATATCGTCATTTGAAACAACACCTTTTAATTAAACTTTGCCTACTTTTTTTCTATACAGTTTCCGTTTTCCAAATAGAAATGAAAAAATGATTTGTTTAAAATGTTGATATAGAGCAAGGCAATATACACTCCACAGGTCAGCCTCTCATTTGGCATGAATTTGAGTCTGTGAGGTGGATTGTGGACTCTGTAGTTTGTTAACTGGAGCTTGCATATCGCTGCAAACATTTATTACTAGTAAACTAAATTGAGGTGTTTTCATGTTTAAAGGTGGCAGCCTTGTCTAATATTACAACCAGCAAGCTCAATACTACATGACTCGCCCTTGAAGAACTTGTACTAGGTGACACTGGGGACCCCTTGGTGGAAAGTTGATGAATGAATAATACTGGTAACTTTTTAATGAATCATGTTAATAGTAAGGAGGTATGTATATATTTTGTGTTGTGTTCACAGGGTGTCTGGTTAGAATTATCATTACAAAAAGAAAACCGAGGGGATCAGGTTATATGTCTTCTGTGACTAGGAAACTGTACACAAGAAAAATCAACCCAAAAACATTATCCAATTTCTGGCTAGCCCTGCTGACTTTCCAGTAAGAATACGAACAATTCTAAGCTACACAGGTTGAAGCCTAAACACCCCAGTCCAGCTACAAATCCAACTGGAACCATCGTCAACCACTGAAAAAGGTGCCTATAATATTAAACTGTTTTATAACTTATTATTGCATTTCCTTATTTTATTTTATTTATCTGTACGGCTTTATATTGGAGTGTAAACATGTTCATTGAGTTTAAGAATTTAATGTTAAAATATTAGTAACATAATTAATTTGCAGAGTCAGTGTGACACCTCAAAAAAAATGCGCTGAGCCAATAAAGAACCTGAGCACACCCACGGTTGTACAGTAGTTCAAAGTAACACTGCAGTTAAAATTGAAGGCTCTTTTTTAATGCCTACCCCATTATCATTAAAGATTGTACAGTATTTATCAAGATTACTCATGACTTCAAGGTAATGTTGTATTTTACCCCCTGAAAATACATTTTACTGTTACATGTTCAAATTAGAGGGTAAGTTACTCCCAAGCCCAAAACCTTATCTGGGGCACTGCCGGTAGGTTTGTTTTTGTATTACAGATGTTAAATGAGGGTTGTTTGTGTGCTTGTTTTTAAATCTAAACTCTTAAATAAACTTCTCATGGTGGTATGGTAAGTAGACCTTAGTGAAAAGCCCAGTACAAGCTTTGAGATTTGAATAGGAATTTATTGGCAGTGATGATTCTAGCCATGACTCAGAGCTCCCACGTAAGGGTCACAGAGCTACCTACCTGCCATCATTTTAGTTTATACAAATGTTTTCTCTCAGAGCTTGATCTTCTCTGAAAAGGCCTACACACCCTATTAATACAGCTCTTTGGTCGTGTGCTTTGACTTTCCTTACCACTGCTATACAGTTCTTACTGAGCTGCTTAAAATGCTGTATGACCGAGTAAGTACTAGTTAGAGATGTTTTAGAAAGATATATCATTTTCTATACAAGGAACTATAAACTTCACACATTTTCTGTAATTATAAATAAATAAATAAAAACAGCTGGTAGTTTATTTCTTTAACTCTAACGGTTTGTAGGGCTGTGAAATGTTAAAATAAGGAATGCTTTATGGTTGTAAACTTTTTTTTTTATTAGTTTAGACTTATAAAATGACACATTGATACTGCATCATTTAAACATGGTAAATTATGAGTGAATGCTATAAAACAACTGGACAGATACTATAACTGTTTATGGAGACCTTATTTAAATGTGAAGACATGTGCATAGCACCTTCTGTTAGAATTTGTTTGTAAATAAAATCATGTACATTTACTAATTCAACAACTTTGTAACCAATTATCAAAGGCGGAAATTCAATAGCTGTATGTTTAAACTATGCAATGCTACCCCATCTGTTCATGGACAAACATTATTCGTAACTGTGCGAAAGCTGATGGAGTTTCCATGTTACTTCCGATAGAGTAAATCACAGGTGCGACTCAAGTGGCTAGATGAAACTGTACAGTAGAACAACAGGTGTAGTGTTTTTATGATGGCTCCACTTATAATGTTTCGGGTATGCAATGTGAGACTTAAAATTTGTCATAAATGCCAACTGTATATTTGTCATTTGATCTACTGACCAGTGACAGTTCAGTTACAATAGACGAGGCATTGATCTGATGACAAAGTATGTTGCTAAATAAAGTTTAAAAGCAACTAGCAGGCAATTATAAAGTAACAGTTAAATATAAGGTAACAGAACATGGTCTGAGATATGTTGTACTTACTGAATTTATTATCTGCTATTTTTTGTTTCACTTTTTATATACTGTATACTAAACAGCACACTACTAGAGCAAAATTAAAGACGCTCCATAGCCCCCCTGCTTCCTGCATGACTCACAGTTGTCTAGATAGAAAAATGCAAACATCAGGCACAGTGGGATGTGGAGGGGCTGAAACAGGGTTCATACCATAGCTTGGAACCTGAACTCATCCTGCTATGACTATGCCACAGCGCGAGGGTAACTGCTCAGTGGTATTGTGAATGGAAGTGCTCTGTGACAAGAGAAAAACTAAAATGACTAATGTAAGAATCTTCAGTACCACCAGGCACATCCAACCTATTGAGTGTAGACACTGACTGGCAGTGTTGCCCTATATAAGTAGTGCAGTATATTGACTGACTGCATTGGACTTCTTTTTGTTTCGCACCCTGACTTTTGTTCTCTGCGTTTAAAATTCTACATTATAAGAGTAGTAGACAACTGCTTCTAAATGACACAAATATGATACACTGCAACTGAGACAGCAGTCAACTGCCAAGGAAAACACCCCCTGAAGTTATTAGGTCGCTGTAAGTAGCTAGTCTGTATTTAAACTAAACTAAATCTGCATAATTGAAACAAATGACAGGAGAAATGTAGTATTAGGGTTAAACAGAAGTCCAAGCATATATCAGCTCAATGGAGAGTACTTTACTCTGGTTAGTTGAACTCTATCAGCAGACTGCTTCCGGAAACTAAAATTGTTGAATAGCTTTAGTTTAAAACTAGCTCCTTTGAAACCACTTGGTAAGTATTTCAACCAAATGTACTCTAGGTTTTAAAATGCAAGATCAGAATATCCCAACTAGTTTAGTATGCAAAATGTAATAGCGCATGCAGTTAAATCCATTTTTTTATAGTACACTTAGTTTCTTACATTTCATTTCACTAAAAAGTCTGAATGAAGTGCACACTGCCATAACATTTTATGGTAATTAATAGTTCAATAGTTTACATATAAAATGTTTGAACTGTTGTGCACATTTATAATGTCTCATAAATGCCATTGAAAAAAAAAATCACTGAACTAAAAATAGAATTTGATGAATTAATGTAAAAAAAAAAAAAGTACTGTTGATGGCTTCTGTGAGAAAGAACTACCCCTTGTGAGCGAAAAGGTTTGTTCATGATTTGTCAGGACAATTCATGGACAATTCAATAATATTGCTTCATTCAGATATCTAGCACTGACCAGATAAACTATAAGCAGCTCTGACAAATAAAAAGTTATTTGTTTCATAAACTTATTTGCAAATTTAGTTAATTATGTATGGGATCATTTATGAACATTTACATTTACTATATTCCTAAAAGTTTTCTCAGCAGAAGGGTACCCGACGAATTATTACAAGTTCAAGGCAAATCTAGATTCGAGTACGAAATGTAACCATTACCGAATAGGTATTTACCTCCTGAAGACCCGAAACCTGAATAAGATATAACAAAGCTGCTCAGCCGAGCCTGTGACGCAGTCATGCCCACACCCGTGGGTATAAAGGACTGTACGTACAGATCTCAGCGCCATTATTCCTTTCAAGAACTGACCTGACAGGAGAGCCTATTCAGATAAGTACTTGTTACTTTTTCTGCTATAGATTTTCGCATTTATTGTGTTTTTACACAAATTATATGTGATATTAAAAATAATCACTGTATTAGTTTTAATAATTACTCGTATTTGTGCACTACATCCTGTTGTTTGTTACGTCCCACTGCAGCCTTGTGCCCCGCGTGAAGCCAGCGGCTTGCGTCACTCCTCCCCAGGGATCAAGCAACATAAGTCGGCTGGCTTTGTGCTCTCTCCCAGACTGCAATAGCTCTGGCTGGAGTTATTTTATCCTAATTTTGGTTTTGGAGAAAATTACAAAATGGTTTGTATAATGAAAGTAATTGTTATTATTTTATTTTGTTGAGAGAAATATTTTATTTTGCTTGCAATCTTTAACACAGCATCTTTATGCTGTTTTGGTGACAGCTTATGCATCACAATTGTGAGGGCTGTTAGTTCATTCTAACAAGCAGGCTTCCCTCAGTCATGTGTGAGTACTGAATGAGTGGTTTTGCCAGTAGCTTGCATTGGTGGGCATCCCTGTACAGTGTTACCCGCGGTAACTGTGACCCGGTGGACCTGTACCGTATCGGTACCAAGTTCACCGCTCCGTTCCCGGCCCGGTACCGTACTCTACCGAACCTGGAGCAAGGCTATTGCACCAACCCAGTACCGTCCTGGTACCGACCCGGTGCTACAGTCACTGAACTGTTACCGAACTGTTACCGTCCCGGTTCTGACCAGTACCGTACCGACCCATTGCTAAATTCACCGAACCAGTACCAAAACAACCCGGTACTGTCCCGGTTTCCGACCCACTACTGAGCCAGTCTTGTTCAGGTCATGAACATTGTTACTGTACACTGCATTGCTACTTGCATAATCCTGGTTTTTACCCTGAGAGACATGCAAGGCCAGTCTGCCTATTGATGGCAAGCATGGCAGATGCTCTTCCTTCCTGGGGCCAGAGAACGCAAAGGAGGCACTGGTGAACCACAGCTTCTGCGAGTTTTGTGCACATTTCTCCAAGTGCACACTGGCAAAACGTCAGTCCTGCACAGCGCTCTTCCCCCATCACCCTCTGGTAGAGAGGTAGCTGCGTCCTCACCCCATGGCTCTGTGCCAAGGGAGAGTGGCCTACACAGGAAGCCATCTTCATGGTCTTCCTCATCCTCCTCTGCCTCTCCTTCTCCTCCCCCGAGGAAAAAGAAGAAGAGTCGCCGTTCCAAGTGATCGGAGGACTCGGAGCAGAAGGAGAAGCGCTGGGCAGCAGTTTTCCACCAAGGAAGGGTGCTGGCTGAGCTACTGCGTAAACATTCGGCGCCGCCTGTCCTGCCTGTCCCCTCGGGGTCCCAGGGGGCTATGAGCGCAGACTGGCAGCAGGATGTGCTCTCCCTCATGAGACAAAGCAGTCCATCTTTGATGACGAGCCTACCACCTCTCCCATGTTCCCCCTCCCCTGTGCACCATGGATTTTCTTTTTGAGATCCAGTCATCCTGGGGTCACCTGGCTACAGCTCCTGCTGTTTCAGGTCTATGGACACCCTATATAGGACGCACAATGCAGAGAACTTCCACCAGGGGAGGCATTAGTTGCTGCGTTGGTACAGGCACCTAATTTAGCTCTCCTGTCCAAGGATGTTATCTGCCCCAACAAACAGTGCTGGGTCTCTGAGCGTGTCTATTCAGCCAGTGTGTTCGCCGCATGGCTGGGAAACTTTAATTGGGTCTATTTAGATGCAGATACAGTCAATGCTATAATGTGAATGCCTTTTTTATTTATATTTATTTGTCATGTTTTTGTTTGCCAAATTGGAAAACTAAGTGCCCACAGGAAGCTATTTATGTTTAAATAAAAAGGTGTCTTGTTAAAAAAAAAAAAAAATTTTTAATGTTCTGGTAGCCTGTCTCCTCTGACAGCCACAGGTCCTCATCACCACAACTGGATGAGCTGCGCGTGGTTAATAAGAACCTGCTCCGTTTGGCAAAACTGAATGGACAGGCTGTAGGTAGAAACCTGGCTGCGCTGTTAGCCGCACACAGACAGCTTTGGCTTTCCCAGACATGCATGCCTGACGGGGACAAAGCACCGCTGTTGGATGCCCCTATTACTCCTTTGGACCCACCGTGGATGAGATGCTGGAGCGCTCTCACCACATGTGGGAATCCACGAAGGAGCTGGTGCGCTTGCTCCACAAACAACCACCCCCACGCATGATAGACCCCCTCCAGTTGGAAGAAAGGTTCTACTCCAGGTACTTCCTAGTGCCCAAGCTGGATGGTGGCCTCAGACCGATCCTCAACCTCAGATAGGTCAACCTGTATAATGAGCCAAAAGAGGTTCAAAATGTTGACAATTGTGGTGGAGTGTCCCGCCCCTATGTATTATTATTTGTATTTTTGTTTGCAGTGCGGGTAAAAGCGCCGCATCTTTTATTATTTATATTTAAAAACCCCGTGAGGATGCATGACTGATCAGCTACTGATTATTTAAGTAGCTGACAGTCATGCATCCTTACCAAACGCGTGCAGACTCTGGCCGAGGGGTAATAAGATAATTAACAACTAGTTAACCCCTCAGCCAGAGTATAAGAAGCGGCAGCTGTCCGTTCTGGGGTGGTTGAGTGTAGAGAGTACGGGAGAGCGGAGAGAGAGCGCGTAGAATACAACAAAACAATTGCTATATTTAAAAAAAGTATACTTGTTTCTATTTGTTTGGCCATCGCGCCTTTTTGTTTTGTGTTTTGTTGTTTTGTTTAAATCTTTTGTTTCTGTTTATTTACTTAATAAATTACGCTGAATGCAACTGCATTCAGCTTCACCCGCCCATCCACTGTTTTGGTTAGTTACTTCCTGGTCCGTGACGTCACCACACCTCACCACTGCGAGCCAGCCTGTCACAAAATGCAACAAATGTTAACCTATATGTGGGGTTCAGGGGGCGGAGCTAGGCACCAACAACCTATCATCTGCTGTCATCAATTAAATCTACCTTATTTAAACATTAGTCACCTCTACCTCGCAGTCTTGTGTTTTTTCGTTTTTGGCTTAAATCTAAGCGATTTCAAGACCCATCTACTTTTGCATACCTCAATAATGGAGTACTTACAGCAGTTTTCATCGGATTCAGAGGATTCCCAGAATTTTCTGTCATTAACAGATCATTCTCCTTCAGCTTCAATCCAGGGTCCATCCAGTCTCCGTTTTTTCTCCCCTTCTGGTATTTCAGTTACATATGATCACGCTCCTGATTAGGCTCTCGACCAGGTTCCAGTTTAAATGTTGCCTACCGTTCCTGCCACCCAAACATCGAATCTGCTGCGATCCAAGCGTCTTCGGCCTCAGTACGCCCCTCCGGATCGATTGTTTTGGAAGGAATGGACCATGAATAAATTGATAAAAACCTTCCTTAAAAATGGTAATGCGATTCCGGCAGGGAGTGATAGAGAGTCTCTTATCATTCTCTATTGCAATTCAGTCTCAGCAGAACCAGTCTTTCCTCCGAAAAAACATAATCAGCCGCGCCCAGCCATTCAGCGTCCTAAAACAGACAGCAAGCAGTCTATTCCGGATCTAACCACCCCCACAACTAGCATCGCTAACCAGTAGAAATCCAACATTCGCAAATATTCAACGAGATAAAGTCATTTATGTAGCCTTTTTCCGATACTCTATCTTCGGTCTGGTTCTGTCGGATCTAGAAAAAAGGGTGTTTACTATGGAACAGGGAAAACAATCTACAGCGCAGTCATTAATTTCAGCATCAAATACTGCAGCGCCGCCTACAGCTTCTTCCGGTCCAGCCCTAATTTCAGCCAGCGAAGCAGATTCTCCAATTTACAACCTTGCTACCGCATCTACATACGGATCCTCCTCTCCACTATATCTCCACAAATCAGACGTATCATTCTCGAAGGTAAGGACATTAATCTTGTTTCACTATTAATGATGACTTCGGAATTCTTGGACCAGAGTAGTCGATTGTGGAGAATTGGCGGTAACTCTAAAATCCAGAGATCCCAGACTGCTTAAAAATCTTACATTAGGGGAGTTTGTCCTTGCTTTCTCCATATTCAGAGATGTGTTATGCTCGGTATATCCTAACCGGAGAGCTGAATTGGAATCTTACGAATATTACATCGTGGAGCTGTCTGTCAGATACGGAGGGACTATGTTTTATGAGTATCATAAAGCATTCTCTGCAAAAGCAGCAGCGATATTGGCAGCAGATAATCACATCATCAATTGGGCAAAACCTGATCCAGATCTATTTAATAGAATTTTTGGTGGTCTAAGGGCTAACGCATGTGGGGTCTGCGCTTCAACAGCTCATTCAACAGCCCTCTGCCCTAAAGCTGCAATTGCATCAACTTCTAAAGCACCCGGTTTCGCCGCTAATTCATACAGATCTTCAGTACCTAATCCTATACATTCTTCAGCTCCCCTCGATCAATCTACAAGGAAATACAAATATGGGCGCAGTATTAGATTTTCAGGAGGAAGACAAATCTGCAACAATTTCAATACTGGCTTCTGTTCGAATAGGCAATGCAATTTTATCCACATGTGCAGCAATTGCAGTGACGCTCACTCTAATACAACCTGCCCTTTAAAACGTAAGTGACTTTCCCCGATGCTCACCGTCTTTACTCCTATAAACATCCTGGCGTTATCAAGTAAATTACAGAATCATCCCTACAGTAACTTAATTAATTACCTGATCGATGGATTAAAAAATGGTTTTTCAACCGGTCTTACTCAAATTCCTTCTTCCTCGTTCCAAAGCAAAAATCTTTATTCCGCGACTCAAGAGCCACAATCAGTGCAGTCTCTCATCGAAAAAGAAATTAAAAAAGGATTTATAGTCGGTCCATTTTTAGCTTCTCCTTTTCCAGTATATAGAATTAATCCTATCGGCATTGCCACGAGGAAAATGTCAGGAAAAAAGCGTCTCATTATTGATTTATCAGCACCACGGGGGTCAAGCACCAGCAGCATTAACTCATTAATTCCCCAAGATCAATTTTCCCTGCATTACATCCATCCTTCTTTCCGTCACCTGTTTGGTATATGCTGGGAAGGGAAGTTTTATTTTGCCACTCAATTGACTTTCGGCTGCCGCAGCAGCCCGAAGATATTTGATACCCTGTCGGAAGCATTATGCTGGATTCTTCTAATGTCTATCATGTCCCGTTCTTGCTCCACTCGCTGGATGATTTTTTTAGTAATTTCTCCTCCTTCAGATGCACCAGCAGAAGCGATTTCCAATCTTAAAAGCTTATTTTCTGAAGTTGGCGTTCCGCTTTCAGAAGAAAAATCAGTCGGTCCCCTTCATTCTTTGGAATTCCTTGGAATCATTCTAGATACAGAAAAGTTTGAAGCCTGCCTGCCTGAGTCTAAACTTAACCATATTCGTTTGCTCATTCAGGATTTTCAGATCAGTAAAACAATTAAAAAACGGGCACTGCTTTCATTGCTGGGTTATTTTAATTTTGCAATACGTATCATTCCACAGTTAGGACGTTTATATCTCGGCTGCTAGCGCTGGCATCAACAGCAAAAAATCTGGACTCCTATTTAAATATCGCTTCAGAAGCTAGGAAAGACATTAAAATGTGGTCTGCGCTTATTCAGCACTGGAACGGTCTCTCTATGTTTTAAGATGATTTCATTTCAGCTCCTCACGATATGGCTTTATTTACTGATGCCTCATCTCTGGGATTCGGAGGTCTATTTAATAATCAATGGTTTTGGAGTACATGGCCTGTGGAAATCGAGAACATATCTCCTCATCTAAAATCCACAGCTCTGCTAGAGATATACCCAATAGTAGCAGCTGCCCAGCTATGGGGTCATCTCTGGTCTAAGAAATCAATACTATTTTACTGTGATAATTCAACTACAGTGCATATTATAAATAAAGGACGTTCCTCCTCCGCTCTTATAATGCAATTGCTGCGGCGGCTAGTACGGATTTCAGTCTCTAATAACTTCCTAATACAAGCTCGCCACCTACCGGGCATTTTTAACAATGCAGCTGATGCTCTTTCCCGTTTACAGATTTCCAAATTCCACAGTTTGCTGCCCTCAGCTCTGCAATATCCAGCAGCAACGCCACAGTTCAGTCAGCTGGTTTTCAACTAAATCCAACTATTAATAAACTTCTTAATTCAGCTCAAGATTACATGGCATCAGCACTTGCCCCATCTACCAGATCCTCGTACTCTACAGGTTGGGCATGTTATGTAACTTTCTGTTTACAAAGCAGGATTAATCCTACTCCATTCAACCAGGACTGGATCATGGCGTTCATAGTGCATGCAAAGGACTCTCTACATCTGGCACCAGCTACAATCAGACTATATTTGTCAGGAATTCAGCATCAATTTCGCTTGATGTCCATCAATTCCCCAACTCTATTATCAATTCCAGCGGTTCGTCTCCTTTTACGAGGAATTTCCAAGTGCTCTCCGGCTCCTTCTTCTGCTCACCTGCCTATTTCTATAGACATTCTCAGTAAATTGATTTCAATTCTCCGCCATGGCTGTTTTTCTCCATTTGATGATTTAACTATGGAAGTCATATGTCTATCTGCATTTTTTGGATTTTTGAGATGTTCTGAATATACAGTTCCTTCTATTGCCAGCTTTCCTACCCTAGGTATCCGCTGCAGTGACCTCAAGCTCATCCCAGATTCTCATTTCATCTTATTTCTTCGCATTTCAAAAACAGATCAACTGCGGCAAGGACAATGTATTCAGCTTTCTAAGATCAACTCTCCTCTGTGTTCCTTCACTTCCATGTTGAAGTACATTGCAGAACGCAAAGCCATTTCATCCTCCAACCCTTTGTTTATCAATTCAAGCCGGTCCATTGTATCAAGGCATTGGTTTTCAACACACCTTTCCACCGTGGTATCCAGAGCAGGTCTTCCTTCGCAATTCTATACTCCTCATTCATTTAGAATAGGGGCAGCTACTTCAGCCGCAAAAGCCAACATTAACCAGCATTTAATTAAAAATATGGGGCGCTGGACTTCATCAGCAGTTGAAAGTTATATTCGTTCTTCATCATCTAAAATATCCTCCACACATCAGTCCATTGCTAGTATGTCCGGAGTGGGGACGACCTTTCTGCCTGAGCCACCAAAGATTTCCCCCAGGTTTTTTTTTTCTTTCCACTGTGCAGAGGGTCTTCACATATTCATTAGGGTATAGTCTACTAACCCCTTTGTCATGTTAAGTGTTTGTTTTCTTTCGTCTAAATGTTTTCTTTTTTTCATGCATTGGCGGTTCTCTCTTGGTTGCGTCAGCGGGGAGCCGGGGGTCCATCTTTTGGGGGGTTAGTGATTCCACTTTCTCCAACCCTTTGTTAAGCTCCGCTTCATTTACCTCATAGAGGAGGGTTCTCCATGAGTCAGAGGGGACCCCCAGCCAAACCCTTCCATCTGCATGTATGTTTCTTTTGTGATTCTTCTTTCAGGTCTGATGCCTCTATGTGAGGGTCCCCAAGCGATGGCATCCCTCGTGTTTGTCGGGTCTCCTCAAAGACAATGGACCCTCTGCTGTTTGTCGGGTCTCCTCAGCGACGGAACCCCCCTTCTCTTATGTTGGGCTTCAAAGAGGTGGAACACCACACATTATATGTTTTAACAAATACTAACTTTATGTTTTCTTTCCGGTTCGTGAGCCTCTTCGTATGTCGGGTAACCTCAGAGACGGTGCCCCTCTTGGTATGTCGGGTCATCTCAAAGACGGTGGGCCCCCTCCTGTTTGTCGGGTCTCCTCAGCGACGGAACCCCCCTACTGTATATGTTGGGTCAGGAAGAGCCGGAACCTCTTTGGTGTTATCAATACTAATTCATGTTTTCTTTCCGGTTCACAAGCCTCTTCGCATGTTGGGTAACCTCAGAGACGGTGCCCCTCTTGGTATGTCGGGTCACCTCAAAGACGGTGGCCCCCCTCCTGTTTATCGTGTCTATCGATCAAGTAAATGTTCGGCCTGGAAGAGGCGGAGCCCCTCTCTCCATGTGTATATGTTTACTAACTCTGTCAATAAACACTATCAGGTGGCATAGCTCCGCCCCGTGAACTGTTGAAGTTAATCAGGCCAGGCGACTGGTTCACCATGATGGACCTCAAAGACACCTATTTCCACATCCTCATAAAACCGGCGCACAGGAAGTACCTGCAATTCGCCTTTGAAGGAACAGTGTACGAGTTTCGGGTCTTGCCATTTGGCCTCTCTCTAGCTCTCTGTGCCTTGTTCCATTATTATTATTTTTATTAGTATTATTTATTTAGACCCGGCCAAGGTGCTCTTAGTAAAGTGTAGCTGGCGTGGATGGGGTTAAATCCCCATCCAGATAAATCCCGTGGGAATGTGGCTGGAGCCTTAATAAGGTAATTGTTTAATAAGTAATAAAGGCTCCAGCCACAGTATAAAATACCCACTCCGGGCTCAGAGCAAATGCTACTAGAAAGCGAACCAAGGTACTCGATTTACTAAAACTGTATTTATAGTTTGTGTTTGTTTTACTTTGGCCAGAGTGCCCTTTTCTTTGTGTATTTTGTTCAACTGTTTGTTTTTTGTATAATTAATAAAAAGTTGAGCGCCCTTGTGCCTGAGTTTAGCCCCGTACGTTTTGTGTTTTGGTTTCATTTCCTGGTGTGATGTCACCACTTCAACCCTCACTGCCACATTTAGAAATATTATTAAAACATTGATTTATAAAATTAAATCAATAACATTATTATTATTATTATTATTATTATTATTATTATTATTATTATTATTATTAGTAGTAGTCGTAGTAGTCCTATTTAAGGAACAGTTATGGACTGCACCGACTGCCCAATGGCAGCCGGTGCACCGGACGCCCAAAGGCGACCGGAGAAAAATTCAAATTAGCACCCCTAAACAAATAGGGGGCGCTGGACTTCATCAGCAGTTGAAAGTTATATTCGTTCTTCATCATCTAAAATATCCTCCACACATCAGTCCATTGCTAGTATGTCCGGAGTGGGGACGACCTTTCTGCCTGAGCCACCAAAGATTTCCCCCAGGTTTTTTTTTTCTTTCCACTGTGCAGAGGGTCTTCACATATTCATTAGGGTATAGTCTACTAACCCCTTTGTCATGTTAAGTGTTTGTTTTCTTTCGTCTAAATGTTTTCTTTTTTTCATGCATTGGCGGTTCTCTCTTGGTTGCGTCAGCGGGGAGCCGGGGGTCCATCTTTTGGGGGGTTAGTGATTCCACTTTCTCCAACCCTTTGTTAAGCTCCGCTTCATTTACCTCATAGAGGAGGGTTCTCCATGAGTCAGAGGGGACCCCCAGCCAAACCCTTCCATCTGCATGTATGTTTCTTTTGTGATTCTTCTTTCAGGTCTGATGCCTCTATGTGAGGGTCCCCAAGCGATGGCATCCCTCGTGTTTGTCGGGTCTCCTCAAAGACAATGGACCCTCTGCTGTTTGTCGGGTCTCCTCAGCGACGGAACCCCCCTTCTCTTATGTTGGGCTTCAAAGAGGTGGAACACCACACATTATATGTTTTAACAAATACTAACTTTATGTTTTCTTTCCGGTTCGTGAGCCTCTTCGTATGTCGGGTAACCTCAGAGACGGTGCCCCTCTTGGTATGTCGGGTCATCTCAAAGACGGTGGGCCCCCTCCTGTTTGTCGGGTCTCCTCAGCGACGGAACCCCCCTACTGTATATGTTGGGTCAGGAAGAGCCGGAACCTCTTTGGTGTTATCAATACTAATTCATGTTTTCTTTCCGGTTCACAAGCCTCTTCGCATGTTGGGTAACCTCAGAGACGGTGCCCCTCTTGGTATGTCGGGTCACCTCAAAGACGGTGGCCCCCCTCCTGTTTATCGTGTCTATCGATCAAGTAAATGTTCGGCCTGGAAGAGGCGGAGCCCCTCTCTCCATGTGTATATGTTTACTAACTCTGTCAATAAACACTATCAGGTGGCATAGCTCCGCCCCGTGAACTGTTGAAGTTAATCAGGCCAGGCGACTGGTTCACCATGATGGACCTCAAAGACACCTATTTCCACATCCTCATAAAACCGGCGCACAGGAAGTACCTGCAATTCGCCTTTGAAGGAACAGTGTACGAGTTTCGGGTCTTGCCATTTGGCCTCTCTCTAGCTCTCTGTGCCTTGTTCCATTATTATTATTTTTATTAGTATTATTTATTTAGACCCGGCCAAGGTGCTCTTAGTAAAGTGTAGCTGGCGTGGATGGGGTTAAATCCCCATCCAGATAAATCCCGTGGGAATGTGGCTGGAGCCTTAATAAGGTAATTGTTTAATAAGTAATAAAGGCTCCAGCCACAGTATAAAATACCCACTCCGGGCTCAGAGCAAATGCTACTAGAAAGCGAACCAAGGTACTCGATTTACTAAAACTGTATTTATAGTTTGTGTTTGTTTTACTTTGGCCAGAGTGCCCTTTTCTTTGTGTATTTTGTTCAACTGTTTGTTTTTTGTATAATTAATAAAAAGTTGAGCGCCCTTGTGCCTGAGTTTAGCCCCGTACGTTTTGTGTTTTGGTTTCATTTCCTGGTGTGATGTCACCACTTCAACCCTCACTGCCACATTTAGAAATATTATTAAAACATTGATTTATAAAATTAAATCAATAACATTATTATTATTATTATTATTATTATTATTATTATTATTATTATTATTATTATTATTAGTAGTAGTCGTAGTAGTCCTATTTAAGGAACAGTTATGGACTGCACCGACTGCCCAATGGCAGCCGGTGCACCGGACGCCCAAAGGCGACCGGAGAAAAATTCAAATTAGCACCCCTAAACAAATAGGGGTGCCAACAAGGACTGAGCCTTAACTAATTAACGAAAAAACCGGTCAAAAAGGACTGTAAATTAAATAAGCAAAACCAAAGGGGAGGTGGTACAGAGCACGCCCCCTAGAGCCCACTGGTCGACAAAGGTGGCCATGTCGCCAGCGGACTCCACGTGGGCGTGCTCTAACTTAACCCGGGATCGGACGAGGGCCCTGAACATGGCCCCACAGTCAAAGAGACCCTGCCAGATCATCTTACGCTTCCTGGTCTTGTAGATGGCGAAGTAGTCGTAGTAGTAGTCCTATTTAAGGAAAAGTATGACGGGACTACACAAAAATTCAAATTAGCACCCTTGAGGGTGCTAAAAAAGACGAACCTTAACTAATTTAACTGAAAAAACCGGTAAAAAGGACTGTAAATTATATATGCAAAACCAAAGGGGAGGTGGTACAGAGCACGCCCCCCCAGAGCCCACTGGTCGACAAAAGTGGCCATGTCGCCAGCAGACTCCGCGTGGGCGTGCTCTAACTGAACCCGGGATCGGACGAGGGCCCTGAACATGGCCCCGCAGTCAAAGAGACCCTCCCCGATCATCTTACGCTTCCCGGTCTTGTAGACGGCGAAGTATACGTAATAGTCCTATTTAAAGCCTAGTAGGCCGGACTACACCGACCGCTAAAGTAGGGGTGCCAACAAGGACTAGGCCTTACGCTTCCCGGTCTTGTAGACGACGAAGTAGTCGTAGTAGTAGTAGTTGTAGTCGTAGTAGTAGTAGTTGTAGTCGTAGTATGTGTTTGCTTGTGTGGCTTTAATGGCAGTTAAATACAAAACTGTCTCTTGAAGTACAAAATGTAGAATAACAGAAAAATGCAGGATTGTGATGTGAACTGGATTGGTCCCTTTTTTCTAAGCTATTTGTTGACAGTTAAGGCTCTGTACCTTTCTGTGATTGTGCTCAAGCCAGGAGAGATGCCAACAGTAGCAGCTCACTAAATCTCAGGAAGCACAATGCTCTTTGAACCCAACATTCCTGATTGAAAAGTAAAAAAGAAAAATACTAAAAAAAGAAAAATACTAAAGTAAAAACAAAAACAAAACCTCTATACATCTGCTTATAAAATGAGCCTCCTGTCAAATGTTACATGTATCATTTGTAAAGCCCTTTATCCAAATTCAACATATGGAATCTATCTAAAATTCTATTTAGGACACCTCTTCTAACAATCCTACCTTGATAAATGATTGAAGATCCACCCCCCTTTTTTTTAACCAAAAGTTGAAATCGTAAACATACAGCTTTTTATTTAGAAGTACTTAATTCCCTGAACTAAATATGTGGATGTGCATCTTCTTGTTCTGGAAGCCAGTGGTTATAAAATGGTGCTCTACATGTTTAGCTCCTGATCCATGACTAAAATAAGAGCCCCTCTGTTATGGATAGACTGGTTGGTTGGTCCTGGTGCCAGTGCTGCAGAGACTTGGTTTGGGAAAGCAGACAGCTGGGAGAGTTCAGGGTTTTGAAGGTTATGATCACAGCAGTTTCATATGTGCTTTATTTCAGCCTCTCCTCTAGCTGCAGAGAGGACAGGTGCGATCTGGTTCTGATTTCACTGGTCTTAATTTCTTATCTGACCTGGTAGTCAATCAAGGGCATGAGAGAGAGACAGAGTGAGGGAGACAGAGGGAAGCACAAAGCATCTGACGTCTCTCACAGTCAGGAAGCAGGAGATTCATCTGCCAGTCCGTTTTCTTTTTCTTTTCTGTGTACCAACACTGGTCTGTGTGAAATGGATTTCTGAGTGTTAAACATGATGTTCTTCCTTTCCAAAAGGTCTTCTGTAAGATTTCATTTGTGGAGCACAGGGGGCAATATCTAGGGTAATTCCAGGGCTTAGTGTCTCTGCTCTTTTGTCAGCTCTCCTTGTGAGTGCAATTAAACTTGCTGTGAGCCTCCTGAATCTGGGCTTGTGCTACACTGATTTCTAGCCAATAAATGATTCCCTTACCTAACCAATTTCTTCCATGTAAAGGTTACCTGGCAGTAATAATGAGTGAAAATGCATTCATCACCCATGCCACTAATTTAAATCTAGTTTTTTTCTAGATTAAAGATTACCAGAGACTTGGGGGGGCAGTGTTGCAGCAAGAGGATGGCTTAATATTAATTTAAAGGAACTGTAGATGCAGCACTGACCAAATGGTATTATAGATGTGTCAGCTATTGAAACATATTCCTTTTATTCATTTTTTTCCTCCAAATTTTTAAACATCCAAATTTGATTAAAATTAAAGCAAAGAAGACACAATCTTGAACACAAAAGAACTCAATACAATATTTTCTAAACTGGTAAAGTAAATATATATGGCATTCTCTTCTAGACTGTCATGAGTATAAAATTGCACGGGTTAAACACGTCACTTTGCATGCATTTCAAAGCACAATGAAGCTGTCCTACAGTTTGTAGGACCTGCTGGCAACACTTTTTGTCATCGCCCTTTAAAGCACCACTACTTGTTAATATTTTGTGTGGCTTGGAGGTTAGTTCATTGTGGGGAGCAACTCATCTATAAAAAAAATGTAAAGGGGATTATACAGTTGGCCACTGCTGTTAAGGAAGAACTACTAAATACAGAAAAGTGCAAGTTAGGAACCAAATCATAACAATATTCTTAAAGCCTAATCCAAATATTTAACATTTGAGGAGATATGCCATCTGAACATTAAAAGCAGCAATTTCTATTTTGTTAGAAATATTTTCTTCCACGACATTACTAGTAGCACAGTGTGACCAACAATTGTGAATGATTCCAAAGTTATATAAGAAAAAAAAAAAATCTCACTGCTGTCAGAAATAGTGCAGACACAGCAGTGGTTTGATTATGTCACACTAAAAGAAAGATTAGGCCATCTGGCTGAGGTGATTGACACAGAACACCACCTAATTATATCAAAACCAGTTGTGGTTTGCTTCGTTCTGCTTTTTTTATTTTATTTTCAGTCCCTCGCTAGGATCATCCCACTAAGATGTAACGTGTTCTTTGTGTGACTATCCCAACATTACAGATCATTTCATAAAGCTAAAAACTCTGTAAAATAAGGACTGACAACTGTGAACCTTATTAAAAGGAGTGGAAGCACAAGCAGATGACCCTTGAACATTTTGGTTTGTTTCTTTATACAGTAAAAAAAATAAAAATAAATAACAAACAGAATAATCACTACACATAAATAAAAAAAATAATAACTCAAAAAAGGGGATAGGCAAAGATTTCAAAAAATGTAAAAAACCTTACACATGTGTGTATAAATAGCATGCAATTTAATCAGCTGTGACATATGAAAAGGATTCCACTTAGATTCCACTCAGTTAGATGTTTTTCATATCATACCAGATTATCTTCAGCTCCTTTGTCGTTATTGCACTGAAGTTCTGTTCTATAGAGTAAGATACATGGTGCCACTTTTATTGCCTTGATAAAGCAATCACGTAAAGACTGAAGTCTTTTGCCACAACTGACAATCATACTCTCACCCCATTGAGCACAGTGCTTACTAGGTTATATGTAGTTGAGGTTTAACTATTGTGTAAAAAGGGGGTTAAAAATCTGATTTACATAGGTTGCGATGCCTGCTTAATTTTAAAATATTTTTTTAAAGCTTTATTAAAGTTTGTTTAAAATTAAATGTTACTTGAACTATATATATATACCCCCTTTATATATATATATATTACACACACATACACACACCAGTGGATTAAATTACCGCAGACTTTCTGCTAAGAATGCTATTCTATGGATGTGAAGTATTATTTAATAATTTTTTTTATAGGTATAAAGCACATTATGTGACATGCATCTTTCTCTTTCAAATTATGTGCCAGCCTTAAAAAAACAAACAAATGTTTGTCACTGAGCGCGTTCAATTCCTTCATTTGAAGCCACAACTCGTATGAGATGCATTATTGAGAAGCAAAAACATGTTTTTGGAATTAAAATATTAAAAGACTTTCAAATAAGATTAGTCTTAATGTGATGCTTTCACAACATTTACATATTGAATTTCAGTTTAAGGGATGCAGTGTAATTACTATTAGTTTTTCATGGAGGTGAAATAAAAGCTAAATAAAATATGCACGGGCAAAACTACATTTTAAATCCATGTCAGCATCAATGAAATGTTTTGAAAAGTGTTTGTAATTCCGCTTAAATGCAAAAAGCAACACAAATACCTGCTTCAGCCACGCTTTATTTTAAGGGCCGCCTATTAATTATCAACTATTTTGTATTCTTATATTAACTATTTCTTTATCTGTTAATTGTTAGTTAATATATAATAGGCCAGCTAAAACTGTAAAGTCATATGGATTATATTTATAATCAGTTCAACTTGTTACTGTAGTAATGTTCAGCAAATTAAATCAGTTTTTTTCATCTTAACCACAATGCAGAAGAGCCAGGCTGGTCTGCATTCGTGGTTATAGAGCTTTTAACCTGATCGCAGGTAATGGCAGTGCATGGCACAACACTGCCTGTTACATTAGTTTATAAAGATCTTAGCTTAATATGAAGAACGTTTGATAACGGTTAATAAACTAAAAAAAAAGTGGCCTTTAAAATAAAGCATATTTTTAAAAAAGGTCAAAAGATTGTGGTATCTGTGCAATAAGCTGCTACATTTACATGTACAAAGAACCAGTTTATTTGGAATTATTTTCCAAAATAATCCAAAATTGTATGTTCAGTGTTAACATGCAACCGATATTAAGCAGAAACAATTGCAACACGAGCAGCGCAAGGAATTGATGCTTTGAATCTAATGTAGTATTTCGAGGGTGAGCACATACTGTACACAGTCTTGGCAAGTCAGGTGGCTTACAGCACACGCTTTCACACATTTAAAGTCAAATGTTTGGCTGTTAGTAACGTGTAGCATCATGAAGCGCTGATATTGCCGTATTCATGTGCAAATACATTATTCTCTGTTCCCTCTAAGTATCATGTTTAATATATTTTAAAACAGTGCAGATTTTAAACTTCTAAATGCAGTTGGATTTGCAGGAGTCAATACTTTAAAACATCTTCGCTTAAATCCAATTTAATCCATTACTTGATTCCATCTCCCTATGTGTTTAAATGCCAACTCTAAATTTGTAGTTATAACTGATTATACTGTGAAGAATATGTCAAAAAGAGGATTGACCTGGTATTCTGTGACCGTGAAGCTGAGGTCAAAGGTTTCCCACAACCTCTTGTTAGTCAGTTTACCTGTGTGACAAGGACCTCAATGAAGATATAAACACAGTTTTGTATCGAGCAATGGTCACTATTGATAATATCACATCATCAGCATAAAGGAACTTGATTAAGATGCTAAAATATATGGATTTTTTAAAAATAAACCTTTACAATACAACTGTATGTGTGACTTTCTGAGGGTTTTTCTTTTTTACTATTATTATTTTTTTACCTGTTATAAAATCTGAGGAATAAAAAACATTTGCAAAAATATTGGGACGGTATGGCAAGGAAGAACAAACAGTAACCAAATTGGTTCCTGTGAAAAACCATAACATTTACTTTAAACCATCACCATGCTCTCCAGTAAAAAGGAAAGTTGCTACTCATCTAATTAATCCCAGACCCTCTCCGAATTAATGGCCTGGAAGTACTGCCCGGGCCAAAGGCAGGTCAAGAGTGAAAACCTTGAGAAAATTCACCTCATCATTTTACTGAGAAATGGAGCGTTTCAAAAAATACAACAGCCCATTACTGAATCTGTTTAATTAATATATATGTAATAACAACTTCACATTATTGTGTTCTACAATAAACACCTTCTATTGATATTGCTGTTAAGCAGCAACAGAAAAAAAAAAACTAAAAACTTAACTTGTTATAACTTTTTCTTATATTAAAAAAAAGAAAAGTTAAAGGTCACCTTCTGGAACTGCTTTTCATTTTGTGCTATCAGTGCTAATAAAAATGCCTTTTGAATCGCTTTACTGCTTTGTTCTGACAGCTGAAAAGGATACACGCAGGTTTCTTAACCAAAAGCATTTTAAAAAATAAGAGCACACCTAATCCATAGATTTAACAGCAACTTTCATAAAAAAAGGCAGTTTCATCCACATAAAAGGTAAAACACTGACTAAAGCAGACAGCTGTCGTCTAGATATTCTCTCCTAAGACTTGGCAGACATAGTGGTGGGAAAATCTATGAATCTATATTTAATTGGATATGTTAGAGTAATACAAAAATGAACTTTTGGTTTGTGTGTGCTTGTGTGTATTGGGGGTGGGGTTGGTTCTGTGACACCTTGTATTCAACAGCATGACGATTCCTAAGATTATCCAGGATGTTTAGTTTTGATGCTACTGAACGTCAAATAAATAACTGTGGAGGTAATTAAGGTGCTCCTACATGAACCTTAGTTGTTTTTTTGCTATTTCTATAACACTAAAGAAAAAAAAATAACACTGGGGTAATCACTTTATAAATATAGTTCCCAGTTTTTGTATTTTGCAGGCCGGTCCGGCCTTAGGCTGTGCAGGGCCCTAGGCGGTGATGATTAAGTGCGGAGTCCAGAACATCAAATGAATGCTACAATAGCGACCGCATCTTAAAAGTGAGTATATAGGTGCATCATGTAATCATATGTACCTAATAGGGCTGTCAATTAATCGCAGTTTACTTCTGCAATTAACGCGTAAATGTTTTTAGAGATGAATTATTTTAACGCGTGTTAATCGCATTTCGGCACACCGTACTTCAATCCCGGCCGCGGCAACATTGGATTGAGTGTCTGAGTGCAGTTATTGTTTAAATAGAAAGTTAGTCACTGAACCACTTTATGGAGCAAAGCATACTTTTTTTTTTTTGACGGGCTCACTGGACAGAAAGACGCTTACTTGTCTACTGTCAAAGTGAGTTCCAGTATCAAACACGAGTACATCTAGTCTGCTGCATCCTGAACACGTCTTCATCTCTCAAAATACACTAGCAGCTCTTTTGCTACAGACAATAACAACAACAAATTAAACCCACCAGTTTTGACAGAAATGCAGGATCGCTGCAAGCCCTTATCAAGCAGAGTATGATCATGATAATAACTGAGTTAGGCTGCGTTGCTCTTTTTTTTTTTTTTTTTTTTTTTTTGCACGTAGTATGTAAAGCCTAACAATTGTTAGTTTGCAGTTTTTGGATATGATGACTTTTTTTCTCTTTACAATTAACAGTTCATTTCCTAGAAGTGCTATAGCTACATATTTATAATTTTATTAAAAAAAACTAATTTATTTCAGTTCACAATCACATTTAAAAATAGATATCCTATGTATTATGTTTTCTGATCTCTGTATGCTGCTAATCAAACTTGAACTGCACATTTTATTGTGTTGGTTGTATTTGTAATTTCTAAATTATTGCCCCTAGTACATTTTGGTCACGTTCTCAATGGGTAAATTTCCTGGTTAAATAAATACATCAATAAATACATAAATAAATACATTTTAAACTATTTTATTTACAGTTAAGGATAATAAAAACAATAGCATCAGTAATAAAACAAATTTAAATTCAATGGATGTAGTAATTGTAACAATATGCGATTTAAACCGAGATTAACTGAGATTAATCTTTTTAATCGTGTGATTAATCACGATTATTTTTTTTTTAATCGCTTGACAGCCCTAGTACCTACATATACTAAGATATGGTAAATAATATTAATGATATTAAAATATTAATAAATATTTGCTTCAGTTTGTTTGTTAGACTTTATCATTTTATATAATTCACAACTTTAAAGCACTCAGAATTCCAGTCTACTTCAAACATCTCATGTATAAACTTTTTTTCTAAAATGACCATGCCCTCGTGGGCCTTTTGAAAAACACTCTAATGGCCGACTATAAGTGGGTTCTGATAGGTCGGAGGCGAGAATAACGAGGCTTAATAAATAAATAAATAAATAATACATTAAAAAACATCCCTCCATGACACCTGACACTCACTGTGTGCCATGCACTGTTTAATTTGTTTCTTTTTTTTTTTTTTTTTTTTTTTACAAATTAACCCCTAGGCATTATCAAATCCTTTTTTTTCATTTTATATTCTAAGTTACATATGAACATACATTACAAAGACATGTTCAACCCCCCCCCCCCATCCCCCTTTTTTTTATTATGACATGGGTTTACAACAAAATCCTAAGTGTTGTGCCAGTGGGTGTCATTTTATGGTAATTAAAGAGGGGTTGAGCTAACTCATAAAACAGAATGTTCGGATGCTGCACGCTGATTGGCTATTTACAGTCGCTAAGTTTTTAGCCGTGTTTTAATGTTATTTTAGCCATTTTGGCTAGTTATCCCCTGTCGCGACCTAACTCATTGTCACCCTTCCCAAGGGTCTAGCACATTCTCGGCTGTGTATGCTCTCGTTTTAACTAGCCTCAGGCATTTGAGGTAAGTAGCTGGACAGGGCTAATTATTTTGATCCCGGCTAGGATAAAATAGTATTCTTCGCTTCGTGCGTCCAACCCATGCCCTGTCGTGTGTTATCCCATCATATGTAACTCATCATAAGAACTGTACTGTTAATTAAACGTGCATTGCATTATAAAGGGTGTTTACAATGACTATAAGAATTATATAATTATATTACAGAAACTTTCCAATTGTGCTTACCTAATTGTGGCCACCTGGGCTTACATCAAATGTAACTAGATCATTTTACTTATCTCAGATTTGTACCCGTCTCCAATGATAGTTCTTTAATTGCAATTATTTGTTGATGCTTCTCTTAAGATTCTCATGCACATAAGGCATTTTGTTAATGTGCTGTGCAAAAGTTGTGCCATTAGGCTATCATTACTACTAATTTTACTGAAGTGAATTTTAACTACGTAGCCTACTATTAATATGTGTTTCATGGGCAGCAGTGTGGAGTAGTGGTTAGGGCTCTGGACTCTTGACCGAAGGGTTGTGGGTTCAATCCCCAGTGGAGGACACTGCTGCTGTACCCTTGAGCAAGGTACTTTACCTAGATTGCTCCAGTAAAAACCCAACAGTATAAATGGGTAATTGTATGTAAAAATAATGTGATATCTTATAACAATTGTAAGTCGCCCTGGATAAGGGTGTCTGCTAAGAAATAAATAATAATAATAATAAATGCAGCTAGCCCTCTATCCTCAGATACACGATCATCAGTATCATTAGCTTCACTGTAATATGAATTTCAAGTTAAAACAAACTATGTCTGATAAAATATATACTACACTTAACTCCAAATTAAATCAATATTCAAAGATAGTTTATAACTACTATAATATAAAAAGAGACGTGCCGTTGTTTTAAAATCATTTTCAACCACGGAATTTGATGTTATGATCATAAGAATAAGGCTTTATTGATTGAGCTACACATTGACTTTGGTTTGCTGCTGAGATTTCAATGGTTTATCTGGAGGTGTGCATATCTTAACTTTAAATTGTGTTTGTAATTTATATTTGTAAAAAATGTGCTGTATAAACAGGTAAACTATTTTGAGATTATTCACAGAAGTCTGTTATGAAATTCCTGGCAATGTACTTTTCACTTCTGCAAGGAACATTTCTGTTTATTCTGTTTATCTGTTTAGCCATATTTTGTTAATTGAGACACACCATGATCCAGACTGCAGCAGGGATGAAGAAACATTTGCTCCAATCAACATTTGGGCCAACGGTTCAATCCAGAGAAGGTTGGATGGAAGCGTCTGTAACAAGCTGCTTCCGGGGCATCGATACATGCATTGTTAACTTGCATTTGTCACCCTGGTCAACCCTGCTTTATCAAAAGCAGTGTGAAATCGCGTAGCTGACCTGCATGACATCGGGTCCTGACCCGGGCAGAGCATGCCAGTGTGAAAGGGGCTTTAGGCTACTCCCTCTTGATCAGTGCTGTCAGATTGGTGTTTTTCCAGCCAACTTTGGCTTGTTTTGAAAGCATCTAAAGTGGGTAAATGTTGTCTTTGGTGGTTTGGTTATTTTAATCATGCATGTTTCTTTCTATTCCTTTTGATTATGGAATCATCACCAGGACAGAACTTCAATCACCATGATCCCTGTATAATATATCAGACCTACCCCCCATTATTTTTTTTTCTGGAGCTCTGCATTCAATAAAATTATGAATCACACAAACGCTCAGTTATTTTTTATTCATCACCAATTTAAGAACTGTATCAGTACAACTAGAATTGCTTTTAAATTAGAATTGCTTTAAAATTGATTTTTAAACACTATCTGCCGACAGTTCTGGACAATTTAATGTTACACTACATTCTTAATTTTAATTCCCCCTGGACCTTCCACATTTGATCTCATCAGATAAAAAATAAAAAAAACTGCAGTTGTACTGTAGATTGTGAGAAAAAAACAAACAAAGCAGTGTGGCGGAGTGTCCCGCCCCTATTTATTATTATTTGTATTTTTGTTTGCGGCGCGGGTAAAAGCGCCGCGTCTTTTATTGTTATTTTTAAAAACCTCGTGAGGATGCATGGCTGATCAGCTACTGATTATTTAACTAGCTGACAGTCATGCATCCTTACCAAACGCGTGCAGACTCTGGCCGGGGGATAATAAGATAATTACCAACTAGTTAAATCCCTCGGCCAGAGTATATAAACCAGCAGCACTATGCACTCGGGGTGTGGAGTGTTCGAGAGTGGAGAACGGGAGAGAGAGAGGAAGAAAACAATTGCTAAAACGTGCTGGAGTATCCAGCACGAAACTTACTTGTTTGTTTATTCGTTCGGCCCTCGTGCCCTTTTGTTTGGTGTTTTGTTAAATCTTTTGTTTTTGTTTTGTTTATTAAATACGCTGAGTGCACCAGCACTCAGCTTCAACCGCCCATCCACTGTTTTGGTTTGAGTTACTTCCTGGTCCGTGACGTCATCCACATCACCACTGCGAGCCAGACTGCCACATATGGTGTCCTGCGTGGGACAAACAACGCCTCCAACAGCCGGACCAGGATCAGCAAAGGAAGTTTTTTTCGTGTTCGTTTTTTCAAATAGTGTTTTTTGTGTTTGAAAAAAAAAAAAAAAAAAATGGATGAAGTGGACGCCTATATGGAGAGGTGGCATGCGCATCAGAGGGAGTTGAAGGAAGGAGGGGCTACATGGTGCCTCGCCTGCCTGGAGTATGGGCACCTCCCTGAGGTGTGCCCATATGAAGACCCCCTCTTTGTGCAGGCCTTTGATCGAGGTGAGGTGGAGACTGCGGAGGAGTGGATCCACCTGAAGGCCATACCATCGCCGCAGGTGGATCAGGAAACCTGCCTCACCTGCCTCAAAGGGGAGGAGTGGTGCTTTGCCGTCGGCAAGGTCGGGCACAAAGCACCCGACCAACCCCCTCCATGGCAGGAGGTGGAACTGCTGGTCCCGAAGAAGGGAAGGAGGGGCGGTGCTAAGAAGGCAAAGAAGCCCGCACGTCCTGCGCCTGAGTGGGAGGAGCCCGAACGTCCTGCGCCTGAGTGGGAGGAGCCCGAACGTCCTGCGCCTGAGTGGGAGGAGCCCGAACGTCCTAAGCCCAAGAGGGGGGAGTCGGTGCATCCACAGCCCAAAAGGGAGGAGTCGGTGCGTCCACAGCCCAAAAGGGAGGAGTCGGTGTGTCCACGGCCCGAAGAGAGGGAAGTCGGGGCTTCCACAGCCCTAGGACCCAAGCTGCAGTCCCAAGAGCCAGAAGGGGAGGAGTTACAGGCTCAACCCCCTGAATTTTTCTGGGGGGGAGAAGGGCAGGATGCTGGTGTTCCCCAGCAGCCTCTATTTATGCTGCTGAAGGGAGCACGGCACACACCAGCCCAGCCGCCACAGCAGAGGGAGCCAGCACCGCCACAGCCTCCCTCTGAGTGGCCAGCATCCGCCCCATCGCCTCTGCCTCCACCACCACCAGGAGCAGAGCAGCAGGAGCTGCCTCTGTCTCCACCACCACCAGGAGCAGAGCAGCAGGAGCTGCTTCTGTCTCCACCATCACCAGGAGCAGAGCAGCAAGAGCTGCCTCTGCCTCCGCCACCTCCACCAGCAGAGGGTGAATGCCTGCTGGTTCCGCCTCCACCGTCGTGGGAGGACTGCTTGCCCCTCCCACCTCCACCAGCAGAGGGTGAATGCCTGCTGGTTCTGCCTCAACCGCCGTGGGAGGACTGCTTGCCCCTCCCACCTCCACCAGCAGAGGGTGAATGCCTGCTGGTTCCGCCTCCACCGTCGTGGGAGGACTGCTTGCCCCTCCCACCTCCACCAGCAGAGGGTGAATGCCTGCTGGTTCTGCCTCAACCGCCGTGGGAGGACTGCTTGCCCCTCCCACCTCCACCAGCAGAGGGTGAATGCCTGCTGGTTCCGCCTCCACCGTCGTGGGAGGACTGCTTGCCCCTCCCACCTCCACCAGCAGAGGGTGAATGCCTGCTGGTTCTGCCTCAACCGCCATGGGAGGACTGCTTGCCCCTCCCACCTCCACCAGCAGAGGGTGAATACCTGCTGGTTCCGCCTCAGCCGCCGTGGGAGGACTGCTTTCCCCTCCCACCTCCACCAGCAGAGGGTGAATACCTGCTGGTTCCGCCTCAGCCGCCGTGGGAGGACTGCTTTCCCCTCCCACCTCCACCAGCAGAGGGTGAATACCTGCTGGTTCCACATCCACCGTCATGGGAAGGACTGCTCCTGCCCTGCCTCGCACCACCCAGGGATGCCTGCTTCGCATCGCCTGGGGCTGCCTGTTGCTCCGCATCACCTGGAGAGCCACCAGCTACAGAGAACGAGGGAGAAGTGGAGCTCCCGCTGCCGCCTCCATGGCCAGGGGCTCCCCTCCCGAGTTCACCTCCCGAGGGTCCGCTGCCGCTGCAGTCGCCTGGGGTCGCCAGGGATCCTGCTTCGCCTGGGGTCACTACACTGTGGTCGGAGCCCCACGGAGGGGAGCTGCCGGCCATGAAGAAAGGGGGGGAGGTCAGGAGACCAGCTCCCCCAGCCGCACTTTCGCGGCCGGAGATCATGTGGTCAGAGCCCCACGGAGGGGAACTGCTGGCCGTGAAGAGGAGGGGGGAGGTCAGGAGACCAGCTCCCCCAGCCGCACTTTCGCGGCAGGAGTTTGGGTGGTCAGAGCCCCACGGAGGGGAACTGCTGGCCATGAAGAGGAAGGGGAAGGTCAGGAGACCAGCTCCCCCAGCCGCACTTTCGCGGCCGGAGATCATGTGGTCAGAGCCCCACGGAGGGGAACTGCTGGCCGTGAAGAGGAGGGGGGAGGTCAGGAGACCAGCTCCCCCAGCCGCACTTTCGCGGCAGGAAATACTGTGGCTGGAGCCCCATGAAGGGCAGCTGCCAGCCATGAAGAAGGGGGGGGAGGTCAGGAGACCAGCTTCCCCCGCAGCAATTTCGCTGCAGGAGAAAGGGTGGCCGGCCATGAAGAAGGGGGGGCAGGTCTGGAGACCACCCCCAAAATTTTTTTGGCCAGAGGAGCCGGCCGGTGCGCGGGCCATTGGAACGCTACGGCTGTTTGGGTGGGAGGAGGACATCCCACCGTGGCCGCCACCTTTGGTCCGCTGCTGCCCCTGTTCCTGCGCCGGGACTGCTAACCGGGACTTTGGGGACTAAGGGGGGAGGTGGCCGAAAAGGCCATGTGTGCTGCGCACAAGGGGGGGCATGTGTGGCGGAGTGTCCCGCCCCTATTTATTATTATTTGTATTTTTGTTTGCGGCGCGGGTAAAAGCGCCGCGTCTTTTATTGTTATATTTAAAAACCTCGTGAGGATGCATGGCTGATCAGCTACTGATTATTTAACTAGCTGACAGTCATGCATCCTTACCAAACGCGTGCAGACTCTGGCCGGGGGATAATAAGATAATTACCAACTAGTTAAATCCCTCGGCCAGAGTATATAAACCAGCAGCACTATGCACTCGGGGTGTGGAGTGTTCGAGAGTGGAGAACGGGAGAGAGAGAGGAAGAAAACAATTGCTAAAACGTGCTGGAGTATCCAGCACGAAACTTACTTGTTTGTTTATTCGTTCGGCCCTCGTGCCCTTTTGTTTGGTGTTTTGTTAAATCTTTTGTTTTTGTTTTGTTTATTAAATACGCTGAGTGCACCAGCACTCAGCTTCAACCGCCCATCCACTGTTTTGGTTTGAGTTACTTCCTGGTCCGTGACGTCATCCACATCACCACTGCGAGCCAGACTGCCACAAGCAGATAAATAAATAAATAAGTTATAACATTATTACCTACCAGTGTTTTTTTTTATTTTTTTTATTTTATTATTATGCTTTTGTAATATATATTACATCTAAGTGCTGGTTTTGGCTGGTTTAAAAAACTAAATGTGGCTGTTTTTTGTCTGATTACTTCCAAAATTTGGTGGGGCGTTGCAAAATAAGATCTTAGGGCTGCTCTTGATTAACCTCCCCCAGCTAAATCAGAGACATGGGAAAAACATGGACACACATTCCAGCCCACCAGCCCCTCATTGCTCTCCCACCAAATCATAGCTTATACACATTTTTCCCCTGCACATTTACAATGTTACCCCCAGGGCACAAAGTGCCATACTAAGCCAGTTGCAAGGTCTCTGCACTGATTGCTATACTAAGCAGCTTTGAACCTGTGTTTATGTCCACAGTAGTAGGATGCACTTTTGCTGTCTTCTTCATCAGCAGTTTTATTAAAAAAATTGTTAGCCTTCTTAAAGTAGTAATAGAAGTTCCTAATGTTCTCTTCATTGCATCACAAAGACAACTAACTGAATCAGACAATTGTGCGGGAGAAGCGTGGACTGTTGACTCTGCAAACATTTAAAACATGTGCCCATTATCAGAGACTCTGTTTCGGAGTGTACAATCAAAACTGGTATGTAGGGAACCAGACACTGATTTTTTTGTTCCTAGTGGCAAGGCGCAGAAACACTAATTAGATTTCCCCACAGCAAAGAGATCACTTAGCTGGTGCCCAGACACCGAAAATAGAGTGGTCAGGCGCCATATAAGCATTTTCATAACAAATCAGTAAAGATTTTTACGTTAATTCTTAAGTTAAGGTTCTGCCTATGTAAAAAAAATACCGGAACAGTGCGCATTCCGGCTCAACTACACCACTGCCAATGACCGGTGTTTCATTGGTTTTTGTGTTTACTGTTCTGAAGTTGTGCGATAAGCATTTCTTAACAGGAGATTTGCAGCATGATTAGAGAAGATAAAGAAGCATATTTCTGCCTCAGTAGGATGATGATTCTTTAACTTTTCCATGGAATTTGTTGGATCTTGAGCCTTGGGACAATGTCAGTCGACTGGAACTGGAACTGGCACTGGCACTGGGTCAGTTGGAGAGATGCGAGTGCTGATTGAATGTGTCACCCGTCAGAATTTACAGGACTAACTTGGGCAAGAAAACAAGTAACAGGCCATTTTGCTCAGTAAGTAGCAATTACTATTTTTAAGGACAGTTAATACTGCATTATGGTCTAATTTCTAAAAACAGCCAAGTCATACAGTAGCAGAAGACAACTTTAAAAATAAACACATTTGTTGATGTTAAAAATGTTCAAATACATTGACGAATAAGGCTGTTTAAAATGTACCCTAGGTGGTAGGAAAACAACATATTGGCATCCTACAACTGGACCACCAAGTATGCAGTACTACAGAAACCTTTTTCTTAAGTGGGCAGAGCGCCTAGTGATACCATTACATTTTGTGATACAGTAGAATTCTATGAATGTGTCTTTGATGACGTGATACAGTATTTGGGGAAAACACCTTGGTCAAATAAATCTCTTGTTACAGAATAAATCCAAAAGTGTGATTTGTTTTTTTTTTTGTTATGTAGCCATTGTACTTTGTTTGAAAGAAAATAATTTACAGAATTTATTTTCTGTCGCAATGAATTATCATCTTTTGTCGCTTTCTTGGCTGGATTTAGCCATGATCAAATGAAACCCAGCAGGAGTTCCCAGTGTGCATTGTCCCAGAGTGTAAAAATGCTGTGCTGATGACAGATCATACTGTTTTGATTAAAGCTAAGAGCGTTTGCCTTTACTTTGGTTTTTTGACCCTAGTGCTTTACTGTCAAGGTGATTTTATTTTTACAAATTTTCCTTCTACAGGCCTCATATGCAGTTCACTGTAAAGGGGGCATTAGACAAATCCCCATCATCTGCATGCTATTATGGCAGATTTTATTGTGCTCTGTGTTATAATGTACATAATGTTGCAGTTTAGCACAATGTAAAAAAGTACACCTAACTGAGCTTGTTGCTAAAAAACAGATCCTCCAACCTATACAAATAAAAGGGAATCTGATAGATTGTTAAATAGAATAATTGTGTTAGCTTTGTGTACCTTAAGCACTCTAAACATATTTTTAATCTTAGCTACAGTACTTGCATGTACCAGATTTGCTGTACATGTATCACAAACTTTTTTTTTTTGACTTGCAGGACCAATCTCTGATGGTACTAAAGCCCACATTCTTGTCATACTCTTTAAAACAAACACACAAACAAACAAACAAACAACCAAGCAATTTGAATGACAGAGCATGATCCTATGTGGAGGTAACAAGCCTCCTTACAGACTCCAATTTAAATGTCGGCCAAATGCAATTTCAGAGCTTCAGCCAGACTGACAGGTACATCCATAGAGTAAAACTGTATTTTTAACACACTTCATTAACTAGTACATCATTTCAAAGTGGATATTGTCTTTGGTCTTGAAAAACCAAGCTCATATTTTACAAGAAATTCCATCCATTAGCTGTAACCGCTTAATCTTATGGAGGGTCGCGGTGAGCCGGAGGGTCGCGGTGAGCCGGAGGGCACAAGGCGGGACTACACCCTGGACGGGATGCCAGTCCATCACAGGGCAACTAAGGGGCAATTTAGAGAGGCCGCTTCACCTAGCCAGCATGTCTTTGGACTGTGGGAGGAAACCGGAGTATCGGGAGGAAACCCACGCGAACACGGGGAGAACATGCAAACTCCACACAGACAGCCCCCTGAGGGCAGAATCGAACCCAGGACCCTGGAGCTGTGAGGCACAATGTCACCCTTTACAAGAAATTGTTCTTGTATATTATTATAGATCAGGAGCAAGGTTGAGGCTATTGTCTTGAGTGAGGTTCTGGAAAAAAAGTCTGCAAGTTCCCTTTTGTAAGCAGTAGTTTAGTTTCACTATTTTCCTTTAGTGATGGTTAGGTAAAATATCTATAATCCATGTACAGTATTGCATCAGACTTTTTAATGGCTATGTTTATAATGACTTTTGACATCCAGAATTGTAAACTTGGTTGCTTTTCTGCAGGAGAATCTACCTCTAACCAACACGTCATCGGCAAGCGCATAAAGGCTCTGTGTGTTATTCTCTCATGTCGCTTCTTTTGTTTTAGCCGCTCAGTCAATAGTTGGGCGGCCGAAAAAGGAGTTAACCGCTTACAGCCTGGAGGAAGGGCTACCCTCAGCCACAGATTCCCTCAGGTTTCCCCCTAAAAATTAAAAAATATGTGGAGTAGGGGGTTTTTCCTTACTTGAGTGCTGAGCGGTTCATATTTAGTTCTGTGGGGTGCGTGGTCGGGTTGGAGAGGCTGGGCTCTTTCCCCTGGCGCAGTCATGCACTAGGGGACAGGCCGTGTGTCAGCTTTCATTTGGGGGGTAGGTGGCATACGCCACTGTGGGGTGTGTTAATCATTATTATAATTCATTCATGGTTTAGCAGCCTCTTCTTTTGGGGGGGGGGGGGGGGGGCTCATAGCCACTTCCTAGCTGCGGCACTGGGATGCATGTAACCGTTCATGTTTTTCCAGCCGGCCTTATGCATGCACCCACGGACGAGGCCTCCAGCCAGGGTTGACCTGGGTGGCAGACGCAAGAAAACAATGCGTGTGTCAATGCCCCGGAAGAGGCTTGTTACTGACGCTTCCATCCAAGCTTCTCTGGATTGAACCATGGCCCCAAATGTTGATTAAAGCAAACGTTTCTTCATCCCTGTTACAATCTGGCTCATGGTGTGTCTCAAGCAACAACAATATGGCTAAACAGAATAATCAAAAACATTCCTTGCAAAAGTAAAACTTTCACGCAGGCGTGGCTGTTTGTTATTTTGTCCGCCATCATGCATTTTGTCTAGCTCAACCCGGGTCAAAGCGTGTTGACCCACATCCGGAGGTGGGTCGCTGGGACCTGGGTTAACCCGGGTATGACCCAGGTATGTGGTTTCACACTACGCGGGATTGTGACCCGGGTCCAGACCCAGGTAGGAGTGCAAGTGTGAAAGCGGCTTAACATTGCTCCATGTGACAAAATGGGTCAAATTCAAATGACAAATTGCAGAATTGTCATCTTTCTGACAAAAATACACTTCCTTATCTCTCATTACATTGCGAATCTTGCGTTAAGAAAGGCATATCGTACTACATCAAAACAAATACTGCAAGGGCCAATGAAACTGTATCAAAAAAAAGAAAAAGAAAAAAAAGTGCCAACCAAAGACGCTATGTCAGTGCTTCCCCACGATTGTCAAAAGTACATTCTCCTAATTTCAAAACATACATTTGTGAATAATGTCAAAATTGGTTAATCTGTTTATACTGCACAGTTTTTTAAATATAAATGCAATATACAAGCTGATATACATACCTTAAAGGCCTTTGCACACTGGATCCGATAACACATCAGAATTTAACGTGCACCTGTACATAAAAAAAACATCCTGTGCATTCCCTATTGCATCTTGCACACTGAGTCCGGAATTGTCGTACGACGGTGATGCATCAATTTTGGAATCGAAACAAGTTCGATTTGATCCGATTTGATGTGCGTTAAAAAATACATTGACCAATGAAAAACAACTGGGAAGACACATGGATTCTTGCAGTTCCCTGAACAAAATGGAAAATCTAATTGTGTGTGTCACCAAACAAAAATTACTTTATGATAAATCCAACAAAGATTACAAAGACTTTGAAAAAAAAAAAAGATAACATATGGAAAGACATTGTCGCGGACTTGGGCATGAATGATATGTATTATAAAACATGAAATTGTGAACTGATAGCATACATAAACACATGGATTTTGTGGAATATAGGTTATTATTTCAATTGTAGTCAAGGAAGTAAAGAAACAATGGCCTAACGTGGAGACACATATCAGAGAAAGAAGCGTGACAGGGCAAGAGCGGTCAGGGCTTAACCAGAAAAGAGGGGCAGTACATGAAAAAGATGGAAAGTATTTTTGGTAGCTCATTGCTAGCTTCCCAACTTTTTGATATCAATTTATTAAAGGAGCGAGTGTTTGAAAAATTAAATATTGGTCATATGGTTGCTGATACTATGACAACCGTGTTGTGTAATATTGTGGGGTTTTTATTATTGTAGTCTAGTAGAAACGTAATAATTAGCAAACGTTTTCCATCAGCGTTTGCTGATCATTAAGTTTATACTACATTTAACATTTTTTGTGTTCAAAGTTCTGTAAAGAATTAACAGAATTGTATTTTTTTTTATTAAAATACTGAAAATAGGTATATTTACTACAAAGCCTCCACTGCATATCAGCGCTCTAAAGTACGACATTAACGCATATAGTGTGCAATGGATTGAAGCACGACTTTTTTGGATGCTGGGTTCTAAATGACGGAACGGATCCAGTGTGCAATGGCCTTTAAGGTTGCCACATCCGAGACGCAAAACAAAAATGGCCACCGACCGACAAAAAACGTCCAGGTCAGTTAAAAAATGGCCAGGTGGCAACCCTAACATACCTCCACATAATTAAATCTCATCAATGAGCCAAGCTATCCATTTAGATCAATTCATAAACTTGTAGCTTACAGTCCTTAAGACCATAGCATCGACTCCCTCTGTTGAAAAAAATGTCAATACAAAGTACTTCTAATAATAAAGATAGTAGTTACAGCCTTTCTTTGAAACATCAATTGATATGAAGTTATGAATCTTACATCTTTTACCGGACACATTTTTCTATGAAGTTCATGTTACAGTGTAGCAATTGTGATGCAGTACTGAGTAAACAAAAAACAAAGCACATATTAACTTAAAAAGATAAACTTACCATAATTGAACTAGTCATCGCAGTAGCATGTTGGCACAATTTTAGCACAGCACATTAAGGAATCCCTTTTGTGCTATGATGGAATCTTAATAGAAACATTTAACAAATAATTACATTTAACCTTCCTATATATATATATATATATATATATATATAAACAGAGATGACCAGCAGAATGCTCCAGTTATATCAATGGCCATGATTTAGGTAAGTAAAATTGTAACGTTTCTGTATATCATTCTAAAGTCTTACAAAGCCATTGTATTATTATTTATTTATTTATTTATTTATTTATTTATTTCTTAGCAGACGCCCTTATCCAGGGCGATTTACAATTGTAAACAAAAACAGATTTCAAGAATCACAGTAAACACCCTTTATATTGCAATGATTGTTGAATTATTGGTACGTTGTTGTGATGTGTGCTATAGGAAATATTAGCATAGCCCCTCTTTAATGACCACAAAATGACACCCATTGGTGTAGCACTTACTAGTTTTTTGTAAAACCCTGTCAAAATAAAAAAAAGGACAGGGGAGAGGGATTTTTTCTTTTCTGGAACAATAGTGCGACAGTCGACTATATTTTTGTTGAAAACATAGTCAATAACAGTATAAATTAGGTTAGAGGTTGATTGTAATCTCAATTTAATTGCAGCACTTAAGTGTTTAAATGTATAGTAATTTAGAACAGATCAGTGTGTCTGGCCTACAGCTTCTCATATTTGAAGTACTGGTATATTTAGTATTACTTTATCTATTTGCTGATTATCTGTCTACAAACCTTTTTTTCTGGTCTATATTTAAATGTACAGTACTGTTTGCCCTAAACTAAGAATATATATATATATATATATATATATATATATATATATATATATATATATATATATATATAGGTTTGTATAAGGTTTTCATTTTGTCAGCTATAAGATGAAAGCAGAGTAAAAGAGCCATTCTTGCATTTCACAGCACGCTCCGTTTTTTCCATTGCATGTGAATATATATTTTCATTGAATGGGCCAAAAATGTTTTTTTTCATATTATAAATTAAGGAAAAGACTGTGGCTTCCATTGTAAACCATCATAATAGTTAACATAAAACCACTTTAAAAGGCATCTGGTGGAGTGACGTGAATAATGGCGTTTCATTTGTCTAATCTTAGCAAGAACAGTTAGCAGAACCCTGCCACCCCGCTGAAGTTTTCTATTATCCTAGTCTTTGTACAGCTTAAAAATTACAACCTCTATATTGGGAAAGAGGAAGATGGACTACATTATGGCAGCGTTGGCTGATTTAAATCAAGTCAATTTAAATAATGATTTAAATCACTTGATTTAAAAAAAATAATAAAAATCATTGATTTTTAAATCATTTTTTCATGTACTACCTATTTTATATAGTTTCTCAAGGAAAATACATGAAAAGTATGTTTTAAAAACATTTTATTAACATAAACATCTTAAACTTTTACTGTCTATAAACTAAAACTCTTAGTTCTGTATTCTGATCACAGCGCAAATGCGAGTGCAAGTGTGAACGCCGCTTCCCCTCGATTTTGTGGCATAAATGGAGCAAAGACGTAAAAAAAAAAAAAATACTGCACTGAAATTGTATTCTGAAGACATGTCTTGCCCTGTTATAGAGCACCTGCCCCATCATTAACATATTCGCTGAAGCGATTCTGATGACAGTGCAATGGGGTCCCAAATAGACAATTGAGCACTGTGAAGACTCGCTGAAACCAGGTTTATTTAGTGGTGCAATCAGGAACTTTAACAATTGAACACACTATAAAAAGCAAAGTAGTCCTAAGTAACTACGTGTGTTTGGACTGACATAGAAAGAGGAAAAGAATGACTGGGATGAGTGAGGGGGATTTTTCTCTGGCGTACTCCATTGCTAAATTCTTGTAGTTCACATATTGTAGTTCACATTTAGAGGATGCCACAATGATAAATAATTTGCTTTATTTATGTATTCATTTAAGATTGAGTAATTTAGTTTGGTATGTAACTATTCACAAACCACCATTTCCAACATCCTTAAATTTACAGTTTGGAGGTACTGTAGAGCTACAACTACGGTACTACAAAAATACATAATTAAATTATTATTATTATTGTATTTTTTAATTAAAAAATCAAATAAATAAAAAAAATCTGATTTAAATCAAATCCAATTTAAAAAACAAATAAAAATAAAAAAAATCGCCAACCCTGCATTATGTTGATGCTTACAGTAGATTTCCTCATTTTAATATTGTCTATTTGTAACTCTTGATGAGAAGTACAGTAAGCCTTGTATAAGACATAACATACCGTGTAAATAGTAGGTGTAGAAGGGGGACTACTTTAAATTACCAGTTTTGGGCACACTGTAATTTAACTTATACTGTGTGTGTACACGGACTTATAATATAGTTCTGTGTGTTTTATAGTATTTTTTTGTTCCTAAAATAAAACCACTGAACACCAAAGGTGTTTTTTTTGTTTTTTGTTTTTTTCCCCCACAATGACCATAATGTTAAATAAAAGGGCTCTAGTTTTAAACAAAATACCTATTTCTTCTGATAGAAAGAGACATTTTATTGTTAATTTTACAAATAACACACACAGCTGCATTTTTTTAAAGGGGAATTTAAAACTGATTGAAAATATTGACAGTTTTTTACATCCCAAACCCTAACTTTTTATGTTGTACAGATTTATACATAGATAGCTGTAATGAGTATCTATTAAAATAGGTTCCATATTGCTGCTGTATTGCTTTATTAGTTACAGTAGAATAAACACTATGTTGGAAAAATCTGACTGTAATATTTCTTCATAAAATCTACTAAATACGTCACTAATGAAAGAGAACGTATTCCATAAAACCGTTTGCATGGTATACGTTTACAAGCTTGGCTTTCCAATTGAAACAAAAAAGAGAAAATCATTTTCAGGAAATCACAAATGCCCATTTATAAGTTGTGTCTCAAACAACATTTAATAAAGACAAAGCATAAAATAAACATTGTAGTCTAGACATTTCAGCTGAAGCATCTTGACTGATATCTGACATATATTATGTAACATTAGCAAATGTTGCAGCACTTTCGATGAATGTGTTTCAGTAGTATCTACGTTTTTTTTTATTATAATGTAAACAGCGAATGGAAACTGCACAAGTAATTAAGGAGAGGGAAGTCGACTGAAAGATTCAGCTGCTTTGAGCAACAATTGCGAATCACGAGACTCAAAAAGTTTTACTATGTACTCTGAAAATTCTAAGAGAGGCACAAGAAGTGAAAACCTTGTAACTGCAATCTCATCTTGATAACCAAGATTAAAAGGAGACTCATTAGAAGCTAAGAGTTCAAAACCTGGGAACAAAGATGAGGTTCCTGAGCCCCTCTCCTGCTAAAGCAGACACATCTGATAAAAAAAGCAGTTAAAAGTGGAACAGTTGCAGTTCCAGACAGCAGTTAATGTTTCAAGGAGTGTACTAACAAGTCACTCTTCATCGGCTGGCAGTAGCCAGCTAATATAACCTAGTCAGACAGTCACAGACCTATATTGACTTTCTTTAGTCTCCAAGGGTTTCAACAAATACAAAATTAAAGATCAAAAGGTTTACTATTTCTCAAACAATGTATGCTTCACCTATTTCTCATGTAGTGTCTTGATAAAAAAAATGAAATGTATACGAAAATAAAATTAGTTTTGAAACTGTTCACCTTGCTTCACCTATTTTATTTTAGTTTTGCTGTAAATTTTATAAACTGTGCAGATATATCACCAAAACAACCTTAAATATTAACTGTTATGTACAACTGTAAAAATGTACATGTCCGTACTGTCTTTCATGCAAGCACAACAATTTACTATATGTTTGCCTTTTTTTTTTAATATGGCATTCAACATACACATCAGACTGAAGCCAAGTGAATTACTTCAAATGTTACCATCTGTACTTGCCCTGCTGCTGCCTGTTGTTGAAACTTAAAAAAAAAAAAAAAAAGTTTTGACCTGAAAGAATTAAGTCAGCAATTTCTTACGAGCAAGGAAGAATTGGATGTATCTAAAGAATCTTTCACCAGACTTAAATAGCATTGTTCTGAAGCACTGGTGATTTTATGACTTGCTTTAGTGGTAAAGTTCAACTTAATGGATTTGTGACATAGATAAAAAGCAAGAAAAGTATCTACTGGAGACTTTGTACAATTATATTTTAACTGAAGAAAAGCTCAACAGCCAAACATTTGGAGACAGTATGGTGAGAACGCTGCAGACCCATTTGGACAGACACAGGGTGACCTTGTACACAGTTTGTCCCAAAGTGAGTTTTGATTACAGTACTAAGCCATGCCAGCATGCCAGAGTAGTCGCTGTTGATCTTTTATACTAATTTTGGATTAATTGTGAGCTGCAGCACTGCGTAAACATGCTAACCTAGTATGCCTGCTTCACCAAAGCTAAACATTAATCCGTCTTAATGCTCAAAGTCAACTTTTAGTCCTCAGCAGAATTTACCTTAATCTCTGGCTAGGCAGCTAAAGGAAAAAAAAAAACACGAAACCCATTGTTAACACCATCCATAACAAGACATGCATACATAGTGAACATACTTACACGGAGATTGCAACAAATAGGGTAGAGAGAATTCACTTACCTTTCAGGAATAGTTTCTACCTGTACTCAGGCAAGACATGTGCTGTGTGTGAAGATGAAGAGTAATTTGTCGATCACTGGGCCTCAACTTAATTATTTTTAACTGAATGCCTACATCCACAGCTTAACCTTAGTTTGTTTTGATCCATGACATGCAGCTCTATCGTATTCTGTCCAATTACTTAACTTCAGCCAATGAGCTTGAGCAGCCTTCTTTTCCTGTTAAGCAAAGCAATTTAACTAAATGCCAACTGTTCAACTGTAGTTTTTTTTTCTTTCTACAATTGCATGAGTATGCAAGCAGTTTTCAGTGCTGTTCCAAAAAGGCAGCACTCGCCTGTAATTTACTCTGAATGATTAAATTTTGCAGATGGGGAACAGTAAATGAAAAAGCAATGTGGGCATGTTTTACATATTATGAAAAACTATTTTTATTATATCCACATTTTTATTACCAGTTTAGCTCTCTCTCTGTTTCTGTAACCGCCCTAAGATTATCTTAATATAAAAAAAGTTAATTCATGTGCAGATGGCTCACATTACCAAGAATTACATTTTTTAAATTAGAACTAGAAAGTCTGAATGAGATATCTAAAAAGCCCTTTTATATAATACATATATTCATTAAACATCAGTTACCAAAAATGTGCTGTTTCCATAGCTACTTCCTGAAAAAAAGACTGTTGCAATGTTAGCTTTTAACTTTGTTTTCTCATTTTCACTACTTTAGTACTTGTTTCCAAGCTGGGGCAGTTACCGTTGCTTTTTTGATCAGATAACAGATGTACTTTTACTCTCTCTACTTGATACATAATGGTTTTCAATGAGTTACAGCATTTATCTCCATCTGTAAAGGCAAGACCCATAAATCATGAGAAGCAGAGCCTCAAGTATATCAAAGATATTGCCAAGCTTTCGCTGTGATCCTCTTAAAATAAAATATTGGTGATGGTGAAATATCTCAAATTTATTAAATCACATAGTAAACCTCATAAATTGGATTGTTCAGAGAGCCGTTAAACTAAATGTCATACAGGAAGTACTTTTAGCTTTAACCGGGGTTGACAATCATTTGGCTCCTATACTTTCCTCACATAATCGCTGAGAAGGCATCAGGTTACCGATTCTCTCATGTAAAGAGTGCAAATATATACAAAATATAGGGCAAAGCAAAGTCAGCTTTTCTGAGAGCAATAAAACAATCGTAATAGTATACAATTAACAGTAAACAGTAGGTGAAATATTATTTGTAGTAGTTTTATGCTGTTGATTTCATTTTAAAGTTAACATTTTTCATGCACTTGCTTCAGAATAGTACCCATAATTGTATAATTAATTTAAAATACTGGACAGAACCAAGTACTTTTTTTTTTAATTTGAGTAAATTTAACCACATTGAATAATGGTAATATGATAAACATTATTATTATTATTATTATTATTTATTTCTTAGCAGACGCCCTTATCCAGGGCGACTTACAATTGTTACAAGATATCACATTATACATTATTTCACATTGTACAAATATCACATTATTCTACATACAATTACCCATTTATACAGTTGGGTTTTTACTGGAGCAATCTAGGTAAAGTACCTTGCTCAAGGGTACAACAGCAGTGTCCCCACTGGGGATTGAACCCACAACTCTCCGGTCAAGAGTCCAGAGCCCTAACCACTACTCCACACTGCTGCCCTATATGACATAGTTATGGTGCTTAATTTTAATACATTACAATGTTGTAACAGGAGTGAGCTGTAACTAGTCATACATGCACATTATTTCTCTATTAGCCTTAAGTCTCACTTTTCTAAATTATGTTAGTTGAATAGCTTTTGACAATGTCTTGGGTGGGATGAATGTAACACACACACACTTCTGTCCCACCTACAATATGTCTTGAGAAGCACTCATTCAATTACAAAACCATACCCCTTCCTTGGCATAGCCAATCCAAGTTCTTGAGGGTATCAGAAGTGACCTAATTTTACATGTGTTCTGGTCTGCGATTGATTGGGCAAATGGAAGATTTTTCTTCAGAACTGCTTGTCTAAAATGTGTGGGCATTTGCTGCAGTTTATGAAAAAGTAAATTTGTCAATTAACATTTTGGATAATATTTCAAATTTCTTCGAGACATAACATTGTAAAACCCCTTAATTTTGGAGACTGCCTTGGCTTGCTAATATATATATATATATATATATATATATATATATATATATATATATATATATATATATATACAGTGCCTTGCGAAAGTATTCGGCCCCCTTGAACTTTGCGACCTTTTGCCACATTTCAGGCTTCAAACATAAAGATATGAAACTGTAATTTTTTGTGAAGAATCAACAACAAGTGGGACACAATCATGAAGTGGAACAAAATTTATTGGATATTTCAAACTTTTTTAACAAATAAAAAACTGAAAAATTGGGCGTGCAAAATTATTCAGCCCCTTTACTTTCAGTGCAGCAAACTCTCTCCAGAAGTTCAGTGAGGATCTCTGAATGATCCAATGTTGACCTAAATGACTAATGATGATAAATAGAATCCACCTGTGTGTAATCAAGTCTCCGTATAAATGCACCTGCACTGTTATAGTCTCAGAGGTCCGTTTAAAGCGCAGAGAGCATCATGAAGAACAAGGAACACACCAGGCAGGTCCGAGATACTGTTGTGGAGAAGTTTAAAGCCGGATTTGGATACAAAAAGATTTCCCAAGCTTTAAACATCCCAAGGAGCACTGTGCAAGCGATAATATTGAAATGGAAGGAGTATCAGACCACTGCAAATCTACCAAGACCTGGCCGTCCCTCTAAACTTTCAGCTCATACAAGGAGAAGACTGATCAGAGATGCAGCCAAGAGGCCCATGATCACTCTGGATGAACTGCAGAGATCTACAGCTGAGGTGGGAGACTCTGTCCATAGGACAACAATCAGTCGTATACTGCACAAATCTGGCCTTTATGGAAGAGTGGCAAGAAGAAAGCCATTTCTTAAAGATATCCATAAAAAGTGTTGTTTACAGTTTGCCACAAGCCACCTGGGAGACACACCAAACATGTGGAAGAAGGTGCTCTGGTCAGATGAAACCAAAATCGAACTTTTTGGCAACAATGCAAAACGTTATGTTTGGCGTAAAAGCAACACAGCTCATCACCCTGAACACACCATCCCCACTGTCAAACATGGTGGTGGCAGCATCATGGTTTGGGCCTGCTTTTCTTCAGCAGGGACAGGGAAGATGGTTAAAATTGATGGGAAGATGGATGGAGCCAAATACAGGACCATTCTGGAAGAAAACCTGATGGAGTCTGCAAAAGACCTGAGACTGGGACGGAGATTTGTCTTCCAACAAGACAATGATCCAAAACATAAAGCAAAATCTACAATGGAATGGTTCACAAATAAACATATCCAGGTGTTAGAATGGCCAAGTCAAAGTCCAGACCTGAATCCAATCGAGAATCTGTGGAAAGAACTGAAAACTGCTGTTCACAAATGCTCTCCATCCAACCTCACTGAGCTCGAGCTGTTTTGCAAGGAGGAATGGGCAAAAATTTCAGTCTCTCGATGTGCAAAACTGATAGAGACATACCCCAAGCGACTTACAGCTGTAATCGCAGCAAAAGGTGGCGCTACAAAGTATTAACTTAAGGGGGCTGAATAATTTTGCACGCCCAATTTTTCAGTTTTTTATTTGTTAAAAAAGTTTGAAATATCCAATAAATTTCGTTCCACTTCATGATTGTGTCCCACTTGTTGTTGATTCTTCACAAAAAATTACAGTTTCATATCTTTATGTTTGAAGCCTGAAATGTGGCAAAAGGTCGCAAAGTTCAAGGGGGCCGAATACTTTCGCAAGGCACTGTATATATCCATGTCTCCACCACAGATTAAAACTAACAAGGCAGGAGGTCTATCTAATGCATCCTCTGAGATATAATAGGTTTTACTTTTTATTCAACATCTTGTAAATGTAGCTCATGGTGTACATAACCTGTTAAATGGATCAGGTACTTTTTCACTGTCCTTAGGTTAAACATATGCTTCAAAATACTGTATAAAAGCGGTGCTAGTAAACCATATGTTCTCTTACTTAATCCAAGTGTAAAATACATAGTTTTCCATATACACTATGCAGCATGCTGGGACTGTTCCTGTATTTTGTTTGAAATTGAATACTCTACCTACTGTTATTAGTCATTTTAATAACTCTTAGTTTCTCTAATTTCCACATGCACATTACTGTGCATCTATGGGTGCCTTCAAAGTTATATTGCTGGAAGGATTTAGCCTGTCAGATCTGAGCTGGCACACACACTATGTGCTAACTTCTTTTCAACAACCAATTTTCTTGTTGTACATGGTGCAGTTCCTTTTGGGGATGCAGTACTTTGCAAAAGAATGTGAATAGGGCTTTAACATCTGGCAAGATCTGCCTCGTGCAGTTAAATGTGCCGATTGCTATTAGAAAATGGCAGCTTCAGGATTCATTATCCCTTTACTATATTTAAGTGATAGTACCTGTCGATGATGACTCTACCGTGTGATAGTTGACCGTGTTATGCGTCCCCGAGCCAAAGGCGAGGGCCCTAACTAAAGTCAAGGTAAACTATCAACTATCACACGGTAGTGCCATCATCGACAGGGCACCTCAAAACCTAGATTTACCTTGAACTTGTACTGATTCGTCAGGTACCTTTCAGCTGCGTAAAGACGTTCTAAGAAAATATAGTCCCGAACATTTTTTAAATAAAAAACAAGGATGACATAGATATAAAGAGAAACAACAATTTGTTTTTAATTAGTAAATCGATTTTTATTTTGTATTAACTTGTTAGGGTTTTAAAACCCTACTATTTATAATCTGGACATCCCCTTAGAAATGAACGCAGCAATTACTGTCTGTATCAAAAACAGTCACTATGGAGTCTGAAAACTGCTTGTTATTGGAGCATCATTTGAGCTGACAGGGAGTGGATTGGCTGGTGCGGTGGTGACAGGAACAGGATTCACTGCTTGATTGGTTGGTTTTGAGTCTTGTTTGGAGGATCCAACCGAGGATAGTATTGTAGACCAATTGTGTTTTTGCTGAACATTTGCTGTCCGATACCTGCAAATTGAACTTTCATTATGGTGTCCTGTTACAGATATGATTTTTTTTTTTTTTGTTTCTCTTGTCTCCAGACCAGCGCCAGTTTCAAATTCAGTATCAAAATACTTTTCAGCTTACCAATTCTTAAAAACAGTTACTGACCATTTGGTTTGTGTCTTGTTCTTATTTCATTTCTTTGCAGTTCTAGGGTTTCAAGTTGATTCTCCGATACGTTTATATGCCTTTTTGTATTGTTACTTGTACTAGGGTTTTGTAGCAGGTTTTCAACAGCAGTAGCTGGATCGGGTGTTGTAGGTGATGGTGGTAAATGTACCCACTCGGATATATTGATACATGCCCAAATAAATCAAAATTTACATAAACAGACAGCGTTTAGGTAGTTTGTCATGTGTCATTTTAGCTGTAAGCAGGAATGTAATTTTAAAAAAGAAGAATACATACACAGAGATTGATTTTTAATTTGATTCAAAATTGGTGCCGAGACATTCCAGCGGGCATCTACCATCTAGAGCCCGCTAGAGCTGGAAGCTGATTGGCTAACAGAACTGAACCGTTTTCTAATTGAGTTCCGCTGTATTTTTTCGGTATTTTTATTATTTTTCTTATTTTTATTATTTTCTCCCCAATTTGGTAAGCCGAATTATTATATACTTCAATCCGGCTCACCGCTGCCACCCCCGCGCTGACTCGGGAGGGACGAAGTCGGACATATGCATCCTCCGAAACGTGTGCCGTCAGCCGTCCGTTTCTTTTCACTCTGCAGGCCCGCCATGCAGCCACCTTAGAGCTACAGCCCTCCTGTATATTTTTTGAGATTGTTAAACTCTGGGTTGTGTGCTGTATCAAGCTTTAAATTACTAGCAGTTGGAAATGTCACGTAGTGGTTATTTTTAATAGCCTAAACAATAACTTCATGCCAATAGAAAATCAGTTTAGGATACTTCATACACAAAGGTAAACATGTGTTGTGATCGTTTGTTTTTATCTACCTTTTAAATGTAAAAGAATAAACATACTGGTACCGTTTTATTCTTTTAATTAGGATTTGAGTGCAGATTCGTGTAGTTTCACTATTTAAGTTACCGCTAGGTCCTAAAATGTATTATTAGTGTTAGTAAAAAAAAAAAAAAAAAAATTAATTAAAACCATCTCAGTCATAGCCTACATGTGCTGATCTTTCAGCAACTTGTTCACAGTGTATTTATAAAGTTTATTCAAAGCTTCCTGGCTTTGTTACAGAAGAGAGCACAGCGCCTGTGATATTATTATGAAATAAAGTAATAAAGTTGCTGAAAGCAATACGTCTGCACCCAGTTGTTCGATTTCTAGAACTTGTTATTCAAACCGGAGAGGAGCTGCTATTGCTGTTGTGATTCACTGTATTGCCGCAGCAAGGAAGCAGACTTTAGTCTACATTGAAAGAAAACACTTAGAAAGCAGGGGAGACCGGGTACAGTTGTAACACGGGACGGTTGTAACACCTTGAATTTCTCCAATCAGAAGCAAGCTAGAGTGCCATCACACATGCTCAGTTCAGGTCTCTGTCTGCTTGCGGAAGAGGAGCTGTCTGTGCCAAAGCCCTGAGATTTTATCTACAAAAATCGATTTGTAACCTGGTAGAGTACATTTTTTCCCCAATTTTCTTTTTGTGATATATACCTGTGTTATCCAGTTTATGGATTCAGGCTTTTTGCATTCTCACCCCTGATCTCTGTACTTATAATTGACACAATTGATTGCTCTTAGTTTTGTTGTTTCTTGCTGGAACGAGGTTTAGTAATGGCTCTCTGTGTTGGGGTCAGTTGTAACACGTGTTACAATTGACCCCATACACCATTAGCTGAACTATATCTGGGCACATGAATCTTGCACTGAAGGAAACAAAATGTTTATATATCACAATTGTGACTCAGACTGACATATTCTTGCTTGATAAGGCCTATCATTTGAGGGATGTTAAAGTTTTAAAAGTAGGCCAACTAAAAACAAAAACAGCCTTATGTGAACATTTTTATTTTTCAATAAAGATATTCAGTTTCTGAGTTAAATAAAAAGAAGCATATTTGATTCATGTGAAAATTGATCTTATTCAATAAAACATTCAATTCTTGAGGTAAATTTAATTTGTTGTTGTTTATTTAATTATACTTCACAGAATGTTACATCTGAACCACCCCTGTTACAACTGACCTTGGGGTCAATTGTAACATCGGACACCTTATTTCAAGCCCTCTTGCCATATGTATATCACCTCTTAAAACAGGATAACTGGGGATTGGTAGAGGACAGATGTAAGTTGTTTGTATCAAAGTGTGGTCAAACTAGCTCAAATCAACTGTCCCCGGTCTCCCCTATGTACTAGAACGGAAATTTTATTTCATCAAGATGAGAAAAGATAGGTCCAGTGATCCCGGATCCAATCCTGTTGTTTGTTAGTACAACCAGCCCATTGAAGGACGGTTGATAAGTTTGGTGTGCAAGAAGGAGCAGTGAGGTGCCGTAATTCTGCATAGATTTTATGTAGGCCTACATTTGTTGCATCTAAATTTCAATGCTACAGTTTAGATGGATTGTTTTTTTCCTCCCAGCCAGACGCCAACCACTGCGAAAGAAGGCTTGAATGGAAAGGATGTAAATGATGAATGCAGACATAATGTAATGAGGAAGAAAGTAAGTTTGTTGATTCTTTGGGAGAGGACAACAAGTGTGATGACCAGAGCACCACCATTTTAAACATGGAAGATCCAGATCCACCTGTTGTAAAACAAACCTCTCGTGATTACTGCAGAAACCTATCCTGAACTAGAGCAGAATTTGAAGAATGTCATTGCCGTTGTATAGTTGTTCTTACCATGCTGTCATCATTTTAGTAGGTTAAAGTTGCTTTTAGGAAATAAGCAAAATAAAAAGCCCACAGTAAACACTGAGCTATATTTGGAGATCAGATATAGTTTTGTTATTGGTGAAATAGTCAAAGCATTTTGTCATCAAAGTTATACCTGCTTTTACACCATGAAATATTGACAACAGAGAAAATAGAGAATAGAAAATAGACAGAGCATCAATCGAAAACAGATAAAGTGTTTCGACAATGGAAAATTATTATACATTTTCTTTAGCCACCCCAGAGCGTGGACCAGGGGAAATGCAGTGACGGCATGCCTGTGTTGAACAATCCCAGCCCCCATTTAAATACAAGATGTTCCTGGGTGTGTTGGTTTTAAGAAAATATATCATGACAGTTTCACTAGTTATCCTTTTCGAGGGTAAAATGCATACAGCACACATTTAAATGCCTGCTGTTCACACAGGTCCACTTATCTGACACAGAAAATGATTCAAATGTATTTTATGTGTACTCGCACAAAGTGAGGTGTAGCCCCCTCCATTTTTTGCACTTTTTCTTTTTTCTTTTTGTCACTTTAAACAATGCGAAAGACCTCAATAAAAAATAAAAAAATACTGGTATATTTATTTTTATTAAATAAATAATAATAAAAAAAACATGACCTTAAACTTGGAGAGTAAACAGTATGTGAAATGTACTACTAAGCAGTATATAATAGACTCTTCTAGTAAAGTAGGGAAAAGCTATTTGCACACAGGTTTTTCAATGGTGCAGAACATTTGGGAAAGCACATTGCTAATAAAATGCACTGTTCATCACACACCAATGGACACTTTTACTGCCATGAATATTGTACTTCCACACTGCTGAATGATGCTGATCATCTGACATTCTGAACATCTACAGGGAACTTACACAAGCAAAAAAATGACTGCAGACAATAGGCAATAAAAGTTGCCTTAGGTTTACAAAAATATTTGTAAATATTATTGTTTCTATCGTATCACGGAGGTAGCCTATATTGTCATTTGAAAGAACAACTCATTTTTACTATTGTGTGTTCTAAATAGAGATAGGAAGTAAATAATTCCTTTGAATTTTGATGACTGCGTCATGTAAAATGAACAAGGCAATCTCCATATTTACATTCCACAGGTGAGTCTCAGAGTATTCATTGGCTGGAAGTTCCTGGAGCCCACTCAGGTGCACTATGGAGGCTGTATTTTCTTAACACACTCTTTAGGTAAACTGGTGCTGGCATGGCAAGTATGTAAAGAAAGATATATGCACAAAACAATAATGACCTGCAATGTCATTGAGTAAGTATGCGATTGGAACGCAATACAAAAATAAACATGAGGTAAATTATACCGACCTGTCAGCTGTCAGCTGTTAGTTTATAATTGATGTATTTTCTAGAAGTGCATTCATAGTAAACTAAACAGAGTTTACACATTTAGAAGATGCAGGTATATGATTTGTGCTGAGGACAAAATAAATAAAATAATAATTGAAACAAGCTTTGGTGTAAACCATTGAGGATAATATAATTATTGGCTACTTTTGTTTTAATGTATAATCATTCTGTAGAAGGAACTACAGTTCATTTATGTAGTTACAGTTATTTCAGAATGCTGTGGAAGCTAAATATGTAAACTGAATAAGTATTGAATCTAGCTGTGAGAAAGGAATGGGTAAGGAAATAAGCCCAAACATACAGGAACACATAAAGACAGAAGACAATTTTTGTTAGCCAAACTATGCTGTAATTCTCCACCCCACCCCACCCCCAACCACCTTTTTTTTTTTTTACCTAAGTGGCTTGTAAAACAGTGGGTGTAAATGCTGTCAAAACCAGCAAAAACAGGGACTCCTGTCTTCACTTTAAATGGAATGAGAAAAAAGTTCTTAATTCTATGTTTTTTTTTTAAATTATTATTATTATTTTTTTACATGTATCACATGTTTATACAGTAATATTTTAAAGCATATAATGAGTTTGTACAGCCATATATTAGTCAGGTTAACCATTGCAATAAAAGATACATTATTTCACAATTAGGGAGAAATGTAGCTTTCCGTTGGCAAATGTTTGGTTTTAAAGCTGCTTTAGAGAGGATAATGGTACAGAAATGCAGTCCTTTTTTCACTCATGCACTGTTCTGGCTCTTTTGTTGCGTTTTCTGTTATTTTTTTGTCCAGGAAACATGGAACATCTATGTATTATGCCCTCTAGTATGGGGAGCGGCTTCCAAAGACTTCCGAGGAAGCAACATACTGTACACAATAGGGGAACTATGTTTGGAACTGCAGAGGTTTCATTTCCTGCAGTTCACAGGGCCCGGATCACTTGTTTTACAATAATTATAAAGATACAATCATAAGCTCCAATATAAATGGTTTACCAAATGTTAGAGTGATATATTGAATTGATCTAAACAGTGTCAGCTAGACATACAAGCACCTTTTAGATAATTAAAATGGGGATTGTAAACCAAAGGGACATTTTTAAATTAACAATATTTAAACAACATCAGTATTTAGATCCACCAACTTTTAAATCACTTGAACTGATCTCAGAATATTAATACTAGATATGACTACATATGTTAAATTGTATTGAAAGGAGAAAAACATTTGGTAGGAACACTGTATGACTGAAGAAATGTTTAATGTAGAAAGATTAAACTTATTTACAAAGTTTTGAACTTCTTGATTATATTCAAGTTTGAACTAACCAAAAAGTGGCTGCAAATTCATTGGTCCTATGGTTTGCATACTCCAGAGGAGTGATAGCAACATCTTTCTTCATTCTTAAGAAAAAGCGTGCTTATTCATTAGAAGTAATTATCTTCCAAGACCCTCTATTAGACTATTTTTATACTGTGCATCATTGAGACAAATGAAATCAGGAGTTCATTAGCAACTCAAATATGCACAGGCATAACTCTTTACACAGAAATATCTGAGGACCTGATGTGGAAAAACAGCTAGGATATTATTTATTTATTTATTTATTTATTTCTTAGCAGACGCCCTTATCCAGGGTGACTTACAATTGTTACAAGATATCACAATATTTTACATACAATTACATTATTTTTTACACATTATTTTTACATACAATTACCCATTTATACAGTTGGGTTTTTACTGGAACAATCTAGGTGAAGTACCTTGCTCAAGGATACAGCAGCAGTGTCCCCCACCTGGGATTGAACCCAGCACCCTCTGGTCAGGTGTCCAGAGCCCTAACCACTACTCCACACTGCTGCCCCAGTATTAGCAGCTTGTGGGTCTTTAAATCTATTGAGAGAAAGTAGAACGCCAAATCTATTGAGAGAAAGTAGTGCCATGTAAATCTAGAGAATGCACAAAGCTGTAAATTATGTTGTGTGCTGGGAGCCTCATCAGTCTTAATACCGCATAGGAAAATGAAATGTGTTTTATTAGGTATCTGACATTAGTTCACATTAACACATCAACAGGTCATTCTGAACATGAATCACCCTCACATTATCAATAATTAGTATCTGAATTTCAGTTAACTTGAAGGAGTGAAATTAAGGCAACATTACATATCTCCAATTACTATGTCATTAACAAATTCTTTCCTAAAAATATCATCCACATTTTGTACACTATACATAAAATACTTTCTTAATGTGTTGTCCTTTAATAACACATAACTAACACCGACCAATGCATGTTTTTAATTGAATGTTAACTATTTATACTGTGAGTAATAGTTTTATATATCACTTATCAGCTATAAAGCTATTAATCCTTAAAGCATTTTTCAATGGCACCTTCATAGTGGTACTTGGTTTAAAAAATAAAATGGGGTTTTATAATCTGTATGTTTTTCTGTTTGACCCAGTTCAATACATGTTTTTATAATCATACTTTCGGAGGCTTTTACGAGTTTTATTAATAGAAATAGTACCCTTTCTTTACACTTAGAAAATAAATGCACTCATTTCCTAAAAAGTATTATCGATCACAGGGGTGAGGCAGCATTACTGTAAAGCCCAGGAGCACACAGAGAGCTGTTAATCTTCAAGTAACTCAACTCCAAAATCATTACTGTTTACTGTATTAAATATTTGAACAGCTTACCAGGATACCATCATTGTATTTGTGAGTCATGTTTTAACTTTAAATGTTGCACTATAAAAATACCTAAATAACAATATATGCCATAATACAGACAACAGTGTACTAGTGTCATTTGGAGAAAAAAAGGCATTAAAGCACAAAACAAGTTAGTCTCTAGGCTTCATACATACAACATTAAACAGGGCAATAAATCCTTTGTCAAATTTCAATGTACATACCAGCACGCTGCTGCTTTTAAGACTTCTGTTTAAAATTACTTTCATATTCACACTGCATGTGTCAGATGACAGCCTACATATAAATGGCTTCAGTAGTTGTAAACATATAGCCTTTTCTAAAGTTACAGTATACTTCAAATAGCCTGTTATACCGTACTTCATCCCATCAAAAAACAGCATTAATGTAGCAAAGGAAATGTAGAAAGTAATGGGCGACTGGAGCTGAAGTGTACTGGAGTCAGGTTTCTTCTTGTAAAGAACAAAGTTCTGTACAGTAGATGTAGAAGATAATCTCACACTCATTTATCTCATGAGCTAGAAAAACCAAATCTCCTAACAGCGGCTGTTCTTGAGTTATGGGTCTTTTACTGTTCCAGTCTGGGAATCTCAGGGATCTGATGATGCCACTCACAGGAATTTCTTGAACGCTGTTCATGCAGGGTCTGCTTTTGAAGGGAATTTAAGCTTTGCCCCCATTCTTTCTGAAAGGAAAGACAAAAAAAATGACATTACAAGAAACAACTTCATTACAGGTATAAGCAGTTACTGTATTGTTTTGAGTGGTTTCCTACACGTTTTTTACAATGCTGTTTTATTCCTTACAGAAAAGGCTGGGGGTAAGCCCTAAATACAAATCGAACACTTACATGTTTTGATTCTTAAATATATATAGATTTAGAAAGAAAAAAACTAAATGTAGGCAAATGTCTTTGCATTTCTAGGTGACACACAACATAATCATTTTATGAAAGGATACCAAAGGGAAAATCAATACAGATCAACAATTAAAACAAGTCTTCAAGTCTTGAATCTGTGAGCCTGTTCAGCAAACAGTTTATTCTGACACAGTGCATCAATGGGATTGGTGCACTGCAAGCCTTCTTGACAGGTGTCAGTCAAAGCGTTTCTCAGCTGGCCTGCCGTGTCAGCTGTCAATCGCACCACACTTTCCCAGAGACCTTTTAGCATGGCATCTTTGTTCTGTTTTCAGATAAACAGATCCGATTTCTTCACAAATAGACTGCTACAGTCCTTTTGATAACAATGTAATAATTCAAAACAAATGATTCCAGGCTTTGATGATAGCACTTTTATGGGTCATAAAGAAATCCTCCCACCAACATCTGTTTGATTTTATCTACTTGAACTCTATCCTCCAGTTGAAGATTTATAAGCTGAAATCATCCCAGCCTATTAAAGTCAGACTAATGTAGGGGCAATAACAGCTAAGAATTGCAGCAATTTAATAGTGCTTTACCTTTTAAAATCCTGCCTTCAGCAAAATGATTCAAGCAAATTTTGACCGAAAGCTCTCAAAATACTGTTGGCGCATTGTCTTATTTATAAAAATATGTATGTGACTTGACCGAGACAAGTACACCAAGTTGAAATAAAGAACACAGGTATTTATGTAAACTTGAATCAGAAAGACAACCTAAAAATACAGATGTTGTTTACTTTGGATTTCTGTTTTCGTAGCAAAACCCGCTGCTGCACATACTGTGGGAGTGGAAAATTCACTCCAGATTTCAAACTCTTTATTCTTTTCCAATTCCTTATATACTTTGAATACAAAAGCGTGACAACAGATTGATTAAAATCACTTGTTACGTACTATCACCCAACACAAAGTTTAGATAGGCTGTTTCAATTAGGGTATTGTCCATCTGGAAATGTTTTCTGGAGTATCTCCATGAAAATATATATATATAAAAGAGTCCATTTCAGCTTTCAGCTTCTCATGTGCATTATAGGAAAAATTGACTGAAAGAAAGAAAATTACCTTATAAAGCCAAAATTGGATCATGGAAATTTTTACCAGAGAAAATGCATAATGTAAATCATGTCATTTTAAAGGGGTTGAGGCGTAATACATTCAAGTATAAGCATGATTACAACAATATTCAGCAACAACAAAACACACATTTATAAAATATCTTCTTATAGAGAAAAGCTCAATATATTTGTGTTTTCTTTCTAAAACTATAGATATTTAATAATAAAAAAATGGACGTATTCGATTTGTATTTTGGGGCTTACCCCCAGCCTTTTCTGTAAGAAATAAAACAGCATTGTAAAAACCTGTAAGAAACCACTCAAAACGATACAGTACAATACAACACAGATAATATGATATAAATGATATCGCAAAAGTCTACCGGAAGCCATCATAGTAGTACAGTACAGATTTTGAAATGTCACGTTTTTTAATTTTTCAGTATATGTTAAACTACAAAGCGGTAATTCAATATGTTAACGTAATATTATTCAGCAGGTTTCATCTGACTTTATGAAGCAAAATAGTTAATTCTATAGGGTAATGCAAAACGTTTGGCCATAGCTGTAGTATGATATTGACATATGACAACACAGGTGAAATAATAATGTTTTGTCTTTCTTTTCCCATGTACTGTTAACAATCCTAGTTATCCTGTCACCAAATAGTTAAATCTATATCTAGTCTTTCAGATCAACATGCTGAAAAGTTAAAGCCTCTGTGAGAATTTCAGTTTAGTTTCATGTAGCATTGATGAACACCATTTCAACGTTCCATAATTGTTAGCATTCCAACAGATGCTGGACCACCTTTCCAGACACCTGTAGATATCGTGCACCTTTAAAAAAAAATGAATTGAATGGGTTTTACATTACAATATGTTTTATACAGTACAGTATATATCTTGATATGATTAACACAAACCTACACTACATAATGCATTATTGTTATTTGAAAGACAAAACTTGATAATAGGGTTGGAATATTTTTCACTGCCACCAAGTAAAACACTATCTTCCATGCACCAAATTAAAAACGGTCCCTTTACTGCAACCAATTCAATTCTATGTATTAAGTATTTTACAACTAAATATACAGTATATATAAAGGTGGAGTGAATATATAATTATTGAATGGGATTTTAGTTTTTGTGGCACATTAAGAGACTATAAAATGAAGGGATTGTTAATTGGCAGTTCTTTACAGTTGCCTTTGTTTGGCTGGAACCTCCATTCAAGGTAACATACAGTGTGTGTTTTAGTAAGGACTTTGCACCAGTAAAATCAAGACCCCTTTGCTTTTGAGAAATAGAACATCTCCTCAAATAATGCAATTCCTATTTATGTATGCCATTTCGGTTCATCTTAGTTTAAGGGGAAAGCTAACAGGCAAGGTTTTGTGTTACCAAGCAATAGAGATTCCCCGTGTTAATACAGTGTATTTAATTACTGCTGACTTTTTTGTAGTTAATAAGAAATGTCCAGCTGCTACATTAAAGGCAACTTCAAAAGCTTATGGTATCTAATGTTTCCATACACCACACACGATAAAACAAAAAAAAAAACTGCTATTGCACTACCCAGGATGAAACAAATGTAATACAGGTTAATTATCTAAATTAAAGGAAACGTTTGGCTGACCTTAATATTTTAATGCAATTTAAGTTACCGCATTGGGAGGGGGGGGGGGGGGGGAGAATCACAGTACAGTTATATCTACCGTGCTATTTTTAAATGGTATTTCAAGCAGTGAAAAAAACATTAAAACCAAAATAGCAAACCTACTGCTTGCAACACTGAATGCTCTTCTGATACGAGCAGTACTTCTGGCTAGCACTTGCTTTTACTTTATCAAATGCAATATTGGTAACGATACAGTACTGTAAATTTCAGTTAGTTAACAAATACAGAAAAATGCTTTCATAACAAAGCAACAAACAAAAATATAAGTATGCTACTTACACAGTTCAGCAGCTACTGAGGTGCACATTCCATTTGTTTTTAACCCAGGCACATGTCGCTGTATGGATACATGAGAGTTAATAACAATTAGAAAATACCAATCAGCTTCCAGCTCTAGCGGGCTGATATTCTATGGTATGTGAATCAAATTTAAAATCAATCAGCACTGGCTTTTTCTAGTTGACTTTCCTTAATGAAAGCTCAGTTCATATCTATTGGACAACAAATACTACAAAAATACACAATTGGTCCAAATGTATTTTATTATCCAGCCAAAATCAACCAATCAATTCTTTGCACTGACGGAAGCAACCAGTCCTGAACCCCATCAGCTTGACTGGAGCTCAGCATCTTTCAACAACAACAAACTGAGACATTGAGGGGGTAGATGTACTAAAGTGTTGCGCCTGTCGCAAGAGTCGCAAACCAGTTGCAAACGAGTCGGAAGTCTCGGGTGAAATGTACTAAACAAGTGCAATGCTGTTAGCGACTTTTTAGGGAATGCTTTGCAGCAGCAGTTTTTCTTTGTGGTTCAACCTTAGATGAATATGTAATTATGGGGTGGAGTAGTGCAAATCAGGGTTCAAGTATTATAATGAGATGTACTAAAGCTGCCAGCACACTTACGTTTGTATAAGTTTGTTAAGAACTTTGGAAAGCACGTTTTAAACAGTCACAATTGCTACTGTCATTTCCCAGTCCACTTTTTCTCGTGCATTGCCAGTTATGCTCAATGCATTTTAGAGGCGAACACCCAAGTACCTAATTTTCACTAAAGGCAGGGTGTACTTACAAGCCGTACAACACATTTCTGTGACATTTCTGGTTTCCCCACCATGTTGGGAGCAATAGACTCCAAAATTGAAGCCTCTTTTCCTTTCCTTGCTTGCTTGCATGCAGGCTGCCTTTCCTTACTGTCTGTCGTATGTGAGCGACTGCCTGTGCAGTATTGATTTAACACTACAACAGCAGAGATTTCAGACTACATACAATCGCCACACCCGCAAAATGTGCGGCTCCATTTTAAAACGGCTTTGATATGAAAATAAAAAACAAACAATCGGATACAACTTAATATTTTTATTTATGAACATCATACATAACATTTTCAGAGCAGAAACACTGTATTTACATTGAAAATTAAACTTCTTTTCTTATTTCTTTCAAAAATGCACATAACATAAACATGAAACACTAATAAAACACACTTTACGCAATAAACTTCTGTGTAAACAGGTGTAGAAAGCTGTATGCACATATACAAGTATAAAACATAAATAACTAGTTATAGAAAACAGCATAAAACAAAAATATAACATAACTTATGCAATGTGAAAGAGTTTTGAGTGAAATAGAGAGTTCAAAGGCTGTCTGCCTGTTCAGAGTTCTATTACAGCTTTTTAAGTACAATCTACGCAGAAAACACGCTTTTCAACTGTACCAGTGCATTTGGCACAGACCTGCCTTTTCACAACGGGCGCAGACATCAAAAGTTCTGTTTTTATTGCATTTAGCAACCTTGCATTTTCTTTTATTCCGTGTGCCAGTGGGTGCAGCGCTGGCTGAAGGTTGAGGGGCATTTGCCAGTCGGCTTTCATGTCTCTTATCAAAATGTTTCTGTCGTAGCTCCAGGGCTAGCTGCAAAATGATGTCCCTCTGAGTGATTGTTTTGTCGATGCACTCCTTGTACAAAACCAAAGCGTTGATGGCTGCCAGGTCCAAAACGTTATAAAAAAGACACAGGCCACCTGCGAGTACCACCTTTGACAGAATACAGCCGTGCCATTTGATCCAGTATATCCACACCGTACTTCGTCGCGTTGTAAAATGCAACAGTCTCTGGCTTTCGTTTAGCATCAGTCCCGATGGTCACTGATCTGTGCAGAGCTTAGAATACGCACATTTTTAAAAACATTTTAAACAGTCACACTCAGGGTGGCACAGTCGTTCTGCCTGAGAAATGTAGTGTAAATAATAATAATATATGATGTGTAGAATTACTCTCATCAGTATTTCAAGCACTCAACATGATTATAATACGTTATTTCACAATGATGTTGATTTTATTACAAAGCCCAGACTAAATTGTCGGCTATATTGTATTGATTTCAATATGCCGCATAAACTGCAGGTCTGGCGGTCGAAGAAGCAAGTGCTTATAACTTATTCATTTTTACGATTCTGCAGCTGAAACACCGTATGGGTATTTAATTCAAATATTTAGTCACACTTAAGAACGGATATGCACGAGATATTCACATATGCAGAGATATTTCAATTTGAATTGCAAAAACCGTTCAAAAAGCAGCTATGGTGATTCTAGTGTTAAAGGAGTGTGTGTGTATGTCTTTTCAGTCTACACTCTTGGGAGAACACAGTTCCTCCACCTGGGCTAGGCCTCTCCCCTGGTACTCGGTGCCTCGGTGCACACAGTGCTCATAGCACATGGTGCACATTGTGCATGTGGTGCCCGGTGCTCACAATGCTCAGTGCACTCGGTGCGCATGGTACTTCGGTGTCTTGGTCACACAGAGCAATAGTGCATGCGGTGCTCGATGCACGTGCATACGGTGCTGCACAGTACGCATTGCACGTAGTGCGCGTGGTTCTCGGCGCACATGGTGCTCAATGCACCCAGTACGCACGGTACTTCGGTGCCTTGGTTGCACACCACCTTAGTGCACACGGTACGCGGTGCAAACAGTGCCCGGTGCACTCGGTTAAACTCGCATGTGGCGCTCGGTACACTCGATGCACAAGACGCTCAGTGCACACAGCACTCACAGTGCGCACGGTGTTAGCGCCTCAGTGTGGGTTACACCTGTGGTACACTTGACAATGGGTTAAGCCATTCTCTGTGTCTACTTGGTTTCTGCTCACAAACTCCCCAAAAGACAAAGAATGCTTTTAGAAAGAGTTGTGAACTAACTGTTGGACAAGTGTTTTATCTTTTCCTATCGACCAATGAATCATTTAGGCGCCAGCAGTATCTTGCAGAAAGCAAGCCAGACAGTTTTGAATGTGCTTTGACACCTTAGACAGAGAACAGTACCCCTCATAAATACAGCCGACAGGGGTCGAAACCACGGACCAATTGAGAACAATGAGCTGTCTATAAATGAGAACAACCAACGGACTTCATGGAGGAGGTATACTCCTGCTGGGATCGTCCGGCCTCGGCGCCAAGTGTGCTGGAGCAAGCCTCACAGCTTCCCCTCTCGAAGGCGGGAAGAAACTGGCCCTGGCGGGATTTCTCCCAGTAGACTCCACCATCGTAGCCTTGCTCAGGCCCCACCAGTGGGGGAATTACCCAAAGACCCTGTGTGCCCGAACCCACAATGCAGGGTTACGGAGACACCTCAGAAGGGTGTATGCAGCGGAAGCACAGGTAACCTGCCTGGCCCAGTGGGTAATCTGATGGCCTATATGGACGGCATACTCAGAGGGGCCCTGCTCCTGAAGCTGGTGGCTACTGAGTTGCACCTCCTGTCAGGCACACTGCTCCAGATCTCCGGTCTCCAAGGGCAAGCCCTGGGCCGGAGCCTGACAAGTCTAATAGTGGCTCACAGACAACTGTGGTTGTCGCAAGTGAAGGTCCCCAATGCGGATAAGGCTGTGCTACTAGACGCACTGATATCCCCGGGGCATACTTTTGGGCCAGCTGTGGAGGACATCCTGCAGCGATCCCACTGAGAACGCGAGGCGTCTCAGCAAGTGGACACGCTACTCCCTCCCTGCGCTCCAGTCGAGCCATTGGCAGGCTTCTCCGGCACAGACTATCCCCAGGACAGTTCTGGTTCCCATGGCTCCACTGGGTGACCTGAGGCATCGCCTACAGGCCACAGCAGCAATGAGCAACCGACCCCTCCTGCAAGGCGCGATGAACGCAGTACATGGCGAGTCCACGCAGCAGCATTCCAAGAGGCGGTTTCATGGCAGCCGCCTTGAACGGCCCTGCCCCAACCTCAGCAGCCCCAGCAGGGGCGCCTAACGCTTGTGGCCTCAGACCCACCCATTTTCGGCACACCAGCTGCATTACTGGTGCGCTTAGATCACGGACACCTGGGTGCTCTCCACCGTGCATAACGGTTATGCGCTTCAGTTCCACTTGGGACCTCCTCCCTTCCGAGGAGTCACGAATACTTTCATGACAGACCCTCTCCAGGTCTCAGCACTTCAAATGGACGTGAACGCCTTGCTGTGCAAGCAAGCCATCAGTCGCGTAGACCCCACCTCCCACAGAGAGGGGTTCTACTCTAGGTATTTTTTGGTGCCCAAGAAAGATGCCAGCTTTCACCCCATCCTAGACCTGAGATTCCTCAACGGGTTCTTGAAAGAAAGGAGGTTCCAGATGCTGACTCACTGTCACATTCTCCAGTCAGTCTGGCCAGGCAACTGGTTCACCACCGTGGATTTATGGGATGCGCATTTTCACGTTCCTAGAGAAGGTCCGGTTGGAGAAAGCAACAGTTCTCCTAGTGGCCCCCCCGGTGGCCCAGGAGAATCTGGTTTACGACCCTGTGTCTGGCCCCTGAACGGGACTGCTGGTCAGCCCTAGGGCTTTCAGACATGGTTGTAGGTACATTGCAGAACGCTAGGGCGGACTCCACTAGGTCGTTGTACACCTGCAAGTGGAAGTATTTTCAGAGTTGGTTTCTGACTAGAAGTCATGACCTAGTCTCATGCCCCATGCCAGTTATCTTACAATTTCTGCAAGAACTGCTTGATGCTGGTAGGTCACCTTCCACATTGAAGGTGTATTTAGCTGCTATTTTCTGCATGCCATGCCCCCGTAGATTTGGTATCTCCGGGTGTGTGTTTTTTGTCTACCCGGTTTCTTAAAGGCGCTCGGCGGTTACGCCCTCCCAGAAGGCCGTTCTCCCTGAATGGAGCCTTGTACTGGAGGCTCTCACGAAGGCCCAGTTTGAGCCCATACACTCCATATAGTTGAAGTATCTGTCTATGAAGACAGCCTTCCTCTTGGCTATCACATCCACTAAGCGGGTCAGTGAGCTACAGTCGCTGTCTGTGCACAGCTCCTGTATGTGTATTTGGGATGATAGCAGGAGGGTGTCACTGCGTACAAACCCTGTTTTCCTCCTCAAGGTGATCACAGCCTTCCACATGACTCCACATGTAACTGGAGTCGGAGGAGGACAGGAGATTGAATTTCCTCTGTCCGGTGCGGGCATTGAAATGCTACGTGGATAGGACAGGACAGGAGCTCTGTGTCATACTGACCATCTATTTGTCTGTCATGGTATACAGACCATAGGACAGCCCCTCTCGAAGCAGCGACTGTCACATTGGATTGTGGACACAGTCTCGACGGTGCGTATGATGATGCTGGCTTACCCCCACCTGGGAGGGTAGCTGCACATTCCACTATAGGGTTGACTACATCTTGGGCCCTCTTTAGAGGTGCCTCGATGTCTTATATATATAATGCAGCTAGCTGGGCTACGCCACATACATTCTCCAGATTCTATCACCTTAACCCTTTGCGGTCCTATGTCGGACCTGAGAAAACCATTCAATGGCCGAGTGGGAGTGAAAGGAGCCGAGACATGTCGAAAAAAAAATAAAATAATTAAGGGCGTATCTCATGAATAGTCATACTTGCCCCTGGCATCCCATATGGGCGGTCATAAGGAAACAAGCTGGCTGATCAGGTGCATCAGCGCACAAAGAACATCACAGACATTTGCAGAGTTTTTTTGAGATGTTATAGTAATAAAATAATGACTTGGATCGCATTATTAAGGAGTTTGGTGATAAAACGAGTGATCAGGAGATGATTGATCGGTATGTACGACTATTATTATTATTATTATTATTATTATTATTATTTATTTCTTACATAGGTGAAAGCTATAGCGAACGAGAGGGTGGGGCAGGGCTGGAGATGCCTAGTGAGTGCTTTGTTGATATGCAGGGCCTTTTAAACCCGTTTGACTGTGGAAAAAAATATTTTTAAACAGCGCGTCTAAAATTAACTGCACGTGTGAAAATAAATTGGACCTGACGCGCCTGACACGCACTTAATAAATGGACTGCAAAGGGTTAATGTGATAGATCCTTCCTTGCCTTCATTATGCACAAGGGTCTTTCAGGTTGCATGGTTCTGACGCGTCTCTCGTATGCTGCCATTCCTTCTCCCTCGCGACGACTCTGGTATACATTTCCCATACGTAATGTTTTGGTGGTCATCTTCCAATTGAAAGGGAACGTTAGGTTACTTAACGTAACCCTGGTTCCCTTAAGGAGAAGACGACCACCAACCGCAAGGTTGCATCAGTCACCCTCACGGGTTCGATGCAACAAGAGAAATGGCTTCCGTGGTATGACGGTTTTAACCCCTCGGTAGGCGGGACCGAGGATTTCATCCAGGAAGGGGCCTATGGCAGCTCTGGTATAGAAAGCTCAGTGAATACCTACCAATAGGCAGGCATATCCCATATGTAATATTTTGGTGGTCGTCTTCTCTTTCAGAGAAGCAGGGTTACGGTAAGTAACGTAATGTTATCTTAGGAACTGGTCGCATTAATTTTTTGGAAAATGTACATTTGTTACAAGAACTCAATTTGTGTTCCTTTTATCATGCTAAATCAGATTTAATGACTACATTCACTAGTGGGAGTTTTTTTTTAACAGTCAAATACAGTACCTGTCATTTCTCCTTTGAGTGTGACTATGTATTACGATACATGTTAGTAGTTAAGATAAATGGAATTTGATACTATATATGAAAAATAGTCTTTTAACATTTAACACTATTAATTTAACATTTAAGTCAGTAATGTGATCTTGTAAATAAATCAGTTGTGATACAAAACCACATGCATTGTTGAGAGCAGACTCATTGTTTTCTCTGTGGCAAGTTTTTTTTTTTTTAAATTGAATGTATTATTATTTTATGAGCACTAACAGCAAAGCAAAGTGAAAAAATATATACCGTATTGTGAGCCATATAAAAATTTCAAATTTTATTGCCACATTTTGTAAAAAGAAACCACAGATGTTCTTATTTTTTTGGTGAATTTGGGCAGCAGTGTGGAGTAGTGGTCAGGGCTCTGGACTCTTGACCGGAGGGTTGTGGGTTCAATCCCCAGTGGGGGACACTGCTGTTGTACCCTTGAGCAAGGTACTTTACCTAGATTACTCCAGTAAAAACCCAACTGTATAAATGGGTAATTGTATGTAAAAATAATGTGATATCTGTATAATGTGAAATAATGTATAATGTGTTATCTTGTAACAATTGTAAGTCGCCCTGGATAAGGGCGTCTGCTAAGAAATAAATAATAATAATAATAAATAATAATCCTCACAGCACTTTCAACACTGGAGCCATTGAATGTGTTTGGGGAGATGATGCAGACATTTCTTGCTGCTTTCTCCAATATGTTGTTAAAAGCTGTAGTTTTACTGCTTCAAACAGCTGATTAATAAATATTCCACACACTGTAACAAATAGCAACATAAAAAACATATTTTAAAATATAGCTGCATGCCTAAACTACAGGGCGCCACAGACTTTTGCATAATCCATTAAAGCCACCTATGAAAATGACCAGAAGTACTGGGATCCTGACTATATTAGGGGATATTTAATGCCAAATATATTTTGTAGTCAGGTTTTATTTGTCCTGCTGCCATTTACCTTCTGTGCCATTTACCTTCTGTACTCCATCTTGTAGTGATTACTCCAGCAAGCACAGAATTTCTATACATGTACTAGACATGAAGTGACCTGTGCCCAAGAAAAGGAACTGAGAAATATTTGCATTTGAAGTGTTGAAGCTATCTATCTTTGACGTTACTTTAGGTTTCTGTGTTTCTACAAATATGTTACATTTGTCAAGATGTGTACTTTTGAGAAAACAAGATCCTTTTCAAAGTAATAGTCCATGAGTTGGCTGGGGTGGTCAGTACCACCTGGAGGGCCAAAACCAATTTTCAAGCTGGAATCTGGAGACGTTGTGAACTGCCCTGATGTTCCTTCTCCAGTGGGGAATGGTTGGATTGTTGAGTAAGAGGGTGGCAAGGAGCACATTGGGATAGATTGGGGTGATGTGTCACCTGCATCTGAGGCTGTCCTGCAACTTTTATCTTGCAAATGTTCAGGGACATGCAAAACACCCAACCATCCATGCCTTGCAAATGGACTGAAATGTACTCGCTTGTGCACTCTGAAAACCTGTACAAACCAGGTCAATGATGATGAGTTCTCTGACAACTATGAAAATGAAAATGGAGATGAAACAGATGAAGAATGGAGTTAGACAAGTGATGAAAATACATACAAAATTTTGCTAACTATAGTTAATGTAAGCTTGCAAGTACGGTGAGTCTGCACTACTGCATATCTTGTATAGCTGTCAATTTTACCAATTGTGAAATATATAGTGTAAAGGGCTTTTATGTTGATAACTAATAGAATACTTCTCCGTTATATGTTTCATATCCTAGCTTATATGACCGCAAAGGGTTCATACTTTTTTCTTCAGGATTGCAGAATGTTGTTTTCACAAAATGGCCATAATAGTAATAGTCTGTGGAATCATAATAATAAAATGGTTTACAATGAACAACGTGTACTCCAATATTTGATGAGCTGTGAATCGCATCTCACATTTTGGCATTATACAGTAACCATTTTACCATCAAAATTAAAATCGGAGGCCCAGAATTAGTTTTGTTCATTCAGAATGCAGTAAATGCAAGTACTTTTGTACTATTATGTAAATAATTTAAGTACTAGATTCAATTATTGTGCATGGTATATCTGGACAGGCCCTATTTGATGTCATATACTGACACATAGTACTGCTGAAAAAGTGAAAAACACTGGCTGTTAAGCTGCCCCCCACAAATTGCTATCATACAGAAATGTATACTAGGGACATAAACCAGTTCAAAAATACATGTTAGAATTTACCCCTCCTCATGGTACTGAGAGGTCACATTTTAGGTACCTAATGGACTATAAATAATACTTGTAATTTATTGATTTCTCTTGAAGAAAGACAACATTTGGTGTCTTACCTTGGGAAAATAGTCCAGTTCCCACAAACAGCACTTCTACAGTGTTCTTTTGGGATTATATATAAAGATATATTACTGCAATACAGACAATACAAGATATTTCAAAGGTAAAATAATGCACTTCCTCTAAACACTGAAGGGAGTTCTGAAACACTGCGATTACGGATTTGGCAGTAAAAGGATGTGGAAACACAAGAATGTGGGAACTCAATAAGTAGGGCTGTCACATGATTAAAGTAAAATAATTGTGATTAATCTCGCGATTCAAAATGTTAATCTCAGTTAATCTTGGTTTTAATCACATATTTAATTGATACAATTACTGCATCCATCACATTCGTTTGTTTTATTACTGATGTTATTATTATTATTATTATTATTATTATTATTATTATTACTATTATTATTATTATTATTATTATTATTATTATTATTTTAAAGTTCTTCTTATTACCTATAAGGTCTTACATGGTTTTAGACCTTCTTAATCTTCAAGATCTGCTGACCCCATGGTCATTCCCTGATCAGAAAATGCTAATCTTCTGACAGTCCCTAAAATTCATTTGAACTCTGTCGGACCCAGGGTATTTAGTTGTAATGCCCCTACTTTTTGGAGCTTGCTCCCGATTCATTTATTTGTAGCTGAATTATATATTAAACACAGGCTTTTTATATTTATTTTGTAAAGCACTGTGGAATGCTTGCATAAAGAGTGCTATATAAGTGAAATTATTATTATTATTATTATTATTATTATTATTATTATTATTATTATTATTATTATTATTATTGTGATTTATTATTAGGGCACTGGCCCCTTCAATAATCATCTCCAAAATATTGATTTCTGCTTATCAATGTATTGCATTTGCACTTTCTGTCACTGACACTCACAAACTGAAAGCATTTCCTCATGACGTGCAGTTATGGACGCGCTTGTACTCAGTTTGCACACGTTGCCCCATAATGTGCAGTTAAGGACTGGCGCGTGTGTCCCCTTAATGTTTGATTCCAGCTGCAGTAGTACAATTAGTGGGGAAAAAAACACACATTTTTTAAATTATGCTAGTATACTAAACAGAAAACCTGAAAACTGTTAATATACTAAAGGGAAAGTGAAGCTGAATCAAGAATTTCAATGCAGAGTTCCTGAAATGCAGTACGATTTATTTGTATACCACATTGAGTCTATTTTAACGCTCGGGAATTGGACAATGCAATGTCACACACACACACATGCATTGTATATATATATATATATATATATATATATATATATATATATATATATATATATATATATATATATACTGTATATATATAAATTATATTATAATTTCACGGGGCAGAAACCAGGGCTGCGAGAGGAAGGGAGTGCTTTGCAACTTGGGATTTGAGGTTCGCCTCTAGAGCAGGGGAGAGAGAAAAAAGGACGGGCCGGACTCCAACAGAGAGAGCCTTCCCTATGACTTCTCGGAGAGTCGTTATAGGCTTGGTCTTGCGACTGGGTCCTAGTTAGTGACCGGGGTCGACCCTCAGAGGACGGAATGGCTCATACGAAGCCTTGATGTAAGGAAGAAAGAATCTGAAAGAACACAAATAATTGTTAGTTATGGGACTCGAGCACTAAGATTAGGAGGGCCATGTCCCAGGTGGGTAAAGGAGGAAGTAAGACAGAGCCTTCTTTCGTGAGACAAGATAAATAGTGCATGAGCTGCGAAAGAATAGTGTGGCCAGTGGTCCCCTCTGACCACACGAAGAACCTGCAGTTACGGGAGCTCCAGGTCGGGGAAGTGAGAGTCACCATCCCCCCAAAAGATGGACCACCAGCTCCCCACTGAATCCGCACCTGTGAAGACAAACAAAGACCACGTGTCAATGCATAACATGTTAGCAATAAGAGACAAACAATGACAACAAAGGCAAACAATGACAAAGAAAAAAACTAAAAAACAGATGGTTAGTGGAACAAGCTATGTGTCAGCCATCCGCTCGGCGGAGAGGAAAAAAACTTAGTGGTAGGGCTGTCAATTAATCTCATTTAACTTCTGTGATTACCATTTAGTAGTAGACTTCCACAATTGAACTGGTCCTACTGGAGCCAGCAGAGTGATAATAAAGTTAATGTTTAGTTTAGTTAATGTTCAGGTTAATGCATTAACAGTTAATATCCAGATTAATTCAAAGTTTTATTGATTTTTTTTTCTTCTAATTTCAGCCTTATTGTATAGTTTATAAAATATGAGACTATAAAGGGTATCTATCTATACACAAACATACTTATTATACAGTATATATTTATAATTAATTTATGTTTCAATATAGTAAAACACAGCAGTTACTTGTGAACATTGGCATTTGACCTACCAATCTAATTTAGAGTCCAGTAGGTATAGTTAACACTGTCTTTTGAAATCTTTAAATATTGTTCATGTTTGTGTAATTCCTGTTGAGATTTGTTTTTATTAATATATAAAAGTGATATATTGGATGAGTTCAACAAGAATAAATTAAACTTAACACTTTTATATATAAAGAAAACTATTTTATTTTATGGAATTTATTGACAGGGAATAGAGAAGTAATTGTCTACAATGTGAATAAAATGCTTTCTGGTGGCACTAGATACCTGAAAACCCTAACTAGCAAGATTATTAGCCACTACAATCATCAAAACTGAAGACATTGTGTTTACAAAATCAACACAAACATCTGTTGAAAGGCCACATTTATAACAAATACAAATATGATTTCAGATTCAGACTTTGCCCAGCTACATTTTGTATTTAAGGTTGCCCGAACAATGATTTCCATTACACGAGAGTAGATGTTAAAACTTCATGCTGATTTGAACTCGGCTCTCGCCAAGATAAGCACCAACTAAGACGTAGCTTTACAGTAAACTAATGTGATCCATATGTGTCTCCATCCATTTACGTTTCCTCTTCTTTTCAACTGTTCCACTTAATCTTTCCAATGCAATGCAGAGATCTGTGTTTACTGTGTCCCATGCAGTTTTCTCACAAGTCTTGGCCATTTAACTCCAGGCTTGTGCCCGTTGAGGTTCTTTTCTCTCTTATGCTGGTTTGTCTGACCGGGTTCACAAGGATCATTAGGTTCATCACTAAATGTGTCCATGCAAGTCCTCCTCAAATCTATGACAGGGGTGCTGATATCCTGCGAACTGTGGTTTGCTTCCTGTCGCTGGATTTCATTCGACTGACTTGACTGACTTCGTAAGAAGTACTGATCAATGCGAGGCCCTTGTCCCTTCTCCCTCAAGCATTTCATTCTCCCTTGATGAATCTTCAAACCCCTGACTGTTGTCGCCTTGCTCCAGCCGCAGACACAAACCTGGAGTTCCATGTCTTTGTTAACTGCAGATCTTGAACTAGTCTTTTGTGAAGTACTCTCCATACTCATATCCGTTTCCGTTCCTAAGTCGTTAACCGTGTTGTCCAACGTTGAGTCATCTTCCGCCCCCGCTCTCGCAGACTCTAGGGGTATTTTTCTCTTTAATTTCTTAGAAGCCTTGGGCGGGTGTCTCCAGCATCCTGTAAACACAGAGCTGGATACTGCCGACAAGGGTAGCTAACCCTTACCAGCCCCAATGGGGTCTCTTTCCTCCTGTCAGCTGTCTCTCCAGGCTGTCACAAGGTCTTTCCCTTGTTGCCAGCTGCACTATTCACAGCAGTCACTGGACGTATCCAGATCTTCATGATTTCCATTACACGAGAGTAGATGTTAAAACTTCATGCTGATTTGAACTCGGCTCTCGCCAAGATAAGCACCAACTAAGACGTAGCTTTACAGTAAACTAATGTGATCCATATGTGTCTCCATCCATTTACGTTTCCTCTTCTTTTCAACTGTTCCACTTAATCTTAATCTTCCACTTAAATGTATTAGTATTTGCGCATTGGAGCTCGATAGCCACCCCTACGCTGGCAAAACCATAATCAACTAACTATACTGAGCATCAAAAGAAACATATTACTTATATTTAAGCATCAAAAGAAATGCATCACTTATATTTGAGCATCAAAAGAAACATATCACTTATATTTGGATAAAATTCATTAGATGTGATCGAAAAATGACAAACTCTGTTTTAGAGCAGGTGTAGTGACTTTTTATTGTGCTGATTAACAATTGACATCACGAAGATGCTGCAAAATGATCTGCTGATCTTGGGCCGGTGTTGTGACTCTTGGTCTCCCAGTTCATGGCCTGTCATTGACAGAGTGTGGTTATACCATCTCGCCAGGTTTGAAACTGCTGGCTGTGAGCGCCCAAGACGACGAGCCCTAGTCCAGCCTCCAACATGTCTCACTAATTATGTGATTAAGTGCATATGCTTCAGTCATAGTCACTCAAGAGAGTCATGGTCAAGGATGAATGATTGAGTGATTAAAAAGAAACCAAAAATATTTCATCAATGTCCATCATTTATATACCTTTTTTAAAAAAAAATAAATGTGTTATAATAGTGATACGTTTCTTTTGATGCTCGGTATATATGAATTTGATGAAAACTAAGCCAATGGGCAGAATAAGTGGCACTTGAGACCACCTTCCCCCAAAAAGGACAAGGTCTGCTAAGCCTCCGCCACCTCTCAGAAGTAAACCACCCAGCGCTCAGGTAAGGAAAAAAACCCTGTGCACCCACAAGATGACAGGAGGAAACCTTAGGGAATCCATGGCCAAGGGTAGCCCTTCCTCCAGGCCTCAAAAATCAAACCTCTTAAATGATCACCAATGTTTTTGCGCAGTTAATGTGTCATTGACATTTTGGGATACATGGATCGTACACTCCTGAGGTCCATCTCCTCGATACCTTGATTAAATGTGGAGAACGTTCTGTAATCTGCCAAAGTAGCAGCACCGATTCTGAAGAAATGTCCAGTGTTTTGTCTGGAAGGATGCTGTAATTAATCTGGGAAACCATAAATACAAAGTGTAGTAGGGCTGAGTCTGAATCCGAATTCATATCTGTATTTGTTATGAATTTGGCCTTTCAAGATGCGTTTGTGTTGATTTCTTCAACAAAATGTCTTCAGTTTTGGTGACTATTAGTGGCTAATAATGTTTCTAATGATGGTTTGTAGGCCTCTAGAGTCTAGTAAGGGTTCCTTGTTTTGTGTACCTTTGTTTACACATTTTCTTTAAAAAATAAAAAAATAAAGGATGAATTCAAATGGTGAATGGAACAGGGTTAGTAAGAGAAAAACTAAACAACAGGACCATGAACGACCATTCACATTTAACTAAGTAGCAAACAGCCATTTGATGGCCAATTCAACTATCATAGTTGGCAGTTAAGTATAAGAGCTGTCTCTCAAAGTAAATGACAGCGTCTTCTCATAACAAACAAACGACAAGAAATTCAGCACCGGTGAATGAATCAGAGAGGCTGTATGATGAAGTATTGTATTACGAAAGACTGCTTACTACTGTAGATGAAATACCACAGTGATGTTAAAGGTTAATAGTAAAATGGTATAACACTCCCATAATAGAACAAGGTATTTCTCAGTTTCAAGTGTCTGACTGAGATGAGCTTTGCTGTTCATTGAATGACTAGTTTGAAATAATCCAGAAAGCCAGTTCACTGTTTGTAAGCATATATTGCCTCCACATCAATGAAATGTGTGTATAAAAAAACACTTTTGCATAAGTGGAGATTTCTTAGCAATAAGAAAAATCATTGAACACTGGCATTGCAACAAGTAACTGCTTGTAAATGTACAAGGGCTTGTTAAACTTATTTTATTTGTTATTATTATTATTAGAACAGGAGTTTAGCCTGTTCACTTTTAATCATTCTCATAGATATTAAACTCCACCAGAAGCTGTACAGAGTATAGAAGGGGATTTTCAAAGGGATTTCTGTCTTCCTGTCTCTAAGTTCATATCTCAGTGTGTTTACTGATCATATTATCATAACCATCATGCATAACACTTCTTTAATACTGCAGCACAGAAAAAGCAGTCAACACTTTTTAAAAGACCAAATTCCAAACAAATGTAAAAGTCTTCCTTTAGTATTGAGCTACCTTTTTTTATCAAGGAGTTTAAACAGTGCTTTGCATGCTACAAATTTGTGAATAATTCTTTACTTCATTTATTTTAAAGCAAAGAAGGTTGGGTAAGAGGAGGGGCTTCAACTTTTTTGTTCTTTATGTTTCTTTTAATTTCATTTAAGTCCAAACTTGTTTACTTAGGTCTGGTACCTTAATGAAATGAAGGAAACTGAAACTTATTTGGCTGTAATTGTAATTGAATTTGTAATTATAATTATATATTGGAAATGCGCAGTGGTGTAGTTCTAAATCTGAAAGTACTGGAATGTGAATTAAAATATTGATTTTCTTAAACAAAAAATGATCTGAATGCACATTTTATTTGTACATTGAACTTGAGGTAATATTTAATAGGTAATACATGCATCTCTTTTATAGCCTACATTCACTTGTTCAGTGCTGCCAGATTGACAGTTTTTTTTCTATTCCTTTCGATTGTGATGTCATCACCAGTGCAGAACCAATCACCCTGTGTGGCAGAGTGCTGTTGAGTGGCGTGTGTGGTGACGTCACAGACCAGGACGTACCAGAAACAAAACAGTGGATGGGCGGGTGAAACTGAGCGCTACGGCGCTCAGCGTATTTATTAAATAAACAAAACAAATGATTTAAACAGAACAAAACACAAAACAAAAAGGCACAAGGGCCAAACAAATAAGTCTTGTGCTGGTGAAAACTAGCACGCTTAGCAGTTGTTTATTAACTTTTGTTTTCTCTCCTCGCTCTCTCCGCTCTTCTGTACATGCCTAATACACTCACCCCGCAGCACGGACAGCTGCAGGTTCTTATACTCTGGCCGAGGGGTTAACTAGCTGTTAATTATCTTATTACCCCTTGGCCACAGTCTGCATGAGTTTAGTAAGGATGCATGACTGTCAGCTAGTTAAATAATCAGTAGCTGATCAGCCACGCATCCTCACAAAGTTTTTAAAAATACAAAAACAATAATAAAAGACGCAGCGCTTTTATCCGCGCCGCAAACAATAATACAAAAACAGTGCACAAATATATAGGGGCGGGACACTCCGCCACACCATGATACCCTGCATAGTATATCACGCCCCCCACCCCCACACCCCCGGTCCCCTGTCCCATCTTTTTTCTGGAGCTCTGCATCCAACAAAATTAGGCATCTGTCAACAGGCTGGCTGTAGGGGTGACGTCAGGCCAGGTAATTAAACCAAAGCACACAGCAACTGCGGGCGAAACTGAGATGCTGGTGGCACTCAGTGTTTTATTACACACACAGAAAATAAAAGGTTTGAGTAAAACAGAACACGGCACTTGAGGCCAAAATAAACAGACAAACAAAACAGACAGTGGACAACACTAAACAAGTATTGTGCAAGTCCTCCCGCATGAGTCATTTGTTTTGCTTTTAATTATTTTCTCCTTCTCTTTCTCTCCTGTTCTCCATTCTTGAACACACAACCCCGAGTGAGTGCTTCGTGCCTCTACATATACAGCTGTGCCGAGATTCAATTATTAATTAATCATTCACTTGAATCTCGGCACGTGAACTAATTTGTGCAATCCCGTGCTCACATACTGTTACATATTTTATCTGCACGTGAAGTGATTGTGCAAACCATGTGCAAAGCAGTAACATTACTAACCTTTTGTTTGTTTTTGTTTTTTTTAACCAAATGTGTAGCACTTATTTCTGCTTTTGTTATATATATATTAAATCTTAACTCTAGAGTAAGTGTGTTTTTTTGGGTGGTTTAAAAAACACAATTTGGTTACTTTTTGGGCTCTGCATGGAGTCAACAGTCGTAGGATGCACTTTTTCTGTCTTTGTCAGCATTGTTACCAATATGTATGTGTATATACTGTACATGTGTGTATATATATATATATATATATATATATATATATACAGTGCCTTGCGAAAGTATTCGGCCCCCTTGAACTTTGCGACCTTTTGCCACATTTCAGGCTTCAAACATAAAGATATGAAACTGTAATTTTTTGTGAAGAATCAACAACAAGTGGGACACAATCATGAAGTGGAACGAAATTTATTGGATATTTCAAACTTTTTTAACAAATAAAAAACTGAAAAATTGGGCGTGCAAAATTATTCAGCCCCCTTAAGTTAATACTTTGTAGCGCCACCTTTTGCTGCGATTACAGCTGTAAGTCGCTTGGGGTATGTCTCTATCAGTTTTGCACATCGAGAGACTGAAATTTTTGCCCATTCCTCCTTGCAAAACAGCTCGAGCTCAGTGAGGTTGGATGGAGAGCATTTGTGAACAGCAGTTTTCAGTTCTTTCCACAGATTCTCGATTGGATTCAGGTCTGGACTTTGACTTGGCCATTCTAACACCTGGATATGTTTATTTGTGAACCATTCCATTGTAGATTTTGCTTTATGTTTTGGATCATTGTCTTGTTGGAAGACAAATCTCCGTCCCAGTCTCAGGTCTTTTGCAGACTCCATCAGGTTTTCTTCCAGAATGGTCCTGTATTTGGCTCCATCCATCTTCCCATCAATTTTAACCATCTTCCCTGTCCCTGCTGAAGAAAAGCAGGCCCAAACCATGATGCTGCCACCACCATGTTTGACAGTGGGGATGGTGTGTTCAGGGTGATGAGCTGTGTTGCTTTTACGCCAAACATAACGTTTTGCATTGTTGCCAAAAAGTTCGATTTTGGTTTCATCTGACCAGAGCACCTTCTTCCACATGTTTGGTGTGTCTCCCAGGTGGCTTGTGGCAAACTGTAAACGACACTTTTTATGGATATCTTTAAGAAATGGCTTTCTTCTTGCCACTCTTCCATAAAGGCCAGATTTGTGCAGTATACGACTGATTGTTGTCCTATGGACAGAGTCTCCCACCTCAGCTGTAGATCTCTGCAGTTCATCCAGAGTGATCATGGGCCTCTTGGCTGCATCTCTGATCAGTCTTCTCCTTGTATGAGCTGAAAGTTTAGAGGGACGGCCAGGTCTTGGTAGATTTGCAGTGGTCTGATACTCCTTCCATTTCAATATTATCGCTTGCACAGTGCTCCTTGGGATGTTTAAAGCTTGGGAAATCTTTTTGTATCCAAATCCGGCTTTAAACTTCTCCACAACAGTATCTCGGACCTGCCTGGTGTGTTCCTTGTTCTTCATGATGCTCTCTGCGCTTTAAACGGACCTCTGAGACTATCACAGTGCAGGTGCATTTATACGGAGACTTGATTACACACAGGTGGATTCTATTTATCATCATTAGTCATTTAGGTCAACATTGGATCATTCAGAGATCCTCACTGAACTTCTGGAGAGAGTTTGCTGCACTGAAAGTAAAGGGGCTGAATAATTTTGCACGCCCAATTTTTCAGTTTTTTATTTGTTAAAAAAGTTTGAAATATCCAATAAATTTCGTTCCACTTCATGATTGTGTCCCACTTGTTGTTGATTCTTCACAAAAAATTACAGTTTCATATCTTTATGTTTGAAGCCTGAAATGTGGCAAAAGGTCGCAAAGTTCAAGGGGGCCGAATACTTTCGCAAGGCACTGTATATATATATATATATATATATATTGTACAGTAGTGTATAATATAGGTTCCTAATGTTCTCTTCATTGCATCACAAGAATGACTGACTTAGACAATTGTGCTGGAGATGTGTGGGACTCCTGCAGGCAAACATTTAAAATACGCACCGGTTATCAAAGACTCCGATTCGGAGTGTGCCATCAAAAGCGGCACGTAGGGAATCGGACACTGTTTGTTTTTGTTTTTTTGGTTCCTAGTGCCTGTTCAATGATATGACACAGAAAGACTAATTTAATTTCATCACTGAAAAGAGATCGCTTCTTCAGTGCCCAGACACTGAAATTCGAGCAGTCGGCGTGATAGAAGCATATTTATAGCACATTGGTAAAGGTTCTTAAGTTCATTCTTAAGTCAAGGTTCTGCCTATAGAAAAGAGCACCGGAACCATGTTTTGGCTTGACTATACTGGTGGAAAAGTCTCTACTGTTTCTGTTTTTAGGGAACAATATAGTAAGCACGATAACTACTGTAGAGTGCATGAAGCTCTATGTTATGATATGTTATTGGTTCATTGCTGTGTCATATATTAAATAATAGTTTTACAGTAAAATACATACTTACTGTAATACTGCCTTCTGGTGGTAGTATCGTCACCACTATTCCAAGAAACTGTAATAAGCACTGCTTATATGTAAAAGGGGTCCCTGTTATGTTTTAGACAAAAAAAAAAAAGCTAAAACATTGTCTGTGTTGTACCGCCTCAGAAGTTTTGTTATAATAATGATTTCAAATTTCTATGTTTTTAGATCAACTCCATACTAGCAAAACACACATTTGTATGAACAATCGTCTTTGCTTGTAATATTTATGATTGGTAAAGGACCTAAAATAAAGAAATTGAACAACACATCCATTCATCCAAATGTTGTCTTGGTTATGTTCAGACATATAGCGGGGGTGCTGGGTATGAAGGTATAATTATTTTGCACCGCATACACTTTCTAGCTAAAACATTGGCGCCAACCAGTGTCTCTTTGTACAGCGATATTAATGAAGTGGTTCAGCAGTGTGGGAACATTTTTATTTCACTCAGGATGCCTGGAACAGGTCAAATCCTCTGCAAGTTGCCTGGGGCTAATTTTCTTTTTCTTTTTCTGAACACCTCCACACGAAGAGTAAAATCCCAAAAAAGCAAAAAGAAACATACACTTCTGTTTCCACTTAAGAATTGGTTAAAAAAAAAAACCCTTCAGGGCTAATATAATTAAGCTTAATATTTATTAAAGTTATAGATTAAAAAAAAAAGATGAATACAATGAGTATTGATACAAACTGTTTCTGTTTAAAAATAAATATATGTTGATCTTGCTTGCGTATCTCTGACATAAAAATACAAATTTTTTCTTATAAATGTTTTTTGTAGGTCAGTTCTCTTTTCTTTTTTGCCACCCATGCTTATATACAAATTATAAACAAATAACAAAATATGTAAACAGTTGCCAACTGTAACTTTTAAAAAGCAATAACCGTAAAAAAAGAAACACATTTAAAGGAGGGTAGCTTGTATCTTTTTCAGTTATTTTAGTTTTACATGGGAAAATGCTGGCTATATTACACATGCCAGAACACAAGGGATGAAATTAGGTGTGATATAGAAGTGAACATTAAATTTGAAACAGACACAACAGTTTAGCAGTAATACATTAAGATTTCACAGTGGAATTACTGGCGTCCTAGCAACATTTAAGGACTCATAAAAACAAAGTATTAGCATGGAAGGCAAAGTTTTATCTAATAAAATGCAGTCCTGTGGAAAACCAAGAAAGCAATTTAGATTGATTTTCCCAAAACCCTGTATTACTGAAAACTAATACCAGTAGAATTAGAAATACAGCCTAATGCTTATTGTCTGTTTGAAATTATAAAATATATTCAGTACCTGGGAGAGATACTCCTTCGATTTAAAAAGTTAGTAGTGAGGTTCCGAAAAATATAGCGTTATACGTTCCCACATGTTGCTACAACTGTTTCAATAACGTACCTGTAATTTTCCTTTCATTTTTAACTTTTTACACTTATAAAATTTAAATCTTTTTCAAAGCTCTTTTCAAAATGGCTGGTCTAGTGCACTGGGGTTTGAGATCTGTCCTCTAAATCACTGCAGGAAGGCCGATTTAAAAAAAAAAAAAAAAAAAAACATAACAACGTACTCTGGCTTTTCTGTTCCATACTCCGTCATGGATGGTTATTGCTGTGCTACCTGTTTGACAATGTGGACAATAATCCTTACACCATCAGTGCACTACAGCGGGCATTTTGAAAAGAGCTTTGAAACAGACTTTAAAGTTATAAGTGTAAAAAGTTGTCAGGATGTTAACAATGAAAAAACACAGGTATGTAGCAACACGTGGGATTGTGTAAAGGCCTCTACACACCAGATGCGATGCGACAAGCGAATGTGTCGGACGACACACCGCACGCACCACGACAAAAAAAAACAAAACATGTATTTTTTATATGAGCCGTTCACACTGCCTGTGATGCGACAAGTGACACTGAATCAACACTGCAGCGATGTGAAAAAAATAGGATTGGTGTCTATTTCTACGATTTTGTCGTGTGGCAGCTAGGGAACTAATGAGGAACAGCATCCCTTGCGTGCCTTCAGTAAACAATGGTGGAAGAAAAGATTATTCTTGCAGTATCAAAATATCCAGAGCTGTACAATAAAGGACACACAAATTATAAAGACATGGCAATGAGGGAGAACATCTGGCAGTCCATTTCTAGGGAAATGGATATAGCTGGTGTGTATGATTAATTTTCATTTAAAGAAAAAAGTAATCTGAAAATCTATTATGTAGTCTACATTTTTATAAGCTGCATAACAGGACTATCATACTGTGATTTTTTTCCAGCTGATGATACAATCAGAAGAGAGTCGCCTATCACGTCGCGTGCGCCTGTCGCCACTGGTCTGAAGGTAGTGTCGCAGCGAAAGTACCATTTTATCGCAGGACAAATAGCATCACATCCAGTGTGGAGACCTTAATGCTATATTTTTTCAGAACTCCGCTACTTACTAATTAAGGAGTACCAGCGTACTTCAGTACCTAAATGGGAGATCAGCCAGAAAAAAGTCAGTACTGTCGACACAATGCCAATGCACAGAAAATGAATAAAATAGCCATTTAGCTATACAAAATGTATATTTAGATTATATATTTAGATAAATTCAGTGTGTACCCCGGCACCAGGAATCATAAAACATAAGAATGTTATTACTGCACCACTCAATGGTGCAATGCGATGAATTCAGGAGGCTTTACAAATGTATGATGTTTTATTGTGTTTGTTTGGTTCTGAAATATATTTTGTTTCAGAGTTTATTTCTTATTGGCTAATTCAGGTTACAACGATGTTAATCTCTGGAGATGGTGGTGGGCAAGTTTTGTGTTCTTATCTCACAGGTAAGCAGCAGCTGCAGCAGAGAGTGAGCATTCCCTGTATACAAATAGAGCTTGTCGTAGATGAGTTTGGTTTTAATAGCTTTTCTTGGTGGTTGCTCCCCTGGACGGAGGAATGTTGTTCTTTGTGTGTCATATATTGCTGGAGTTGCTCATGCTACGCTTGTCTTCCAATGTTAAGGCCAAACATCGCAGCACCTGGTCATGACACCAAGTAAACCCTCCTTGGCTAAGATCCACCTTACATCCTGTCAAAATGTGTCAATGTAGCTGACGATGAACACAACGGACACCACATATCCTCTCCTACCAATAGATTAAGGCTCTGTGGTGATGGGAGAGCATCATATGTTGACCTGATGAGGAAACTGATCCTGCTCTTTTCCATTATCCATAGGTCTTTCCGGCCGATCTTGCGGTATTCCACACTCTCCCATCTCACCCATTCTCCCTGCTTGGCCTGGGAAACTGCCTTTATGCACCTTATCCTCTCCTCCTGCTTTTGCACCTCATTGACTACCAGCTTCCTGCATTGAGCTGGGGCTGCTTTGTGCCATGTAGGAGGGGCTGAACTGACACCAAGGCCTCCTCTTCCATGCTGTACTTGTCCCATAATATCACTGATACGAAGGGCAGTTTTTGCATCTTCTACAGCTTCCATTGCCGTTCACTTTCTTCCAGTTTTCAACACAGGTGCTGCCTCCCTCACACATTCATCGTGTGACTCTTCCAATGTAATTTCCAATCGAACCTTGGCACACTTAAACTCTTCAGTTAGAGCTGAAACTGGCAGCTGCAGTATCCCTTTACCATACAGTCCCACTCTGCTGAGGCAGCGTGGAACTCCTAACCATTTTCTGTCAAGGAAATCTCGATAAAGCCCGATAAAGCTCTGCTGTCTATGCTCTTCAACCCTTGCACTACTTGTGTCTCCCTTCTCCCATATGAACTGTGTCCTTTAGGTCCCCATCATATCATCTCCCAAGACTTTTCACAGGCTTCTCAGCCACTGTTGGTATTGCCTCACCGTTAATGTAGACCTTCTTATCCACCACTTTACCTTTAATTATAGAGATGCTCCTTGACTTAGTGGGCTTGACTTACATTCGTGCCCATTCAATGTTATTGATTAGTTTTCCCAATAACTGATTAGTGCAGGCTACTGTTGTAGTCATGATTGTCATGTCATCCATGTATGCTCTAATTGGTGGCAGTCGCATTCCAGAAGTCAAGCGTTCTCCTCCCACTATCCATTTTGACGCCCTAATAACTACTTCCATTGCCATGGTAACAGCCAGTGGAGAAATGGTGCATCCTGCCATTATTCCAATATCTAGCCATTGCTACGTAGTGGTGAATTCTGAAGTTGATAAACAAAATTGCAAATCTTTGAAGTAGGCTTTCACTAAGTTTGTTATTGTCCTCAGTACACTGAAAAAATCAAATGCTGCCCAAAGAAGTTCATGTGGTACTGAACTGTATGCATTAGCTAAATCCAGGAATGTCACATGGAGCTCCTTCCTCTCCTTTTTAGCTGTTTGAATGTGCTCTAAGCATCCTGGAAAACCTGGAATACCGGCTTTCTGTACTGAAGTGTCAATGAAGCAGTTCTTCAATAGGTAAGCTGACAATCTCTGAGCAACAATGCTGAAGAAAATCTTGCCTTCCATGAAACTGACCGATACTCATAGAATCGTTTTCTTTGTGTATAAATACCCCACCTGCTCAGCACCATGCTCTTGGTACAACCTGTTTCTCCCATGCTATTTTCATCAATTTCCACAGGATTCATAGAACACCAGGGGCACTCTTGTACACACTGTATGGAACTCCATGATTCCCTTGCCTTTTTTCACAGCTTGCTCTACTTCTTTCCACTTAGGTGCGCAGTCCTCCATTTGGTATTCTGGGGGATTGATAGGTGGGATGTCTGAAGGAACTGACATATGCTCCTTTTTGAATCTGTGAGTTTCCTCGAGATATCTCTCCAGCTCAGACTTAGTTGCTTTTAGTGTGCCATTGTTCTCCCTGTTGAATAACTTCTTTGCAAATGTGAATGGGTCTTTATAAAAGTTTGTTCTCGCATGCGCCTTCTTTTTGCAGTGTTTCCGTAGGCGCTCAGCTCTGTGCGATGTTGCAAACCTTCTGACTTTGTTCTGCTCTCCCCCATTGCTTCCTCAGCTGTCTCCTTTCACTAAGCGCTCAATCTCCTGCTGCCTTCTACACTTTACAGGAATAGTTTGTACTTTCTCCTTTCTTTTTTCAACTCCAAACCTCTCGCTTGGAGTTGATGCGTAGATGGTATCCCAAAATTTATCCAGCTTCTTTTCAACTGTTCCACCTAACCTTTCCAATGCAAAACAGAGATCTGTGTTTACTGTGTCCCGCGCTGTTTTCTCAGAAGGTCTTGGCCATTTAACTCCAGGCTTGCGTCTGTTGAGGTTCTTTTCTCTCTTATGCTGTTTCATCTGACCGGGTTCAAAAGGATCATCAGGTTCATCACTAGTTGTGTTTATGAAAGTCCTCCTCTCATCTATGACAGAGGTGCTGACATCCTGCAAACTGTGGTTTGCTTCCTGTCGCTGGATTTCATTCGACTGATTTGACTGACTTCGTAAAAAGTACTGATCAATGCGAGGCCCTTGTCCCTTCTCCCTCAAGCATTTCATTCTCCCTTGATGAATCTTCTAACCCCTAGCCGTTGTCACTTTGCTCCAGCCACAGACACAAACCTAGAGCTCCATGTCTTTGCTAACTGCAGATCTTGAGCTAGTCCTTTGCAAAGTGCTCCCCGTTCTCATATCCGTTTCCTTTCCTGAGTCATTAAGCATGTTGTCAAACCTTGAGTCATCTTCCGCCCCCGCTCTGGGTATTTTTCTCTTTAATTTCTTAGAAGCCTTGGGCGGGTGTCTTCAGCATCTGTTCCATTTGAAAACACAGAGCTGGATACTGCCAGCTAGGGTGGCTAACCCCTGCCAGCCACAATGGGGTCTATTTCCTCTTGTCAGCAGTGTCTCCAGGCTGTCACAAGGTCTTTCCCTTGTTGCCAGCTGCACTATTCACAGCAGTCACTGGACGTATCCAGATCTTCATGATTTCCATTACATGAGAATATATATAAATATATAAATATATATATATAGCATACTTGCCAACATTTGGTAAACTGTTCAGTGGGATGCTCGTCCCCTTGGGGGGAGGGGGTGGGGGTGTTATACGCATCATACACAAGGGGGGGGGGGGTCATACGCAAAAAATAATAGACGTATCCCCTCAACTCAACACCGCACGACCAGCATGACAGTAAACATAGACACAATGAAGCGTTCTTACCTTTTTATACAGGTATGTTAGTGATCAGCAGATGTGTCAGCCGAAGAGCACAGCGTGTGGTTTTCACTAACTCTACTGTGCAGAATACATGACATTTTTTCTATGTGTAAATATCAGGACTTTCTTCATATGCATTGGGACGCGGGACATTTGCTAGGAAATCGGGACCGTCCCGACCATGTATGAAATAGTAAATATGGACTGGAGAGGAGGGCTATACAATAGTCTTTCCAAGGGGCATTTAATTTTCCACTATGAGCTCAGTCTGCAGTACATATTTAATATATGAATCAGTCAAAATACTAAGTGAGGCAAGGCTGGATATAAATATGACTATAGATTCTGTTTAAATATAGCTGATGCAGCATAAGTAAATAAATAACAGAAATAAATAATAGGGATGGTAATTTTAAATGTTTAAATGTATAAACTCCAAAGAAGTGGTTAAACGTTGAATAATATGCTAGACGTATAATCGTTAATTTGACAAATTTCACCAAACGCACATTTTTTAATGTGTTAATGTTAGTAATTTATCGCCATATACAGTCAGTCCGTGGCCTGCGGTGGTGCCACGGTAAAGGCAGATATTATAAAAAGGAAGGGGTTTGGCAATTGCCTTCAAGTAGCTTTTCTAATTGGTGCAACAGAAAGATTGACACTGGGGCGGGTTTTATTCTCGGTCGATCTGGCGCTTCATTGCTGCACTTTGTTTTTCTACTCTAGTAGGCATGGTATGGTATCAACTCAACAGTGAAATAAAGTTAATGACAAGCTGTGACAGAGAGCGAATGAATCTTAATCAACAATCTCCCTCCCGACCTGTGAGGGCCCCGGAATGGATGGTTAGGCAGTTCATTTCACGGTCAGTCGGAAGCCGGCCATCCAGGAAGGGGGCAGGGCCACAATACCAGAAGTCAGCGCCTTAATGCGGTAGGCGATGTGTCAGTCACGGATTGGAGGAGACGTGATTGGCCGCGCCACCGAAAGAGGGCATGACAGAGGGTATTCAGGGGAAGTGGCCCCAGTGATCTGTTCCTCCGTTATGGTTACGGACTGACCGTGAGAAATAAATAGAAACCATGAGTGTTTAGTGTTGTACTGTCTGTCTATTTAACTGTGTCTTGTTTGTCATTGTAGATGGCTAAAGATCCGGGAGCTGTCGCTGTCAAGCCAGCATTAAACCCAGACTGCACTGTACCACAGTAAAGCACTCGTTTCACATTCACAGCACCACTTACACCCGGAGCACTCACTGTTAGACTGGTGAATGTATAGGTGTCTTAAAGTGTGTGTTTGTTATTATTATTTCAGGACTGAACCCTGTGGTTGTGTTATTATTTAAATACCCTTAATAAAGCTTTGTTACTTACCCACTGAACTGTTGTTGGACTGTATCACCTCTACACCTGTGCACTACAAACCACTGTGCCACACAAGCGTTTTTTTTTCAGAAGTTTGTTTTATATTTTTAATAAAATGGCATCTATAAACAAAGGAACGAAGCAAAGCCATGTTTGGAAGTATTTTGAGGAACCGGACAATAAAAACATGGTATGTTAATAATTATGCCAAACAAAATTGCCATACCACAAAAGCACGTTATATGCATCACCATTTGAAATGAAAACATTCAGAAACAGTATATATATTTATTTCCCATTTGTGGCACCGATCCCTAAACAGTAGCGTTAATATAACAATGTATTGGAATCTGCATTTGATTATGTAACAGTATTATTATTTATATAAAATTATTACTTGATTGTTATTATTATTAATAATAATAATAATAATAATAATAATAATAATAATAATAATAATAAAGCTGTGTTTTGTTTTGTTCATTTGATGTAATATAATTAGGGCTTCTGATTTTCAGTTCTAACCGATAAACCCGATAAACAACCCCTATACAAAAAAAAATGAAATTGTGGATAGCCAATAAACACCGGAAAACACTGGAAAAACTGTGGAAATGGTTAATCAATTCACATTGACTTTACCCATTTCCCATAAAAAAATAAAACCTACTACGCAAATAATAATAAATACATTTCCCAGTGCTGCTGGGCAATGTCCCGCCTTCCTGACTTGTATCTATCATTGATTCAGTCTGAAAACTTTAAACCCGCCCCAACTACTGAGTGACAGCACATTCCTACATGTACTGTAGAGTTACTACTATACATATTTTGACAGAATAAAAATGCTCAAGCATTTTGGAAAGTAACACTAATTTCATACAGTATATCAAAAAACGAAAGCCGTGAAAAAAAAAACGATTCACATAAAACTCGAAAATAGCTCAAAATAAGCAATAAAGCAAAAATAAAACCCGAAAAACAGAAGCCCTAAATATAATATGTTTAAAAAAAAAAAAAAACTCAGTAGTGCAGTACAAATACAAAGGGGGGGGGAGAAAAAAAAAGTGTTTTGGTTATACTGTTAGACTTAGCTGTCCAGTTGTAGTTAGGAACAGAGAGTGTTTTAGTTTAGCGCTCCAGAGTGGAGTTAGGTTTTGTTTTTGTTTGATCATTGTAAAAAAATAAAAGTGCAGGAAAGTGCTTTCAAAAATACCGTCCTCTGTCTGGCTCGTGTGTGTAAGGGTGAAAAGTGAGCCTCATCCGGTAGGCTATGTTACATTTGGTGGCAGCATATAAAGAGCACCCTATACACTGAGCACAAGAACTCAATAAAGAAAAGAAGACAAAATACATTTAAAAATGGAGGAAATACTAAAAGCATAATTGGAGATAACAGCTGCGCAACAGGAGAGCAACAGGCGACTGAGGGAACGGTGGCTGTTGCCAGAACCGGAGAGGCAGTCTTTGGAGCTAGAGCGGTTGCTGCAGAAGGTGGAGTGGCCTGCACCGAAGCAAGAGGTAAGCTGTATCGTTGCAATCATGTGCTGCTCCCTACGGCTCAGAACCATTTTCCCAACAGTGATTTCTACTTCCGAGGTGACAGAGCCCCATGCCATGGAGCCAAACAAGTGAAGAAACGGTTAGAAGACAACAGTATCACACCACTTGGAAATTTGCCGGATTGAGAATGTTTTGGGTCTGATAGGACAGGAAATCAGGAAAAGTCAACCATGCAACTGAAACGAACTGGAATCAAGTGTGAAGGCAGCATGGAGGAATCTAAAGGATAACTCTACCCTTCAGCGTCTCACTGAATCCATGCCTGAGAGGATTAAGAAAGTCCTAAAACACAATGGAATGCACTGCAAATACTAAGTACTACTATTATGGCTTCCAATAGCCTTTTGCAATATCATTTTGTAGTTCATTTATTAGATCATGTTAAATAAAATACCTAAATTATGTTCATAGAATTTTTTTAAACAGATGTCTCAATCCTAAAATTTTAGGGTGATGCAAAACTTCTGCCCATAGCTGTGTGTGTATATATATATAAAAAATTACAGATGCCTTTTAGGGTTAACACACTTGAAGTTTAGAACCTGACTTGGTAAAAATTGAATTAATAACATACTACTCTGTAGCTTGTTTCCATGTTGCATCTGGAGGTTATTTAATGTAGTAGAAAAACGGGTTCTTAACAGTACAGGGGTATTTTGTTTTTTGTAATTTATTTATTTCTTCAGCGCTTAATGGGTTAACATTTTGGGCAAGGTTCACTTTTTATATGTTTATATTTTCTTAGCCTTGGTAAGTAAAAGTAACTTTGTTCAACCTTGCACAGTGCAGGATGATAGAATTTCATTATGTTTGAAAGCAGACATCCCTAGAGGTCACCTTGGTGTAGATTTCACTCTCTCCCAGCTCCCCACCCCCCCCCCCCCCGTATTAAGACCCTCATCATCGCAAAGTGACTCTCGTGCTGCTGGACGGAGAGAAGTAGCTGAGGAATAAAATAAAATAAATAATTCCTGGTGTGATGCCTTTAGAAGTGGTTTCCCTACAGCTTGAGCAAGGTTTGCAGCTGTTGTAAATGGTGGGGAGGGGAGGGGAGAGGGGGGAGGGGAGGGGAGGGGAGAGGGGGGAGGGGAGGGGAGGGGGGGGGGGGGGGCTAACTGTGGTGCAGCTGGCAAAAAGTTATTTTTTTAAAAAGCGATGCAAATTTTGGCCATTAATTGGCCTGCCAATAAAAGCAGACCCGATAAATTGTAGCTGTAGGTGCCCAGCACTATATCGAGTATCAAAATTTCGACACATATCACAGTCAGTCATAGCAGTTCAGACCACGACTAATTGAAATCAGAGGCATTCCGATCAAATTTAGCATTACCAGCATGCACATGGGTGGGGACTCTATGGCGACAAAGTATAATTTATTACTTTTTCCACAACACTGCTTGATTGTATTATCAACCCTTCTTGTCAGCAGGTGATTGCAACAACACAGCTTATTTAGCCTCCAACTTGTGTATGGGTTTGCAATAAATGTATTTTTTTTTTTTTGTTAAGTGTTCACTTTAAATCACTTTAAATATGTTAGAATAACTGAGCTGAAAAAAAGGAAGATCTACTGTAAAATCTCCAGCTTCTCTAAGATGTGTTGAAAAGTGCATGTAACACATTACACAACTGAGGGGGTTTACAGGGAAGTATTACAAAGCTGTTAATGGATTTGGGCATTAAAATCACTTCTTTAAACCACTCAGGGAAACTTGCTGCATGAATATGTTCGCAAACAAAAAATTTAATGACACAACAATGTAGGGAAGAAATTAAGAGCTTTGGTTTAGATTTCATTCAAATGCAGACAGCATCAATCTCATCAATATGCAGACAGTATTAATCTAATAAATTTTGTGTATTATTATTATTATTATTACTATTATTATTACTAATTAATTTTCTGGTTTTTTTAGGTAAACATTTTGAACAGATTTGTATCCCTGTAAATAAAGCACAATTACTTGCCATCACATTCCATGCCTGCCTTTAACATTCCATGCCTGCCTTTAATACCGATCCACAAAAAGCGAGACAAAACTGAACCAGGTAACTACAGACCAATAAGCCTGACTTCTATTATATGTAAACTTATGGAAACTATAATAAGATCCAAAATGGACAATTACCTATATGGTAATAATATCCTGGGAGACATTCAGCATGGTTTTAGGAAAGGGACATCGTGTCTAACTAACCTGCTTGATTTTTTTGAGGATGCAACATCGACAATGGATAATTGCAAAGCATATGACATGGTTTATTTAGATTTCCAGAAAGCTTTTGACAAAGTCCCACATAAAAGATTAATTCTCAAACTGAATACAGTAGGGATTCAAGGAAATGCATGCACATGGATTAGGGAGTGGTTAACATGTAGAAAACAGAAAGTACTGATTAGAGGAGAAACCTCAAAATGGAGCGAGGTAACCAGTGGTGTACCACAGGGATCAGTATTAGGTCCTCTGCTACTCCTAATCTACATTAATGATTTAGATTCTGGTATAGTAAGCAAACTTGTTAAATTTGCAGACGACATAAAAATAGGAGGAGTGGCAAACACTGTTGCAGCAGCAAAGGCCATAAATATCATATGGGAGATACTGAAATTGAAGGAATCTATGAAAAAGACCTAGGAGTTTATGTTGACTTAGAAATGTCTTAATCTAGACAATGTGGGGAAGCTATAAAAAAAGGCCAACAAGATGCTCGGCTATATATATTGTGAAAAGTGTTTAATTTAAATCAAGGGAAGTAATGTTAAAACTTTACAATGCATTAGTAAGACCTCATCTAGAATATTGTGTTCAGTTGTGGTCACCTCGTTACAAAAAGGATATTACTGCTCTAGAAAGAGTGCAAAGAAGAGCGACCAGAATTACCCCAGGTTTAAAAGGCATGTCGTATGCAGACAGGCTAAAAGAATTGAATCTATTCAGTCTTGAACAAAGAAGACTACATGGTGATATGATTCAAGCATTCAAAATTCTAAAAGGTATAGACCATGTCGACCCAGGGGACTTTTTCTACCTGAAAAAAAGAATCAAGGACCAGGGGTCACAAATGAAGATTTGATAAAGGGGCATTCAGAACAGAAAATAGGAGGTACTTTTTTACACAGAGAATTGTGAGGTTCTGGAACCAACTCCCCAGTAATGTTGTTGAAGCTGACACACTGGGATCCTTCAAGAAGCTGCTTGATGAGACTCTGGGATCAATAAGCTACTAACAACCAAACAAGCAAGATGGGCCGAATGGCCTCATCTCGTTTGTAAACTTTCTTATGTTCTTAACATGTGACAGGACTGAATGCAGAGAGAAACAACCTTTATTAAATACAGCCAGTGTTACACTGCTAGCACTGCCTTGTAAAAAATGATCTAAAAATCCTGATGTCAATAATATATATCTTGAATGCTAATGCAAACAAATCCAGAAACACTCAAGTTTCAGTAAAGGTCCTGAAGTATAACTGTATATGACACAAGGCAATTTTAGCATTTTTATGTGTTGCAGCCTTTAAAGAACATTTTAGAACATGAAACTCCCTTTATAGGGTCTTATCATTCCAAAGTTAGCTGTGCTATTGTTCAGTAATATCACATATCAAATGCCTCTCCTGTTGTGTTTTTATGACCCTTTGCTTGACAGTATGTAGATCTAGTTACCTCTCTGTATGGTATAGCTTCAGTATAAGGTTTGATTTACTTTTCTTCTTTCTGAGTACTGGTGAGTATACTGTTATTACCCACTGTGTGAGTTTTTAAAAGGGCTTTAGTGCATTACATTTTTACATGGTGAAGTGATGTTTGCATTGAGCAGCTTCCATTCCAAACAGTGAGAGCTATGTTTATTTTGAGATGCCAGTTTCAAAGATATCTATTTTTTCAGCCTGCCCCCCACATCATCAGGATTACGACCCAGAGAGATGAGGCATAGCACCAACCAAATGTTTAGAAAGATGAACCCTGATCGAATTCCCGACAAAGACGCACAGACATGACCCCTATGGTGCCAGCACTTCAGTCCATTCATTGTTACCGTTTCCTCAGTCAGCACAAGATACACATTTTCAGAATACCTCCCTCCCCCCACAACCTCAAAAAAAAAACCTCTCAGCACATAAGGACCTGCAACCCATGGATTGTACAGTAGTGGTGGGAATAGTGGTAAACACTGTGGGCTAAGAGCCAGGGGATCCTGAGCATGGACTCCCAACTCATCCACTTACAAGCTCTTTGATCTAAAGGTAAGCCGCTTTACCCCTTTGTATCTAGTTCCCACCCTACTGTAGAACTAGGAAGCCTACAGTCACGCCGTATTGGATCACAGAAGCTCAGCAAGGTTTGGCATAGACAGTACCTGGATTTAAGACCTCCAGGTAATACAGTACTGATTGATTTATGAAGAGGTGTTGGAGGCTCGATTTTAAAAAAAGACAATGATGCTCCATGTTGGCATGGCAAGTGGTGTTATTGGCGCAGGAGTTGTCACATGACGTGGTGTCCTTTTTCGAGTTGGCACGTCAAGAAGATGGAACTAAAACAGAACATCCACTCCCGCAGAGGGCATTGACATTATCTTATAACTGCTGGGCTGGAAATCAGCAAGGACTGTAAAAGTGGAAGCAGGTGTCAGCTGGAAAGAAAATATTGTTACATGGATAAGGGGAGCAGTCACAATGTCCTAGCGATAAATTAAGAATTCGAGATATCCAGAAGACCAAAGAGTTGATGACCGTGACGTATTGATGTACAGTATGTCAGCAGTATGCACAGAATAGTATAGAACAAGAAATGGCAATGAATAGTTTAATGCACATTAAATAAGCAGTATTTATACCCTAGATGTCATTAGGTATAACAGACACCCCATTCAACATCTAATATGCTCAGTTCCTTATGGCAAATAATGTTATATACCAGGTCACAATTTAATAAGTGTTTCGGATATCTGACATATATTCCACTATACCTCCACTGCCAGGGATTTCATCCACCGCGGGAAGGTCCTGCATTTATAACTGAACCCTCATCTTTACAAGGGGATCTGTTCAGTTTACTAAGACGGCAATTAATTTAAATGCTGTTGCTTAGATAATTAAAATAGGGTAACAAAATAAACAAAATACAAAATTAAAGCTATCAGTATGCGAAAAAGTTGTTGATGTATATCATCAGTATGTACAAAATAGTGCAAGAATTAGTAAGTAAGTGTGATTTACAGAGGGACGCGCCCCTATTTATCCAAAATCTAATATTCGCAATAACTTAAACTAAATAATATGAATACAGTTTCATGACAATTGTATAAGCGTTTCTCCAGATATATGCAACACAGTATGTGAGACATACAGATGGACAGACACCTCCCTATATCTATATAATCTGACATTCTTAATTATAATCTGACAGAAAAGCATAATGACATCTTCTTCTCTGAATGAGTCAATTGGAGGACTTGCATGTCAACACTGAGCTCTGAGAAAACAAGAAGTAATGTATGGATTCTTTAATATTTTTCATGTTGTGCACTGCCTATAGAGTTAAATAGTTAAATCATATGGAATATAATAAACCTATATGTTGTGTCATACATTTTTTGAAAGCTGGTAATCTATAACATACTATGATATGATTCATTTAAATTAACAGTTTTACAATAAAATAATCATACTGGTATTGAGATACAGATATATATATATATATATATATATATATATATATATATATATATATATATATATATATATATTCTGATTCCTTATGGATTGGAGACATGAAAACAAATACATTAAAATGATAAAACAAATAAATTACACAAAAGCAATGAATAGGATGTATAAATACTACTTTCCTTATGCTGTTGATGACAAAATCATTCTTAAGTACTGCACACGTTGGAATTGGGGAACTGCAGCATTTTTTTTTCAGTAGTTCATCTTGTTTCCAGTGACTTCTGGGGAACAGCCTGCATCAGTACCCGTAATTACACATTTCCACACCACCTGAATTCTGCTATTTCAACTGTGGTCATTTTTAGCCATGATATATAATAATATAAGCACCTTTAGCTTTTTACTCATTATTGCTAAATTAATATGTTTTTGTTCCTATTATAAATCTCATTTAAGTCCAAAATATATTATTTACTATCTAGTGTAAGTGTCAGATGGAGAACATATTACCCTATATATTGCCAAAAAACAAAAGATATAGGAACTATAAAACATATACTTTTAAAAACAAACAAATCATACCCCCAAAATATATGTTCAATTATTATATTTTGCCTTTGGTAAAATGTGATTTGTAACTGACATGAAGCACTTTTTACACCAATATGCTGCAAGGATTCTATCGTAAACCAATAATATTATTCATTAAAATAATTATAGGATGTTTACCCTGTTAGAAATATCATGTCAGTAATTTCAAGATAATTTTTATTAAAGCTGGAGCATCCAGAATACGGGACGCAATGTAAACGGTATTACTCTTATTTGATTCAGTCATTAAAGAGATATTATTGCACTTTATGAATTCCAGCCGTACAACAAAGGGCTCAGGCATTATCCACATATGTAACTATGTATGTGAAATGATCCATCTTTAGTTAGCACTCATTTAAAACATGGTTTTGGTCAGTCTCCTTTTAGAGCTCCTTTTAGAGTCTACAATATTTGCGGATTTGGAATCCGCTTCCATTTTTTCTAAACACACGTCTTCATGTCCTAATCTAGGACTTTGCAATCAAAGCAGGATAACATCCGAGTGTCTCAATACATTAAAGTTTCTTCAATGCATATTGTATGTACTATTTTAATTATTTGAATGGCACAGTATTTACAGGAGGTCTACAGTACCACTGTTTAAATCAATTGAATAAACCCAGTTACATTTCATCACCCTAGCTTAAACAAGTATGTTTTAGGAGTCCTGCTTCTTAGCTTTAAAATAAGTCAGAAAAAAAATGCAGCTCATTTTAAAGAACGTTTACTAGAGAAATCCAAAAAGCTGTTACAATGTTAAGTGGGACTGGTAGTGCAGCCCTCATGAGTGAGATAGATCTGTATGAAGTATAATGCTGATTAAAAATACATGTGCGGGACACTGCAAATAAAACAGTTTAATCACAGACATAGAGCTCTTGTGTGTGAAGAAAACTCTTCATGAAAGCTAAAACTGCACTGTAACAATCATTTTATTAACCTGTTCTTGAACATAGAGCACAGGGTTTGTAAATGAGGGAATATGCAGTTTCCCCCTTAAAAATTTAGGTTTGTCTGCTCATAACTACATATGTTCAGCAGCTGATTGATTAAAAATATTGGACATTGCAGAAATAGAATTGTAGAAACAGAGCTTAATGCTTTATAGAGTTACATTGCAGGTTATTGGGCCCTGTTTTAAATCAAAGCAAATATTCAGAAAGGAATATGATGACAATAATAATAATAATAATAATAATAATAATAATAATAATAATAATAATAATAATAATTTTAAATAAAACTAACAAAACAGCTCACAGCATTAGTTTTTGTTTCGTTTTTTTTCTCTCAGAAAGTTACAATTTATTTTATTATTATTATTAATAATAATAATAATAATAATAATAATAATAATAATAATAATAATACTAATAATTTAATATAAAACTAACAAAACAGCTCACAGCATTAGTTTTTGTTTCATTTTTTTTTCTCTCAGAAAGTTACAATTTATGGTATTATTATTATTATTATTATTATTATTATTATTATTATTATTATTATTATTATTATTATTATCAGGTTTTTTAATATTGTACAGATGAAGTCATTTTGTTATCTTTTTGACATTTAAACTTAGGTTCAAACCTGTGGCAGTGAAGCTTATAGACTGAACACTGAACCACTGACTATTGTATTATCTGGGGAAAAAAATGATCTGGCTTTTAGAATATATGTCTTATATATATAGCATTGATTGTAATATTAAGCAAATTAGGTAAATTGTGGGTTATGAAGAGTTTCCAAGACATCCTTCAAATTATATTTATTCCAACTGTTCCAAGTAAATGCGTATCCATGTACTTCAAGATGAAATTATACACAGTGTTTGTTTTGGCAAAACAAGGGTTGGCTATCACATCAGTGACTGAGAATTATATTATGAGCCTGATGGAGTGGAATATATGACATCAAATATGGAAGCGTTGAACACACCCTCCAGCCCCAAGCCTATGGTCAAATTGTTTGTTCTCTGTCTCTTGCAATCTAAACTCTCCCTCTGGAATGGACTTCTTTAACGTAAAATGAAATAAAATAAAGGTAAGTTAAAGTAAATAGATGTTCCTATCGAAAGTTATTACTTTAGGAATAAAGAAGATAGGTATTGATCTGCTTCATCCTTAGCCATTACAGTCAGGTCCACAATGATAGCACAGTCTATTCCTCAGCAAACAGCCAGTTTCTCTTCTGGCTCGCATTCCAGTGAGAATTGGAAACAGTAAAAGGTTTGTAAAAACATTTTTTCTGTCCTTCTTATGGGGACAATTTATGTTGAAGTGCAAGCTTCTTTGATACACGTACCCGCTATTGATTCTTGCCTTGTTTGTCGCAAGACAATCTCCCTTTCCATCACCCTATCGCTGTATCCAAAATATTATTATTTTTTGGTTGGGTTATGGCAAAATAACAGTTTACAACAACAAGTCATTAAGAAAAAAAAAATAAGATAAATAAGTTTGTGTACAAAACAATCTTTGTAAATTAAACCACTCAAGACACAGTCAGAAAAGCACATTTCCTTTCATAGAGTTTTGATATTTCTGGAAGCCTGTGGTACATACAAACAGTCATACGACATGCAAGGCAGGGATGTAGACAATACAAAATGTAAGCCCGTCTGTTTTGATTATTACATTAAAATCTGGCAATATTTATTGTCTAGAAGGATGAAAGCCTTTGTAGGAATCATGGCTAACACTATGCAGCTTGCTGCTGGAAGGGACCTTTGGCATAAAAAGAGTTGCGGATTTCAACACTCAAGTCATAAAGGACATTTTATTTTTCTCTCTTGGGGCTCATTAGCATTCTGAACTGTGGGTAGTCGAAATGGAAGGTTCTGAATGGTGGAGGATAATGAAATAGTTATGGTAAGCTAAAATGGGTACTTTGACAAAGCAAACAGATCATATTTAATTTGAGCCCCTTTCTTCTGGCATTTCTACATGGTAAATCCACATCTTCTTTCCAGGGATGTCCCATACCCATTCATAAGTAGTAAGGGGGTGTGGACAAGTAGGAATAAAATCAGAAAGACCCCTCCACATTATTCTTTTATTTTAATTTGTTATATGAATGATGTTCAGCTCACACGTCATTGTTCTCTGTACCAGGAATCTAGATGCTTACCATAAGAGGTAAACTGATGTTTTAACAAGTTTTAAAATGTGTTCGGGTAATGGCTCCATTGTACTTGACTGTTTTATTTAAGGCTTGTGGTTGTTAATATGCTTTTCACTCACAAAATGAGTTTACATGAATATGGCCACAGGCACACATAGATGTGGGGCTTAAAGATTTTGCATATAAGGGTCCTCATGATTATACTATTTTACTGGATGAAGTCAAGTATGGCTAGGGCTTTTACAATAATGTTGCCTAAACATTGTCCATACCTGTATTTAAAGTACATGGTGCTAACAAAATAAATCTTATAGGTTAAGATTTATCCCAATATAGGTTGCCATCATTTCATAGGGCTCACATTTTCCTATATGAAAAGCACACATATTTTGGTAAAGATGAATTTGATTTTTTAAGGTAATTTATTTGAAGCTCTTAGTGAAGAATATTTGTCGAACAATCCTTGTGGCAGATCAGGAAGTTTATTTCTGTCTCAGTAAGATGATGATTCTTTAATTTGTCCCCGGAATTTGATGCATTTTGAACCAAGCTGGCACTGCGTCTGTTCTTTACTCACGTGAACTACCACTTGTGCAAAAAGAATTGTCCATTGCATGACTGCCAAAGTTTTAAAGCCTCATATCTCAGACATTATTGGAGGTATTGACAACATATTTGCAGAGCTATATAAATCCTGCATGCTAAATGTGTTAGTGATCTTGACATTGACTTCTGACCTCATATGGCTGCCATATTGAGGTCATCTGTTTTTGTTATTCTTGGATCTAGAGACTATACAGTTTGAATTGGTGTCTTAATGTTTGATACATACTGTAGCTGTGTTCTATGACTCTATCAATAAAGTGCCATTGTAGGTGTTATCCTGTATAAAAAAGTCACTGCAACATTGTTTTTCACATATACATTTAATTTTGGTGACATGGTATTCATTATGCCCCAGGGATGTTTTGTTTTTGTTATTAAAAAAAAAAAAAAAAAAAAAAATCTAATTTTAAACAGTAGGAAACCCAATGTTGGGGATGCAAACAAAAAAATACCTTGGAATGACCCAAATCTGACCACTTGTAATTTGAGCCTAATATTCCTTTTGTTTTATATTCAGTCTTAATGTTTATTCTTGTTTTGGTTTGTATGTTTACTTGTTCATCAAAAACAGAATGGGATAGCATTTAAATAGGAATTTTGCACTATGATGTTGCAAATGGAATTCTTAACTCATGTCCCCACAATGTCTGGCCAACTAACCTTTATAGCATGACCTTGAGTAACTGTGGACTGAATGTGCAGCACAGAGCATGGTCATCACAAAAGCATCATATCAGCTGCAACAGTAATAAAGGCAAGTTTTCATTATATAAATGTTTTTTTGTCAGCTAAATAGGAAGAAATAGTAGTAATGATAATTGGGGTAAACAGTGATTCACAGCAGAAGGTCAGTGCTGTATTGCCAAGTTTATATTACCATTTAAAACACGTAAAATTGTAGAAATGCATGGTAATATCTTCTGACAATTTCTATTTGACAGTGGTGAACATCTGCAAAAGTTATTGTTATCATAAATACAGCTTTACAGAGCTACTGTCTTTGATGCGGAGAAGCTTATATTACAGAGGGGAATATTTATGCATTTATGTTCGTTTCTTCTTGGTATACAGTATGAAATGGAATGTCAGCTAGTTTTTTTATGTTATTTTATACAGCATGACAACTTAAGCTCACAAAATGGTTTGCAAAAAGTATATATAATAAATAAAACCCTAAATGTAGTGTGCTGTTATTGTATTTGGGCGATGCATTTCACTATAAAAAGTATTTAGATATTTTGAGTTTTAAATTAATGTTGAAAAAAATGTATGACAGACTAATTACTTGGTTTGTTTAGGACCGAGATACTGCTTGCATTATGAGATTTTCGTTAATATTTTATTGAAAGTGACATTTCGGTTTGAAAGGTGCTTTTGGGGAACCTGAAGGGTACTCAGTCAAGTACAGCTCAATGCTAATGTGTGTCTCATATCATTAACAACTGATGTCACCCAAGCCACTCAGAGGTAAATATTTTCAAAATAGGATCAAAATCATTGGTAATTGAAGTCAACTGTCTCAATGCAGATAAGGTCACGTGCAGCAGCACACAGCACTCGATGGCCCACTGTGTCAATTTGTACAGCAGTCCAAAGATGGAATTATCACACTGTATGGGTGTAAATAGCAGCTCTCGAGATTTGGAAAGTAGTCTGACTGGGGAAGAACTGAGATAAATCCTATGGTTTTACTTGTTAACCAAAGTTAGACCCTCCATTTTTGTTTTAATCAAGTCATCCTGTGTCTTGTGAAGGCATTTACATGGATTATGAATTATTGAATGTATGGATAATGTTGCAAAAAAAGTCTGCTAGGTAAATAAATAAGCATAGTTACATTTATAAGCAATTTGCAGCAGGACTAGTTTAGTAGAATTGCATTGTTTTAGTAATCTGAAAAACAATTTGAATCATTTTTTTTTAGTAGTGTGCGAAACAAATATAACAAAATTTCTCAAATAATTTGACCAAGCTTCACGCAGTTTTCTTTAGTGCTTGCTAAACCTCATGATACATTTTATGAACAAGTGTAGTGTATAACGCTCATTCAAGCTACATCATGTCAAGAGATTTTTTTATAATGTTCAATAATTTCTCTGTGACATTATTATTATTGTTTCCATTGACAGCAGAGGTGACATGTAGATTAAGCTGACTTTATTTTGATCTATATTTTTTGCAAGCAAGGGCACTTAAATAATTACATTTCTTTGCAACTTGTATTGACTATACTCTGGGATAAAACCCAATCTTACTTGTTTTGAATAGTATAAAGCAACCAAATGCCATTAATAGAGTGTTACATTTCTTATTTCGCTAAGATAAGCACAGCTTACCGAGATAAAGAAAAAAAGGCATAGATTCAGTGACAGTGGCTAGTAATATCTAGTGGACTCGTACTTTCCACTGCCAAAATATGTGGAGGCATGCATGGATTGTACGAGATTAGCAAGACGGGCTTGTTTCCGTGGCATTAGATGGGTATCTTAGCAACAGGATCATGCCAGATTCTAACAGCGCTCTGTGGTGGCGCATGTAATATCCTGGACGCAATCTGTCTTCTAATTTTCTTTGGATTGTAGTGATATTACAGATACATGTGTTCAGTTATATATCTTTATTTAATAAGAAGAATGCCTTAGCTGAAGATTTGTTCTGTATCAGAAGTGGACAGCTCACAATAAGATTTAGCTTAGGTACAGCCTTGCCTCCTGTTTTAGATTGACAGGGAGACTTACCACCTTCATTAAGCTTTGCTGCTAAGTTCATATCTTTGAACTGAGGAAATAAAAAAAAAAATGCTGCCAGAATTCATAATACCTAGCATATTTGGAGTCAAATAGAATGCAAATTACTTGTACAATTGAAATGCCATCTTAAACATACCATGATATGCAAAACCAATTTGGCATAAGTCATTGAGAGTAATATCATTGATTTGGGACTCAATTAATCCTTCTTCATTTTCTTTTGCCTTTGAGCTTTAACACTGAGTATATAACAAGTAAGTTATTCAAATTATGTAGGAGTCAAATTAATTTATTTTAACTGGAAGCTGCTTGAATTAAAAAATATATGTAAGGAATAAACACAGTGCTGAAAATGTGTGTGTGTGTTTCTTCTAGTTTACATAAAAAATATAGCCTCACATTATGATTGCAGATATTAAATAATATTATTAAGACATTTATAAAAAGAAGGTCTCAACCATAACGTCTTGGGTGGGAATTAGTGAATGATGAACTTTTATCCACAAAAGGACATCAATTTACCAATATTTATATTATAATTACTATAATCGGTTCTCAGTCTATACAAAACACATAAAAACCAACAGAAGCTGTTTGTAATTATCTGCAACCCGTCTATTATATACAGTGTCACTCCTAAATATTGATTGTATTTTTTTCTTTATTGCACACCATACTCTTTTTGTAGCTGTATTTGTGGATCACATCTAATGGGCACACCAATAAGACTTCAATGGGTTCAGGTAAAAATTTTAAGAGCATAATTCTTTCTTTCTTTCTTTCTTTCTTTCTTTCTTTCTATTTAAAATGTTGTGTTTATGAACTATGCAGTATATGCAAGGTTATAGTCTTTTTAAAAAAATAAAATTTACTATGGTATTCATCAGTCAGGAATGTTATATATGGGGTGCACATATTATCAAAAAAAACCAGCACTTTACTCACTCATTTCAAACAAACAAACTTTAAAAATTTTGCTATATCACTTCCAACTAGCTTGCCTTAGTGGCAGCCTTCTAATCAAGTCAAAATGAGCAATTAACAAGATCATTTTCAAAATAAGGACCAAGTGGTATAAAAATAGAGTAGACCATTTAAAAACAAAAAGTAGCTCAAAGGCTAACTGACATGTGTCCGGGGAAGATTAGTGTTAAATACAGATGTCTCTTAATTTATTTTCTGTTACCAGGTTTGGAGTGGAAATGTTTTTATTTCAAAATTGTTGTTGACTGACTCTCTCTCTCTCTCTCTCTCTCTCTCTCTCTCTCTCTCTCTCTCTCTCTCTCTCTCTCTCTCTCTCTCTCAGGTCAAATTAAAATTCTAACACATTAAAAATGAACAAATGAACTAGGTTTATGTATTGCTTTATATTATTCATCCTTTCCCCACATTAGTATGTGTGGACGTACATAGCCCTGATTAGTTTCAATATTTTTGCTGCAAAAAGTACTGCGTATTGTAAAGCATGCCGGCTGGAGAGGAAAAGTGAGTTCTATGTGATATTGCACTAAGGAGGAGATTGAAGTGTCAAATGTACAAAATAAATCAAAGCAGAAAAATAATGTGTATTGATACAAGAGAATTGTATACCTTGACCTCATAACCCAGAAGACATTGTTTTATGGGCTTGTAATTTTATATTTCTCTGGATGTTATGTAGATGTCAGGTATGCGTGATACTCAGTTTCAACAAGATGATGAAAATGCATTCAGATAATGTGTGTATTTGAAAAACTATACTTTTCACTATGGTATGTCTACCATGAAAGGAAAGTGCTTGTTAATTGATGTTTATTTTGCATTCTTTAAGTAAGAATTGCAGTAACAGTAGACCATTCTAATAATTTATAGCTTGTTCATTGCATTTCTGCAAAGCATAAATTCTGAATGGTCTACCAAATGTAATTTAATATGGATTTTGAATGCTCGAGATTTGACCTGGTTTCTATTGTGTATGCTTTACTGCAGAAAAGGAGCTTTCTCAAAGACATGCAATGGATAATTCAGGTATTTGAGTTTGCACGTTCTATTTCATAAATGTAAGGTTGAACATTTTAAACTTAAGTTGCTCATTCATTAGATTCTTTTAGAATGTTAATGTTATTGTATTTTCTTTTTTTTGGGGGGGGGGGGGGGTTTCGGTTAATTACCGAACAAATTTAATTATTTGATTTAACAAATTTAATTATTTGCATTATGTGATGCAACTTTAGTTATTCAACCTAGTCTGGCCTCAACAGTATGATAATGTACAATAGGTCATGTGTGTTTTGGGGTTTCTGTGGTACCAGTATAGAGACAGTACATTTGGGGTTATCATTTGTATATTTGGTATCCATCTGTATTTTGTGATTTGTTCAGTTCATGTAGTATCTGTGTTTTCATTTTCCTGTTCTCTGCCACATTGTTTTAACCTGTGACCACATCGATGACACAGACCATATGCTTTTTCACATAGGCCTATCCTCTTTTACAGTGTATCCAGTCTAACCACTGTTTTCAAGTTGTCATGGTCATTAGAAACATGCAGTATTGCCATGTTGTTTAGCCTCTCACCAGTGACTGGAATTTTCTGTATTAAATCAATGTTGCTTTAGTGTTGATTTTAAAGGATTCATTCATAGTAATGGCTTTTAAAAAAGGAATACCTGAAAATCGATTTTGCCTGACCAAAAGTCCAATATATACATTTTTGTATTCAACTTTTTATTAATTTTAATTAAGCACTTCATTTCACAATGTACATCAGCAATGTACACAATGGAGTAACTATGTAAATAATTTATTTCTGTGCTACTTTGTCTGCTCGCATCTGCTGGAACAGGTGCTGCTGCTGCAGGTACTGCTGTACTGTGTTCTGTGGGGTAAGGCACATCTTGGTCCCTTTGTCGGGATTGTACAAAACTGCACCTCCCAACCTATGCAGTCAGCAAGTTGGTCCAAGCTGGCAACACAGATGCACTATGACCATTTATACAGTATGACTATTCATTTTTCAAAATATTAGGCAGTGGTAATCTCCGGGACAGAAAATTGTATAACAGTGCACAGCAGTGTAATAATAAAATATCTGGTGGGTGGACCTTCTAAATGTTATGATTACTTGTTTTGACAATGGTGATCCCTTTACATCATTAGCTTAGACTCGCACTTTATGCTAATTAGGTATTTGTTAACCGTTATCTTAATTCATTTAAAATATTCCTTCAGGAGCAAATGTCCTTAAGGCTTAACAGCACATGTCAGTTGTCCCTTTTGAAAAGCAACCGTCATTAAATAAGCGAAATCCGATCATGTATTCCTGTTTTCCCCTTACGACAATGTTAACCCTTTATGAATAGACCCCAAGAAGATACTTAAAATAATTATTGGTACTTAAATTAATATAACAACTTGCAGATGACCAAATGCAATTAAAAGTATTACATTGTATTTTTTATTCAATTTAAAAATGTATATGGTTCAGAAGAGCTTGAATTGAGAGCCCTAATTAAGTGAGACAAAGGATCCTCGGGGTTCTCCTGGCTGTAACTATGTGTAACAAGGTGCAGCAGGTTTAAGTGATGAATACAAATGAACGGAAATATGATACCTTTGAATCATATAATCTTATATCTATAAATGTTTATTTCCACAAATATAACAGGTAGGATGGGTAGGAGATATCATCTATTTGTGTTTGTGTCTCACTGTTTAAGTCTGGGAATAAAATAGGATACTCCATTTGGTAAGTTTGGTTAAGGGCATCATCACAGTTGTAGTTTCTATGGTGACTGCAAACATGCCATTGTTTGTTATTGTTGTTGTTTTGGGATAACCAAATACCCCCACACACTGTAAAGATATATAACAAAAACTATATTTATACCAACTGATATTATGTTTGGCAAAAAGAAAAAAAAAATGTTTTAACTAGTCTGAAAGTCGAAAACAAAATTATTGCTGCCACCAAGATAGAAGGTGATTGGTTAAGATATAATGTAAGCATGACATATGACTAGATACATGTCCTTGGAACAACAAATTATAATAACCTTCCATTTGTAGTCTGGTTCAAATTAAACGCTCAGATGTGACACATATTAAAATACAAATGCATGTCAACAAATTAGAGAAATTCAAAAACATTCTGTATTCTATTAAAATGCTGCTGGTCCCTGAGTGGCTCATCTGGTAGAAGTGTAGCCGCATGGTGCGCAGGGTGAGTCATACAGCACAGGTTCACGTCCTGGCTGTGCGAAGTAGGCCGGTCTTCGCTGGGGACTCTGAAGGGAGTGTCACATTAGCTCAGGCGTCCCATGGGTTATGGAGGTAAAATTGGCAGGGACTGTTTCTCCTCATCGCTCTACAGCGAACCCTGCTGGCCAGGCACCCAGTGAGCTCAGAGCGGACACCTGTAGGGCTGGCCTTTGCCCTCCAGAGTAGCTAGCTGAAATCTGCTCTCGAGTTCCTGGGTTAAAAGGAATTTGACTTGGTCGTGGGATTGGAGGATGCCCACTGAATCTTCAGGTCTCCTGAGCCATGTGGGGAATTGCTGGGGTGAGGAGAAAAGCTATTGGGCATTAATTGGACACACTAAATAAAAAATTTAAACACGAACGCTGCTAAAATGAGAGTTGGTGAGCACTTGTATCTGTTATTGTATAATCTCCCTCTTTTATCATGATGTCTTAATACTCTGTGTGTTTTAAATAAATGCATATGCTAATGGTTTGTATGCATACTTTTAATCATATTTACAACAACAACAAAAAACTTCAGCGACCAATACAGATCTTTGCTTAACAGAGATACAGATTTGCAGACAGCTATCAATTTTCATGTTATGGTATATGTACAATATTTAATATATTTTGCTAATTCATCCCTGCTGTATTTTATAACTGTGATTCATACATACTTAGTGTGGTGAAGATACTCTAAAGACTGTATTTTACTGAGAATACAATATTAAAGGCAAACAAGACACTGTATTCCAGCAGAAACTTTATTTAATCGAAATGTGGAGGAAATATATAATATTGTATTTATTGTTTCTTGCCCTGTACCAATAGATTTGGGGGATTTTAATTAACCTATCCATTGTTAAAATGTGTATTCCATTTTTAAGTTGTTATTTTTATTCCTAAAATGCATGCAAGCATTAATCTAACTCAAAACAGAGGTTATGCAAAGAAAAGGAAGATATTCAAGTTGATAACTTATACAGCAAGGGCTTTGTCATTTTTCCTGGAGAGACAGTATCTCTGATTTCTCATTTTCATTCATGTATACGAGTCATGCAATAATCTTTGGAGCCTAACCCTAATTTTGTTTCCAGAAATTGTGCTGTAAATAAGAACTTATTGCATCTCTCTTACTGGCTTACAACCATTTATTACTGTATTTTATGTGGCTATATTTCTTTGTGGAAGAGAGCAGGGAAGAACAGAGTTAATTGGATAACATTCTAGACCTATTGTAAGAGCACTGTAAGCCAGTTGCATATGAATAATGAATTTTAAAGAATATTTTTTTAAGTGCTTAAAAATGAACTTTGTAAATGGAGAAAATCCCTTCAATTTCTATAAATGACAGTATAACAAATGGCAACATTAAACAGCCCTTCAGTGTCTGATTTTATTGGTACAGGCAATATTCTGGGTTTGATTTATTTAAGCAGGACACATTTTGATAAAATATGTATGTGAAAAGTTGCAGTTTTACCAGAAGACAGGCTTTTGGGACACATTTATTGTGAACTGCAGATGCAAGCTCCATATTGTTATAATAACATTCTGACAGCTGTGATTTCAGATTAAAGATTTTTCATTCACATTCCGATCCTGATTGCTCTGCATGGTCCTTATATTACCTTATTGTCAATAGCAAGTGTTCAACCTACTGGGAGTCATTCACCAGCCAGCTGCCATATAATTTGAAGACAGAGCATTTGTCTAAGCCAAGTCATCTCAAGTATAGTTTCTTCACAGGGAGAAGGGACTTCTTCAATCAGAAGAAAAAAAAAAACAACAGCTGGACTGTCAGTATCTCACCATCGTTTCTTCCTTTTATAGGGGCAGCTCAGAAAACAGAAAGTAATTTTATTCCCTTTCTCTAGCATTTATCATTCTGGTCATTCAGGAATCATGTCATTAACATTGCTGTTTACTTTTCTTTTTTTTAACATGGCATAATTTCCTTCTGTTCCATCATATGCAATAGTTTTGTTTCCTCATGTTTCTAAGCTATAGAGAGAAAGTTATTTGCTTGCAGTTACACAACATAACCCACAATAACATGGTCGAACACGCAACTTTCCAGTTGTGAGGAAATGGTGTTTATGTTGTATGTTGGTCTTCAAAACTCACATAGAAACTCTGAAGACCATGAAACTTGGACTAATAAACAGCCCAGACAAAATTATAATAATAGGTTGAGGGTGCCAACTTGGCGAAGTCACTGAAGATAACACTGCACAGTATTTTTCAATTCAGTGGAGGTACTGTATCTCTTTATACTCTAAAAACCCAATGCCTGATCCTTCATTGGGTAGGTGCAGGGTCATCATGGTACTAGCCACCCTTCAGAGAATAAATAACATTATGTATTGCCAGCAGGCCAACATCTGTTACAGTATTCATGTATATCACTTTTCCTCAGTCAGCCCAGTTGCTATCTTTCAGTCCAGTTGAGGTTTTTTGTAATAAGGCCAAATTTTCCATGTGGGAAAACCTACATAGTAACACACTTCTTGCCCAAGCTATTCTAGCTGATGAACAACAGCAAGTAATAAGCATGTGGATGGATATATGTGTATACGTCTGGGAATATAAGCAACATTTCTAATTGATTTCTGCAATGGTGACAGTCTAGACTGGCCAGTGATTATTGCAAGAATTCATGTCTGGTATCAAATACAGGTCTCAGTACATATTATGTTTACCATACTTGGCCAATTTTTTCGTTACCTGGGCAATTATTTGAATAAGAGTAGGCCCTAATTAGTCACTGTGAAATCAATGCAGCACCGCACAGGTTGTGAATCCCACAGCAACCTACACTACAGGGGTACAGTAGTGGTCAATCAATTCACTCAAATTTTTGACAGTGGTTGAATTCTGAACTCCACATTGTAATTCCTAAAGTTAATCACTTTGTCCAGTGGTTCAGGCAAGCCTCATACATGTTTCACATTTGATCTCAGTACCATCAAATGCTTTGAATATTTATTTTTAAACAAGCTACAACAGGCTATAAATAGAGATTTATAATATAGATTTAAAGTATGGCAACTGACTTACCAGAACAGGGATACACTGACAGAATGAGCTTTGGGAATCATATATCTGCTGTTCAGTCTATTTTTTTTCCCTAAAATAATGCAAATTGTCAGTGCATTTAAGTAAGAAAAAAAACAAAAAAAACAAAACAAACAAACCAATGATGTTAGGGCCAATGACCAAATTGAATAGGTATGTTAATTGTTGTGCATTTGAATGAAGGACCACCCAAATTCAATCATAATACCAAAATCAAAAGGTATAACTGTATGCTAAACAAATGCCAGCAGTAGATGTTTTACGCACTGTGCGTACCTTTGGTTTGCAAAATGTTGTCTTCTAAATGTGGACTCGCATGTAATCTTGTGCGATCGGTTGAAGCGAAACAGATATTTTAATCTTTTAGAATTGTACTGTTTATGTAGTGATAGTAATGAGCAAACGGAAGCAGATACGTTTGGTTTAAGCCTTCAAAAAGAGCAAAAATCTAAGAGTAAAAGCACCGAACCGTCTGTTTCTGGCAAATATGTTGGCGGCATCTAATGTTAGTACAGCACTATTGCATGATCTGAATTCTGCTGCTCTTCCACGATTGAGCACGGTAAGTGCACATTTAAAATTTCATTTGTATTTAAATTTTATCAGTGTTTTATATTAAAATAAATAATACATTTTCCTAATCATTAACACATAATTCCCAAGTTGTGGTAGCCGTTTACCGCTCTATAGATTATATTGCAACTCCCGCAGTTTACAGTCTTATTATGTAGAATTGTAAGATTATAAGGTTTAATATGTACAGGTCGCGTGGGCATCTTAACTGACATCACCACAGCATGACAACCAGATTTCAACTGATGAAAACTGAGACTTTTTCATTGCCAAAAGAAAAAAGAAAACATTTACTAAAAGCATACCTGGAAGAAAATTGAGAAAAAAGGAAAATACATCAAATACCAGTACAGCAACTCGACAACATTACAGTATACTGGGAAGCAAAGACAGGTATTTACGCAACACAAATATGAAAGTTCAATTTCGCTACGGTAACCAAACGGATGTCACAAAAACAAAAGAAAGTTTAGTGGCAAAACAAAAGCATTAAAAAAAAACAAGGGAAGGGAAATGGTCATATGTGCTACTTTTTCAATCTATTGTAAATGGCTACAATTAATTATTAAAAATAAAGTACACCAAAGTGTGCAATAAAAAGCCTGTAATTGTATCTTGGGCTTCTCGTGACATGGATACTCAACCTTCGGCCTTGTCATTTATATTACCGCGAGAGTTTATTCCTTATGTTATTATTATTTTTATTGATGTTTTATCACAATATGTAACATAAAAAAACTGTATATTTATATGCCATCCTTAGGGGATTATTTATTTATTCTAGCAGTTTACTTACCTGTGTGTCAGTTCCTGATGGCCCCTTTTTCTTTGCCCCGCTCTCCTGTCTCAGGTCCTTCGGAGGCGGCAGCTGATTGGCAGTGAAGAGATCCAGCAGGGGGTGGTGGTTCCCGCATCGGTGGGAGGAAACAGAAGCGGACCGAGCGAGTCGGGGGCAAGCCCCGGGAGTGAGGGGTCTGCCCCCCCTGGACTATTTTTTTCTTGTTTGTTCTGTCGAACAGTAATTGTCCATGTGCATGAACTTTTTTTCTTTGTTCTGAGACCGGAGGAGGGGACTGCCTAGTATGCAGTGTTTTTTTGTTTGTTCTTTTTTTGGCACTCCCTTATTGAAGTTTTAGCTTATTTTTAGTATTACCGTGTGGTTTGGTTTTAACAATTTTTACCCTGTTGAGAACAATAATATTTATTTTACCAGACGCCATTCCATTGTGTGTGTGTGGGAACCCGGGGAACAAAGAACCTACACTGGGGAACGAAATAACTATTCGGTTACTAAGGTCCTTGCCTTACCAAAAACAAGGTGGCATAGTCGTCAGCTACATCGGTACATTAGCTAGGTTATCTCAGGTCACCCTTCCCGTGACATTTATTCATTTTTAGAAAGGGAATCAGGGATGCAATTTGATTGCAGTTTTCTAATGTGACAGTGTTGGTGCTGTGAAACTAGGAAAAAACTAAAATGCAACACTTTGGCTGAAGCACTTTACAAAATGGTGATGCAGAGTCGTTATCAGCATGAGAAGTAATGTTGGTGTGGTTCAGTTTTGCGTACCATGTGAAAGATTTCTGGGGGCTCCTGGTTGGCACTGCAGCTCACCTCCATCCTCAGTGTGTTATCTGTGGTGATACTCTGTCATTAGCCAGAACATTTCTTTATTAAAAACAAAAGTACAGCTGGAGAAACATGTATTTTTAAAAGCGTGTAGTTTTCTGTATCAATTTTTTAGGAGAAACTAGTAGCAAGTTCATCAAAGTTTTAGAAACAGTAAAGTTAACAGGATGACCCATTTTACAAAAATTTATCAGGAAAGTGTTTTGTTTCGTTTTGATGTTTCAACATTGGAATTAATTGTGGTGTTCTATGCAAGGGATTACATCTGTACACAGGATAAGATATACTGAAATTTTGGCAAATACTTCAATGTGAGTGGTTGATTTCTGATGCGTGATTTATAATTCTTGCTTTTGTGTTGGGAGGAGGGTCTCCAAGAAATAAATTGCTAAGGTGGGGCTAAAAATGGTTGAGAACCCCTGCTGTAGAGCGTGGTCGTCATTTTGTTAAATAGCAGCAGTGAGAATGGGTGCTTTGTGTGTCTTTGTGTGGAGTCTGAGTATGACACAGGCAATAAAAACAATCAGACATTTAATATGCTTCTAAAATGAATTGTTTCCCACCAAATTCCCTGCACCCCCTTTTCTTGGCAAAAGTCACTGATGGGGCATGTCCATTTGCTGATGCTATTGATTTTAAGATATTTAGAAAATGAATGGGGGGGGGGGTGGCTTTGGAGAGCACACTGGGAACATTAAAACAAAATTCTAGATTCTATGCTTTTAAATTAGTTCCCCCCAGTAGGGGAAAATGGTGTGCTAACAAGGGTGTTTGGCCTTTTCTCATTCTCAAACTTTTCTTATGTTCTTATGTTCTAATATGAATAAGGACGGGCAGTCGAATGGGCGCTATATCGAGCATATATGGTATCTGAAACAAAAACACATTATGAAAAAATGCCAAGTTATCAGAACTGCCCAGCCATTTAAAGTGGAGATATCAAAAACACAAGCCAAGTTTCAAGAAACCAGTGGGGCAACCTTGCCCAGCACAAAGCAAATAGGCACAACTGTAAAACCGATGGGGGCCAAGGTTGCCCCAGTTGTTTCTTCTAGCCTGTATCAAGAACACTAGCTAAGTTAGAAGAAACAGTTGGGGCAACTCTGGCCAGCACCAAGCAAATAGGCACAACTGTAAAAGCGACGAGGGTCAACGTTTCCCCAATTGTTTCTACTAACTTGGATTTTCAACATTTCACCTAAGAGTGTTGGTGTGGCAATGTGCCCCGCCCCTGTGTGCATTTGTGTGTTATATGTTGTATGTTGCGTGCGTGTGTTAATGTTGGTGTATAGAGATTGGTACACGGGATATAAACGGGTCTGTGTTTCACGTGTATTTAAAAAGTGTAGATTTGTATTTAGGCACAAGGAGAGCACAAATCACTTCACGTGCTGGTTAAATGTAATATGTAAGCACGGGGTTGCACAGAATTAATTCATGTGCTGGGATTCAAGTGAATAATTAATTAGTAATTGAATCCCAGCACAACAGTATATATAGATGCACGTTTTTTTCAGTCGGGGTTGGGTGTTCGAGAGTGGAGAACGGGTGAGAGAGAAGGAGAAATACGTTTAAATATCAATTGCTATTACGTGCTGGTAGGACCAGCACGATACTTGTTTATTTAAAACTCACCGTGTTTGTTTGTGTGTCTGTCCGTGCACTGTCTGTTTACTGTATAGTCCGTTTTGTTTTGTTTGTCTCTTTATTTTGGTGTGAAGTGCCGTGTCCCGTGTTTTTGTGTTCCAACCTTTTATTTTCTGTTCTGTTCTGTTTCATTATTAAATGCTGAGCGCAATCACGCGCCCAGCTTCACCAAACCACATCTCTCTGTTTATTTATTTCCTGCTTCTGGTCTGACGCCACCCACTCCGGTCGTCTTTGTGACACGTGGTGTCCTGCGTGGGATCTACAGCGCCTCCAGGACTCAGGCCAGAGCAGGAACCGCATTTTTGGATTAAAAAAAAAAAAAAAAAAAAGAGGAAAAAAAAAAAAAATGGCAGAAGATGCCATCAAAGTGCGGGACTGGATGCTGGAAAATGCTGGGCTGGAGGCCCAGTCTATACCAGTAGTCGTCCGGTTCCTGCGGTTTATGGATAGGGAACGATGGGAGGCTTACGAGAGGGAACAGACCGTAAGCACCTGGGAGGAAGGTGTGGGGTTGGTCCTCAGCTAACTGGAGGCAATTATAAGTGGAACAGCAGCCCAGGTAGCAGGTCCACCAGCAGAGGAAGAATGCCTGCTGTCCCCGTCTCCACCAGCAGAGGAAGAGTGCCTGCTGTCCCCGTCTCCACCAGCAGAGGAAGAATGCCTGCTGGTTTTGCCTCCACAGCCCAAGTGGGAGGAGCCAGAGCGTCCACAGCCCGAGCGGGAGGAGCCTGAGCGTCCACAGCCCGAGCGGGAGGAGCCTGAGCGTCCACAGCCCAAGCGGGAGGAGCCCGAATGTCCTACGTCTGAGTGGGAGGAGCCCGAACGTCCTATGCCTGAGTGGGAGGAGCCCGAACGTCCTATGCCTGAGTGGGGGGAGCCCGAACGTCCACAGCCCAAGAGGGGGGAGTCGGTGCGTCCACAGCCCAACAGGGAGGAGTCGGTGCGTCCACAGCCCAACAGGGAGGAGTCGGGGCGTCCACAGCCCAAAAGGGAGGAGTCGGTGCGTCCACAGCCCGAAGAGAGGGAAGTCGGGGCTTCCACAGCCCTAGGACCCAAGCTGCCAGCAGAGGGAGAATACCTGCTGGTTCCACCTCCACCAGCAGAAGAACAATGCCTGCTGTCCCCACCGCTGCCGTCCCAAGAGCCAGAAGGGGAGGAATTACAGGCTCAACCCCCTGAATTTTTCTGGGGGGGAGAAGGGCAGGATGCTGGTGTCCCCCAGCAGCCTCTATTTATGCTGCCGAAGGGAGCACGGCACACACCAGCCCAGCCGCCACAGCAGAGGGAGCCAGCACCATGGCCTCTGCCTCCACCACAAGGAGCAGAGCAGCAGGAGCTGCCTCTGCCTCCGCCACCTCCACCGCTTCCTCCACTAGGAGCAGAGGAGCAGGAGCTGCCTCTGCCTCCACCACCGCCAGGAGCAGAGGAGCAGGAGCTGCCTCTGCCTCCGCCACCACCACCGCAAGGAGCAGAGCAGCAGGAGCTGCCTCTGCCTCCGCCACCTCCACCGCTTCCTCCACTAGGAGCAGAGGAGCAGGAGCTGCCTCTGCCACTAGGAGCAGAGGAGCAGGAGCTGCCTCTGTCTCCGCCACTGCCAGAAGCAGAACAGCAGGAGCTGTCTCTGCTTCCCGTACCTCCACCACAGGGAGTACGGTGGCCGGAGCCCCTGAAAGGGGAGCTGTCGGCCACAAAGAAGGGGGAGGAGGTCTGGAGACCACCAACCCCAGCAGCAGTTTTGCTGCCGGAGATCGTGGGGGAGGTCAGGAGACCTGCTCCCACTGCAGCTTTTTTGCTGCTGGAAGTACTGTGGTCGGAGCCCCACCAAAGGGAGCTCCCGGCTACAAAGACAGGGGGAGAGGTCAGGAGACCACTTTCCCCAGCAGCAGTTTCGCTGCAGGAATGGACCAGCATGCTGTCAGCCGTGCCACTACCGGCAGGGGTGCTGACAGCATGGCCAGCCGTGGGCCCACTGAAGCCTCCCTTCCCAGCCCGAGACTTTGTCCTGGACTGCTGGGTTTTTAAGGGGGGAGGTGGCCGTTGAGGCCATGTGTGCTGCCGCACAAGGGGGGGTATATGTGGCAATGTGCCCCGCCCCTGTGTGCATTTGTGTGTTATATGTTGTATGTTGCGTGCGTGTGTTAATGTTGGTGTATAGAGATTGGTACACGGGATATAAACGGGTCTGTGTTTCACGTGTATTTAAAAAGTGTAGATTTGTATTTAGGCACAAGGAGAGCACAAATCACTTCACGTGCTGGTTAAATGTAATATGTAAGCACGGGGTTGCACAGAATTAATTCATGTGCTGGGATTCAAGTGAATAATTAATTAGTAATTGAATCCCAGCACAACAGTATATATAGATGCACGTTTTTTTCAGTCGGGGTTGGGTGTTCGAGAGTGGAGAACAGGTGAGAGAGAAGGAGAAATACATTTAAATATCAATTGCTATTACGTGCTGGTAGGACCAGCACGATACTTGTTTATTTAAAACTCACCGTGTTTGTTTGTGTGTCTGTCCGTGCACTGTCTGTTTACTGTATAGTCCGTTTTGTTTGTCTCTTTATTTTGGCGTGAAGTGCCGTGTCCCGTGTTTTTGTGTTCCAACCTTTTATTTTCTGTTCTGTTCTGTTTAATTATTAAATGCTGAGCGCAATCACGCGCCCAACTTCACCAAACCACATCTCTCTGTTTATTTATTTCCTGCTTCTGGTCTGACGCCACCCACTCCGGCCGTCTTTGTGACAGTTGGGTACTACAAATTAAAAGTGAAATGGTGCTTTTGGCTGATTTACTTTTGCTGTGACAATACTCTGAAAACACGTAAACTATCCTTGCTGTATAGAGAGTCTCTGGCAGTTCTCGCTGATAACTTGGCGCAAGGAACTACTGTTTCTCTCAATTTATTTTTGACATTAAAAAGTGAGGAATGCAGCTGTTTCTTGGAAACAAACAACAGATATGAATCAATTAGTCAACAACATGTTGTTGTTTTTTTTTCATGGAAGCTTGGCTTTATAATTACTCTGTGTATAAACACTAATACTGTAGTTCTGAAAAAAATACAACTTGCTGTCCCATATAACTCACCAATGATCAGTGCTCTCTCCTAGTGGTGTTGTCACGTTTAACGTAATAAAAGAAGTAATGGTCGGATTAACTGAGGTCACATGCAGAGTCCAGCCTCCCATCTATATCATGTTCATTGGGTTGTCTGAAATGGCTTTAATCAGAATACCAATACATATTATCACATATCACATTAATGTCACAGTAAGAATGTGTATATTGGCTTGACTCACAGTGAAGGAAAATCATTAGAACGCCCAATTAATGAATGACAAATAGAAATCCAAAGCCCAGTTCATTCTATTTGTTTTTTATTGGTAAGAGAGTGTCAGCCCAATTGAATTTTATGGTTTATTAAAGTAAAATTTAAAACTTCATGTATCATGAAGTATTTTTATTTATTATTAATGTATGTTGAAACCTGTATTTAACATAATTAGAGCTATGTGCAGCTGGTTTGGGATACTAAGACTGAAATGTCCAAGTAGGATGTTTTCCATACGTGGCAGTGATTTTATTTAGATTGTAATTTTACATTTCCTTAACTTGACAGATGGGGATTATGCTTTTGAGCAATTATCTGTGGGTTTAAAAAAAAATAAAAATAGGCTCTTTCATGCCTAATTACTAGGTGGGGGGGGGGTCAATTATGGGAAATGGGATGAGATTTTTTTTTTTTTTATCACGTTTCCCACATTACATTTAATTAAACATTTAGTAAATGAAGTAAATAAAAGGTGTAAAAAAGGCCCCTGCATGTTTCAATGTAGAACCATCCTGTTAAAATATAATTTGTACAGCTAAACACATTCCATTTAAAAGCTGGTGGTACAGTTACGATGTTACCAGTCTCGCCCACCAAAAGCTAATTTCCTTGTATATTTTTCTGTGATAGCCAGCTCTTTCCCCTAATTTGTTGGTTGAATTTGTAGGGCAATGAAAGATTTTTCCTAGTGAGTCAGACGTGGTTACTGCATGATGACAGTATCCAGTTACCGATGCTCAGATATTTATTTACAATTTTGTTTGTTTTCATTTCTTTTATCTACAGTGTATGTATAATCGTGAGATAATTGCTTTCACATGAAAACAAGAATGATTATATATTGACTGGGAGTTTTAAAATTAAGTAGATGTATAAATGTGTTTCATATATTTGTAATAAATTCTAAATGCATACTTTTTTGTTTCCAATGTTTTTTTTTTATATATATAATCATGGTAGATGTACTGACAACATATCTGAGGTTCTTGCTTTCTAGAAATATAGGAGATGAAAAATGTGTGTGAGGAGAGAGGGAGAGAGAGAGAGAGAGAGAGAGAGAGAGAGAGAGAGAGAGAGAGAGAGAGAGAGAGACTGACTGACTGACTGAGACCTGGGGGTTTTAAACCAAGATAACTTCAGAAATCATAACATCCAAGATGAAATATTTCAAGTTTGCTACTTCAAAGATAACCACACACCACATAGGTCAACATTGGTCAAAAGCAAGTTGCACATATTTAAATGTATCATCAAGATATGACTGGTTTGATATGTTAATCTTATCAGCATGGATGTGTCACAATTTCCTAACAAAGTATATTTTAAAAAGCTTTATTGATTTTTAAATTGCTCTTAGAAAGCAAATGATTTGCATCATGGTAAATGTTAAATGTATTCCAATTTTAATTGCTATTTTGATGCATAAACAGTACAACAAAATAAAGACTATTACCAAATTCAAATAACCAAAGTACCAAAATAATTATAATTAAAAAAACAGTCAGGAGAGTCCCCCCCCCCCACCCCACCGACTCTTTTTTATTTTCAGTGAAGGCCTGCACAGGCCTGGCATGGTGCTGGTATTTACTGTAAACAAACTAAACAGGTCTCTGGAGGTTAATGGGGCTGCTGATTAGTGTTTGCTCATCTCAGTGGGAGCTGGTGTGTGATGCAGGGGGCTTCTGGATATTGATGAGTGTGGGCTCCAGGCAGGGGGTAGCGCCTGTGGGGGTTGTTAGCTCTCTCGATATAATTCGCCTGCTTTGCTCTTTTTACATCTAAAGTGAGTGTTGTGGTTTCGTGCTTGTGAAATATAACTACAGTTCTATTAAATAATGCCTTCCACGCACATGCAGACACACACTCACATACACCAAACCCTCTGCCTATCAGAATTATTTTCATAGAGTTTATCTTTGTAATGACAGTCCTCTAATGTGTGAACAATGTGCACTTTGGAACCAATTTGAGACAGAAAAACAGATTTAATGAAGCCTACTCTACACTTTTGAAGTGTCTGGGAGATTGTATATATTTTAAATGGAATTCTGGCATTTGTGTAATTTCCCAAATGTAAATCAAAACCAGAAGAGACCGAATGCTTGTTCTTTGAAAGTTTCCAAATTTAGAATATGCATGACACTCATAATTCTAGGAAAACATAAAGGGATACATTATGTATTATACAAAACAGTATTTTTTAAATGTTATCAAAGAGATTGTTTCATGTGCCGTTGGGCAATGCTGGTATTTAGTGATAATAAGTTTTTTTTGGACAAAACTATCTTTTTAAAGCAGAACTGCCTTATATGTTTCTTAATAGCAAGTAAAAAAAATCTCTAAGATGTAATTAACTGATCTTTTGTATAAATATCTATAGCCAGGTTGTTGTAATTCTTGGTAAGTCTATAGCCAGATTGTTGTAACCATGTCCCTTATTTGTTGGTTTTATGGAACATGGCCTTTTTTAATTTAACATAGTTAACTGTGACATAGAACATAACAAAAAGCAACCAGATAGTCAACGAAAGACAACATATTATTCAAATTCTTTGTAGTATTATATATTTAAGGTAAGGCAAGTTTATTTTTCTGTTAAAAGTGCTCCCGGCTATAATGTTCTGCTGCCCGGCTGTACAGAATTCCTGGGGAGAACCTTGAGCTTTGTAGTTTTACTAAATGAAAAACTGACAAAAATGGAAAAATGTGGCATTTCAAAATCTAACATTAAATACTGTGCTACTATTCTGACTTCCAGTAGACTTTTGCGATATTCTTTTGTAGTTTCTTTGATTTCATGATGTTAAATAAAATATCTAAATTATGTTAATCTAGTTTTTTTTTTTTTTTTTTTTTTTAAATCATGTCTCAATCCTAAAATTCTATGTGATGCAAAACTTTTGGCCATAGCTGTAGATTTAAAATATATTTTTGCAATGTGTAAGAATCCCTCCTCAATCCAGGATATCAACCTTAAAGTTGATTGACTTGCTTCCAACAAGGAGCATTAGCTGCCAATGGTTTCACAAATGCATGCTTTTCTGAATTGTTGTCTAGCTACTACCCTTTGGTATCCACAGGGTTTTTGCTATCAAAATTATAGCTTGCAAATTGAATTTAGGTTAGTTTACTTTTATATTGTTGCCATCATCTGAAATGCACTTCAAGTTGTTCTTAAAAAGTGTGAAGTTAGCTTGCAATTAAACTTGGCTTTAAAAAAAAAAAAAAAAAATTGATACAGTGCCTTGCATAAGTATTCACCCCCCTTGGACTTTTCCACATTTTGTAGTGTTACAACCTGGATTTAAAATTGATTTAATTAGGATTTTTTGTCACTGATCTACACAAAATAGTCCATAATGTCAAAGTGGGGGAAAAAAATCTACATATTTTTCAAAATTATTTACAAATAAAAAACTGAAAAGTCTTGATTGCATATGTATTAACCCCCTTTGCTGTAACACCCCTAAATAAGCTCTGGTGCAACCAATTGCCTTCACAAGTCACATAATTAGTTGAATGGAGTCCACCTGTGTGCAATTAAAGTGTCACATGATCTCAGATTAAATACACCTGTTTCTGGAAGGCCCCAGAGTTTGTTAGAGAGCATATCTAAACAAACAGCATCATGAAGACCAAGGAGCAATCAAAAGAAGTCCGGGATAAAGTTCTGGAGAAGCACCAATCATGGTTGGGTTATAAAAAAATATCCCAAACTTTGAACATCCCCTGGAGCACCGTTAAATCCATTATTAAAAAATGGAAATATGGCACAACCGCGACTCTGCCTAGAGAAGGCCATCCACCATAACTCAGTGACCTGGTAAGGAGGGCATTAGTCAGAGAAGCAACCAAGAGGCCAATGGTAACTCTGAAGGAGCTGGAGAGATCCACAGCTTAGACGCTCCACAAAGCTGGGCTTTATGGAAGAGTGGCGAGAAGAAAGCCATTGCTGAAAAAAACCCATATCAAATCCCATTTGGATTTTGCCAAAAGGCATGTGGGAGACACTGCAAACATGTGGAAAAGGGTTCTCTGGTCTGATGAGACCAAAATTGAACTTTTTTACCTTAGCGCAAAACGCTATGTGAGGCGCAAAGCCAACACTGCTCATCACCCTGAGAACACCATCCCCACGGTGAAGCATGGTGGTGGCAGCATCATGTTATGGGGATAATTTTCATCGGCAGGGACTGGGAAACTGGTCAGGATTGAGGGCAAGATGGATGGAGCCAAATACAGGGAAATTCTAGAGGAAAACCTGTTTCAGTCTGCAAGAGACCTGGGACTGGGGCAGAGGTTCACCTTCCAGCAGGACAATGACCTTAAACACACAGCCAAAGCTACACTGGAGTGGTTTAAAAACAAGAACCTGAATGTCTTAGAATGGCCCAGTCAAAGCCCAGACCTCAATCCGATTGAGAATCTGTGGCAAGACTTGAAAATTGCTGTTCACCAATGGTCCCCATCCATCTTGACAGAGCTTGAGCAATTTTGCCAAGAAGAATGAGCAAAAATTGCAGGATCCAGATGTGCAAAGCTGGTAGAGACTTACCCAAAAAGACTCACAGCTGTAATTGCTGCCAAAGGTGCTTCTACCAAGTTTTGACTCAGGGGGGTGAATACTTATGCAACCAACAAATGTCTTTTTTTTTTTTTTGCACCTTCAAAGTGTAAATCAAATGGTAAAAATCCCAATTAAATCCATTTTAATTCCAGGTTGTAACACTACAAAATGTGGAAAAGTCCAAGGGGGGTGAATACTTATGCAAGGCACTGTATCGTTTTAGTTCCTAAATAAATTTGAAATGTCTGCTGCTGTTGCCTTCTGTGATGCCCTCTTGGGTCACCTTTGGTAAAAAGGTGATTCATTTAATATATATATATATATATATATATATATATATATATATATATATATATATATATATATATATATATATAAAACTTTGATTCTTATAACATGTTCTACATTAAAATTAAATTGGCTTGTGTCTTAACTGTATTCTTTTAATAAAATTAGTTTTAAGAGGATAATTGGTCTCACGCAAACCCTCCTTCAGCTCAAAAATACCAAAACAAAGGGGGAAAGAGTCAGAAACTGCTATTGATATCATTGATTTCAGATGCTAGCTGAAGGGTACTGAGACCTGAGAAGATGTGTTTAAACTACTCCCAAAGCTTTGTTGTAGGTAAAGTCTAGACATGCAATTGGATTAGGAACAAGCAGCGGGAAAGTAGTGGATTATGAAGGCAGGAAAGAGTAATCTTTCAAATATTGGGTTTACTCTGCATGTCAAATGTCAGTTCTTTTTGAGTATTTCCTGAAGATAAGATTTAGCATTGATGGCTAAACCTGAAATTTGGGGGGTTATGCTGGTTTCAACATATAGCCTCTAGATAGCAGACGGTTTGGTATTTTAGGTGTGACAGGGGTTTAACAGCAGTAAGGTAAGGCAAAACACTTTCAAGAGAAGGAATACCAAGAAGACTGACATGTTAAATCTTGTATCATTCCATAGCTGACGTATCACAAAACCAAAGCTGTTATGATTACCTGATTTGGAAGCCTTTGTGTGTGTTGTGACCCCCTTGAGGAAACTAGGACTATTCCCATCCTTTGTCTCATGAATGGACCAGTATACAGCAAGACCATTAGTATCATTCATTCATCACTGGCTGAGTGGTTTTCTTTCAGTTACAGTAGAAAACAAATATATATATAAAAAAAAATAAAAAAAACATGACTGGCTGCAGTCACAGCACCTTGGATTCTGCTATGGTTAGTTTTCAAAAACTAGGATTGGGTCTGGCGTGTTGGTTGGGAGACATCCTAGGATTACTAGGTGCTATGAAAGTTGTTCTGGCAGGTCATTAACATACACCCCCCTGAGGCCCAGTGCTCAACTACACAGCAAGGAGTTTGGAGAATGTATTTGAAAAGACGAACGATTTACCTGTCTGTTTTCTTCATAAACCTAATTTATATTCACAATCACTTGATTAAATTTGTTATGGTTTCCTCAAGTGAATAAAGCTTCTGGATTATTCAGTCCCATGGGGACAAAAGACATTGCAATAAATACCTAATTATTGTTTTCATAACCGCTGCAAGTTCAGATGAGAAAATGTGACTTAGGCAGGTTGGGTTTCAAAGTCAATTTACTTGTTGGCCTACAAAGCAGCAGTTTATTTGATATTCAAGTGCAGATTTAACCTCAGGGTGTACTAAACTACTGCATACATAAAAAAATACAATCCAGACTGTCAGTTTGATGTCACTGCTTAATAGAACAGTCATTAATTCCTATTGTTACTTTAATGTAGATCCAGTACTTGAGTAGGGAGAAGTCAAGAAGGTTGAAGCAATCTGTGGCCTATGGCATTTCACTGGTTTACTAGTGCTTGGACTGCCGAAAGTGAAATTGATAACATAGTGTCACAAGGATGGCTGGTGGATGAAATCACAGACCAGGAAGAAGTGCAACAATAACAAAAGGTACAGGACTAAACTGCCGTAGCAGGACTTTTATTAAATAATAACAAATACAAGGTTTACACAAAAACACACAATAAACAAACAAGCACACGGGCCAAAGTAAAATAACAAACAATAATTATTTTATGAAAAAGAGTACCATGGTTCGCTCACTGGATAGCATTCACTATTATTAGTACTTCCTCTAAACTCCTCTCAACAAACTCCTCATCTGAGCCCTGAGTAAGTCTTTTATATTATGGCTGGAGCCTTTACCTATTAAACAATTACCTTATTAAGGCTCCAGCCACATTCCCACGAGCTCTGCAGGATGGGGATTCAACCTCATCCCTGCCAACCACATTTTACGATAGCTTTTCGCCGGTCTCAAATATATAATAACGAATGGCTCTCGTCCGCCCGCACACAAACACACTACATACACTAATGATACTACTACTTTTCTTATTGTTATCTGCCTTAGTTTTGCACAAATCTTCACTAAGGTTGTATCATACAGTGCCTTGCATAAGTATTCACCCCCCTTGGACTTTTCCACATTTTGTAGTGTTACAACCTGGAATTAAAATGGATTTAATTGGGATTTTTACCATTTGATTTACATTTTGAAGGTGCAAAAAAAAAAAAGACATGTGTTGGTTGCATAAGTATTCACCCCCCTGAGTCAAAACTTGGTAGAAGCACCTTTGGCAGCAATTACAGCTGTGAGTCTTTTTGGGTAAGTCTCTACCAGCTTTGCACATCTGGATCCTGCAATTTTTGCCCATCCTTCTTGGCAAAATTGCTCAAGCTCTGTCAAGTTGGATGGCGACCGTTAGTGAGCAGCAATTTTCAAGTCTTGCCACAGATTCTCAATCGGATTGAGGTCTGGGCTTTGACTGGGCCATTCTAAGACATTCAGGTTCTTGTTTTTAAACCACTCCAGTGTAGCTTTGGCTGTGTGTTTAGGGTCATTGTCCTGCTGGAAGGTGAACCTCCGCCCCAGTCCCAGGTCTCTTGCAGACTGAAACAGGTTTTCCTCTAGAATTTCCCTGTATTTGGCTCCATCCATCTTGCCCTCAATTCTGACCAGTTTCCCAGTCCCTGCAGATGAAAAGCATCCCCATAACATTATGCTGCCACCACCATGCTTCACCGTGGGGATGGTGTTCTCAGGGTGATGAGCAGCATTGGCTTTGCGCGACACATAGCGTTTTGCGCTAAGGCCAAAAAGTTCAATTTTGGTCTCATCAGACCAGAGAACCTTTTTCCACATGTTTGCTGTGTCTCCCACATGCCTTTTGGCAAAATCCAAAAGGGATTTGATATGTTTTTTTTTCAGCAATGGCTTTCTTCTCGCCACTCTTCCATAAAGTCCAGCTTTGAGGAGCGTCCGGGTTATAGTTGTCCCATGGACGGTTTCTCCCATCTCAGCTGTGGATCTCTCCAGCTCCTTCAGAGTTACCATTGGCCTCTTGGTTGCTTCTCTGACTAATGCCCTCCTTACCAGGTCACTGAGTTTTGGTGGACGGCCTTCTCTAGGCAGAGTCGCGGTTGTGCCATATTCTTTCCATTTTTTAATAATGGATTTAACAGTTCTCCTGGGGATGTTCAAAGTTTGGGATATTTTTTTTTATAACCCAACCCTGATTGGTGCTTCTCCAGAACTTTATCCCAGACTTGTTTTGATAGCTCCTTGGTCTTCATGATGCTGTTTGTTTAGATATGCTCTCTAACAAACTCTGGGGCCTTCCAGAAACAGGTATATTTAATCTGAGATCATGTGACACTTTAATTGCACACAGGTGGACTCCATTCAACTAATTATGTGACTTGTGAAGGCAATTGGTTTCACCAGAGCTTATTTAGGGGTGTCACAGCAAAGGCGGTGAATACTTATGCAATCAAGACTTTTCAGTTTTTTATTTGTAAATAATTTTGAAAAATATGTAGATTTTTTTCCCCACTTCGACATTATAGACTATTGTGTGTAGATCAGTGACAAAAAATCCCAATTAAATCCATTTTAATTCCAGGTTGTAACGCTACAAAATGTGGAAAAGTCCAAGGGGGGTGAATACTTATGCAAGGCACTGTATACTCCTAGTCTCCGATAGACATTTTGGATTGCATTTGGCTATACTCGATTTTTTTGTTTGATAGGTTGCATTTTACCAGTCTATGTAGAGTAATCAGCTGATTTGGTAGACTGCATTTTATCTTTATATAAAGAGCCTCAAAGCTTCAATATTGGTAATAAGAAGTACTTTTTAACACTTTCATTTTTAAAAAAGTAGCAGAAAAAGACTACGCATAATGATTGTTTACAGTTACAGAACAGTAGCCGTGTTACATTTTATTTGAAGTGCTGTCTCAAGTCTTAACTGTGGGATGATTAATCTTTCATGAAAAGCTGTTGTGTTATTTATAGTAGTTGATACAATTGTAACATATTAAGATACTGATTAGGGCTGTGTGAGTTTGGCAAAAACCCACCAAAAAGTTATCCAGCGGGCCTCGCATGGCAAGCTTAATCAACAACTGCTAAACAAAAAATAGGTTTTCTAGGGAAATAAAACACATTTAATTTATTTATTTATTAAATCACTACCATATGGTAAATCAAAAGAGAAACACATTTTTTAAAAACTTTTTTTGATGCAGAATTGACCTAATTTGATTGTAAATGTTAAATGCATAAGAGTGAGTGCTTTGTTTTTAATGACATTTAATCCTTCAGTATGCTTTTTTTTTGCATGGCATAAATAAGTATTTAATTTACACAATCACACATTTATTGAAGTTCAGTTACATGTCAATAAACAATCAATTGATGTGCTATAGGGAAATCTAACCATATTGTAAATAACCGTGTGACGGTACTATTGGGACACATATATTATGTTTTGTTTAATCCCTAGATTGAAACTTGCAACCGTATTGGCTAATACAGTGTAACATTACCAAAAATAGTTTCTGCTATTGCTTACGAACTGGTAAAAATAGTCATTCAGTTGTCAAAGAACTATTGCCCTCTGACGTCACTTCGCAGTCCATAGCCAAAACACTTTTGCCCTATTGACATCACAGGTTTAATAAAACAGATATTGAGTGCAGAAAACAGTTCCCATTAGGTTGAAAAAATGACCTTTACTGAGCAATAAAGCCCTCCTTATTGCCCACTGTCTGTCACTTTTTCAATCATTGGAGCAACAGTTTTTCACATAAGCCTCATCACCAGTCTATATTTGTATAATAGTGCCTCTTCTGTATGTGTCAGGAAGAGTGAGTTTGACTCCCTATTCATTTTAATGCAAGAATGTGTTCATTTATGTAAGTTAAAGTGAAAATTCAACAAAGGCCTCTTGAATGAGCTGGCGGGGTAAGTGATCTCAGTCACAAGCTGAAACAAAAGCAGTTTGTTTTATTAGTCTGGACCTGATTAGTAAAGGCAACAATCGGTATACATGCAACATTTTTAGACTTTCTTAACCTTTAGGTACATACGAATAGTTTACATAGGCTCATGTCGTTGAAGTATGAGGTCATGGGGAATGCTCTGTTTAGAGAACCACATTTATGTTAGCTTACCCTTCAATGTTATTTTTAAAACTTTATTGACAACAGATGACTTAACAGTAACTCCTGAACCACGATTCAAAGAAAATCAGGAGATTATATAGCTTTAGCACATTATCACTATATTACAAGTTCCTACTTTTTCATGGTAAATTATAGCTTAAAATGGAAATAATACCTAGAGATAGCTGATATATATATCAGCAGTGTGGAGTAGTGGTTAGGGCTCTGGACTCTTGACCTGAGGGTTGTGGGTTCAATCCCCAGTGGGGGACACTGCTGTTGTACCCTTGAGCAAGGTACTTTACCTAGATTGCTCCAGTAAAAACCCAATTGTATAAATGGGTAGTTGTATGTAAAAAAAAAAAAAAAAAGATATAATGTGATATCTTGTAACAATTGTAAGTCGCCCTGGATAAGGGCGTCTGCTAAGAAATAAATAATAATAATAATAATAATAATAATATAAGTGTGGGGGTAGGGGTTCAGCTTTTGATGTCCCCAGGTTGTCTAAATGCAAAAAGTATCAAAATGCATGTGTTTGTGTATTAGTTTTATATTATAGGAAAATAGGCAAAGTAGTGTACAGAGAAAGCAAGACCTATACCGTTAATGAAAATTTGATTTATTGGTCATAATGAAACTCAGTTTAATATGGTTGATAGAGTTAAATCTTACCTGCTGTTTAAAAAGTTGCAATTTGGTGAAAACAGTTTGACAGACATTTTATTTGTTTGTCCAAACCTACCCCTGCTGTACAAATGCCACTAAGTTTTTGTTTAAATACTGTAGTGAAGGTAAGTTGGCATAGTAATATGTTGGCAGCAGAAATGTGTTGATTTGTGAATATGTAAGGGTTTGGATTTAAAACATGAATTGTAGCTTCCTGTAGTGATGCATGTCCTGGACAAAGAAGGGCTTGGTTTTTAAAAACATTAAAATTAATAACCCTAATTTCATAAATTATCATTTCAAAATGTGACAAGTGCTATAGTTTTTATTTTTTTTAAGATGGCCTTATATCTGCCAATATAAGGAACTGAATTGATAATCTGAACCAGAATTCATCTTGTGCAGTTTATTCTTTTTTTTCTTTTTCTTTTGTATGTGCATGACTTGTGCAATTAGCTTGTGGTTATAACCCCATAAACTCCAGCAATTCATTATATCAGTGTCACACATCTGCAAGAGCACTTGTCACGCCGGCATTGATTTTGTTTCAGTTTCTTGATGTGAAAGCTGGAGCTCAATGGAACAATGTGCTGGTATGCAGGGCTGTCATTAGAGGACCGGACTGGACATCAAAGAGTAAGCACATATGGTTTCGACTTTTATAAAAATGGCAGGTGGACATGAAAAAGCTTGATTTCAAATTGATTTTGGGGAGGGGGACAGCAGCATGAACTTCATAAAAGTAAAGGACTAAGATTAATTTCAGTTTGGAATTTCTAATAACTAAAACAAGATCGCCACTTTTACTACTTCCTGAATAAAAAAATTGGGAATTAGCCGTTAATATAAATCTTACAGATAGATGTGCATGGTAGGCAGGGCCTCAATAGGGTTTTAATAGAATACAAACATCTGTTTAAGAAAGTGGAACACATGGATTTTGTCAGGATAATGATAATCACATTATGCCTGTTATTAATGTGTTGTGTGATTACCAGTTAACTTTGTTATAACACCTTGCAGATTAAGTGAAAATCTGTGGTAACCCAATACGCTCTTGTTTGAAATCTGGTTTGTGTACAAATGCATAGTAGTGCATAGCTGCTAATGGTGTGGATTTGTGGACTAAATGTAATCACACAGTACAGCAGTCTCCAGTTAAGAGAACACCCCCCGGGAAGCAAGCAAAGTGTTCTTATAGCCGAAACGTTCTCCAAGACAGAGTTAGCCACCAGACACAATATGAATCAATAAATAAATACATATGTATTACTTGTCATGACACACGTGCATCAACATATGAAATTAACTGAATAAGTAACAGCAAACCAATAGGCAAGTGTGTGTTATTAAACTATAATAATAAAGTAACAGACAAACTAACATTAATAAATCTAAAGTAAAACAACACGGTCAAAAACCTTAAATCGCTATGTACTATGAAATTAGCTGGCGGGTGTGTTTCAGGCTATCACAATGGCAGAGGCAAAAATAATGGGTGTTACTTATGGTTAACTTAACGTCAAACTAAATTAACACAGCACCCTGTTACAAAATGCAGCAGCAATATACAAGACATGCACATTATTTCACAAAATGGTGAAGCAACTCACCAGAATGGGAAACACCAAATTGCTCGGCGACTTGTGTCTGATTCAGGTTTTTTTCCAGCTTTGTGTAGAAAGAGAAACAGCGGCACATTTTACAATTTTTTGCATGCCATTTTGTACCAATGGAGTGCACTCGTGGAAATCAAAATACAAAAAAATTCAATGATATGATGGCAGTTCTTTTTTTACAAAACAGTACTGTATCCATTATGAATGAACCACTATCGGTGCCAAGAAGGTGTTTTTTTTAAGCGAAGTCCCTTTTCCTTTAGCTGGAGCATTTACAATGGGAAAAATCTATTTCACGCCAGGGGGGTTCCCTTAGACGAAGTCTTCTCTTAGGATGTGTTCCTATATGTGGAGACTACTGATTGACAACTGACCAGTTATGGTCCAGTGTTTCATATTATCAGACAGTTAAACTTTGTCATCCTTGCATAGCAATTTTATTTAAGGGCGTAATCAATTTATTTTCAGAGACTAATCAGTAACAAATGTACTGGAAGGGCATACTTAATAAATCCCTGTTAACAATGAATAGATCATTTATATGAATAAGTGTCATGTTTTCTGATGGTTCGATATGGGAAAAGTCCCAAATTTTAAAATATTACACACATTTTATTTTATTTTTTTTCAGAATTAGAAAGTTTCAGAATTGTTATGTATTGACACATTTCCCGCAACTTTGAGTGGTTTGGGCCTAAGTAGTGCAAATACCACACACCAGGGGAGACAGCAGACACAGATTCTCTCCTCTCTGCCTTGGCCTGGTATAAATGATATCCTAAAGGGGCCTTCACACCGGACACGGCGCGGCAGTAGCAATAGTTTTCAATGAAGGCGGTCACGCGGCACCGCGGAGTGGCGCGCAGGAGATTAAATATTTTCAACTTTCACTGCACCTCACTGTGACGTAAACTACCAGCAGCCAATCATGGGAAAGTAGGAGGTTCCTTTGCGAGGAAGAAATAAAAAATAAAAAAAATAAATAAATAAAACGGAGGAAGAGGAAATGCTCGTGGTTCTGATTTCAGATTTTCCAAAGTTTTATAATACAACATTAAGTAGGTTTGAATTATCTTTTTTTTGTTTGCTGTTCATTGTTCCATGTATTGTGTTGTCGCTTTTACAATCCCCCCCTCCCCCCAAAGTTTGATATGATGGGATAGCAGTAGTTGCATTTTGTAATCATGTGTATACGATAATGCTCAATAATATCAATGTATAATGATGCCTTTAACTCACACTCTCTTTGCCTATACCCAGCAAACCAGTTAAAACTCACAAAGAAAGAAAGAAAATATCTACATTTTTGAAAGCAACATGTTTTTATTTGATTTTATGATGGTGTGTGTGGAGGGTTAAAATTAGGTTTTATAAAAGAATATATATATATAATATTTCGCTCCTCATTACTTGAAATATTTTTTTTTTACTAAGCTTTGTGTCTTCTGTATAAAAACAGTTTTCCCTTCCCGCTGGCATTTACTGTTTTTTGCTTGTACATTCAGCCTTGACATAACAACAGACCACCCACTGACTTTCCCCCGCCGCGTTCGGCGTGAACAGTGGTCCGTGGCGACTGCAGAGCAACGCGCAAGGAGGCAGCATGCGCTCCGCGTCCGGTGTGAACGCCCCTTAAGATTCCTCTAGTCCATGTGTGCTCAGCTAGTGATTAACCCAAAACAACCCAATAACAAAACAAAACAGGGATTTAGTTTAGCTGAGGCCCAACCCAGATTTCGAGCCATAATATACCTGAAGGCCAACAGTGTAGGCCTCCATGGACACAGTGCCCAAAAGAATGAACTACTGCTTATCACTCTAAATCAATGTACCCAATTTACCTATATCAGTAAATTGGGTAGATTGACTAAATATTCCCAATGAGAGAGAGAGTCACTATTTTAATATTTGGCTACGAAGTTCCGGTTTCTGACAATTTATTATATAATAAATAACTTTGCAAAGTGTATTGTGTTAAAACATTTATGGGTTTCGTTAGCAGGCCTAAGCTGACTATTTCCCCTCAGGTCAAAACAACAAACTCACCTTGGGCTCTTACTTTGTTTACCCTTAGGGGAAATGATCAGATGACAAATAGAACCTACTTGTTTTTTTATCCCTCAAGTTTTTGATGCTTTCCTTGTTTAAACCCTTTCTCAAGTACTGGTTACATAAATGACAGCTAAAGATAACTTTTACTTTGACTGGTATAAAAATTCTAGTAGACTGGAAGACTGTTTAAGTGCAACACTTGCTGTCCATGTGAACACTTCCATGATTGTTCCACATCTTTGAATGTATGTCGGATTGTGAGATGGGCCATTTCGAACAGATTGCGAAAATAGACCTGGGGTCAGAAGTTGACACACTTAGGGAATTCGGTCTTTAAAATGTTATCTGGAGAGCTAAATTGTAATTGGGTTCTGTGATGTGATTTTAGTTTGTAATTTTATATGATCTTGAGCATTTCAAAGACGAGCCTGAAGGATTTATTTTTCTTGACTGTTTGCTATAGCTGTGAAAATAAAAGATTGACAATTGTGTTAAAGGTTGGCCACGGTGCTGAAAGACATTCAAATGACACATTACTTTGTTTTTGCTGTAATTTTATTATTTTAAAAGGTACAGTGATAGAAAGGTTGGTATGTTCATACTGGCTGCATGGCTGCTTTGCCTTAATGTGTGTAATTTCATTGCCTTTAATTGGTTGTCTCACATGTGAAGTGCCAACATACCTGCTGGTAACATTAATAGTTGTGATTGTAATTGGCTTATTTTTCAAGATTAACAACGCCTTTTGAAAATCCCAACCATTTAAAACAAAGAAGTGTAAATATCTTGTTTTTATTTCATTTGTTTGTGGGTTTTCTGATTAAGCTGTCCCTGCTGTCAGTTACGTTCTTGTAAGCCTGCTTGGATCTATTTCATGTTGGGAAAAAGCTCAGATAAATCCAGGAAAGCTTAATGTTTATCCAATGTGAAAATAATTACTCAAAAGTGTTATTCTTAATCCCGATAATTAGAGTGAAGAAGGAAAGATCAATGTCATTGTAAATTATGCCCTGGCGATTGACTTCTGGTCCTTGTAAGATTCAGGTGAAGATGTGAACGGATAAAGGTTAGATTAAATATAATCCAAAGTAGCTGCAACCTTAATCTGTTATGATACAATGATGATCACTTAAAAAGATCTGGATTGTGGGATTGTTTCTGGTTGGATAAGATGCAGCTCGACTGTGACTAGTCTTAAAACATGCTTAGCACCATGTCACAGCAGCTGCAAGCACTTGTACATGGCTGCAGACTGCCAAAGAGTACTTATACTTATTTCCCTGTACCTAGTGTAGCATACTGCTCATTGAAACCTGTTGTTGCGCAGTACTCTCTAGATCAACAAACAGGTTTGTGCATCAGATATAATTTCATTGCTGTACAGAGAATCTTCAGTGCTAAGAAATGGGCAGGGCTGTATAAGCTTTCGCATGGAAAACAGCTCATCTTGTTAGTGGAAAAGACTGCGGCTAGATTAAGGGGGTTTAGGGCACATTTGAGTATTTTATATAGGGCTGCACAATTAACTGGCCTCTGTGGAAAGGTTTCTGAAAACCTAAAAAGTTTTGTTGCATAATATATTATTTTACTGAGAGTGGTCTATAAAATGTGTTGTTTGATATCTTTTTTTACCCTTTTTTTAGAAACATATTTCAAATGTATTCCTACTGTAGTTATTGTAAGTAACTAGCCAGCTCTTTTAGAAGATACAGAAAACTACAACAAAGGACAATGCTTTTGTTATCTATGTATGTATGTATGTATGTATGTATGTATGTATGTATCTATCTACCTACCTACCTATCTATCTATCTATCTATCTATCTATCTATCTATATCTAACTATTGATCTATCTATCTATCTATCTATCTATCTATCTATCTATCTATTTATCTATCTATCAATCTTTTGTCTTTGATGCATATACATTTGTTGTCATACTGAAATGTGATAAGCATGTCTGATTTGGTTAACGAAAGGATGTAATGAGTCATGATGATTGGGATCCAAGGGCACAATTTGGATGATCTTAAAACTGAGTAACACATGACTTTAGTAATTTAGGTCCAAAGTCTGCAGAACTAGCAGTGGATCCCCTATGTGTACGCATACTTTTTTTTTTTTTTATAACACCCCCGCAGACACTCACTGTAATGTAAAAAATGTATAGTTGTATTGCTGAAATTAATGATTGTATAATGGAGTGTTTTAGATAGAGTAACTGTATAGTTCAGTATAATTCAATAATTCTGAATACAGTATTGTCCCTTATTGTAGTTAGAGTATATAAGTTAAGTCTTTTTGAAGTTATTTGAACATCATATGACAGCAACAGCTTTCTGTGTTACTGTCCCTATTCACACAATATCATCTGCTTAAGCATATGAATAGCATCACCTGGGTGTTCTCCGCACACACCTTTACACATACTGTACATTAGGTAGTACATATTAGTAAAAAAAACAGAAAGTAACATTGTGTCAGCCATATCAAGTGTGTTTGTAATTGATATGACCCTTACAGAATATATTATAAAACATGGTTGTTAAGCTTTATAAGTATATCAACAATACAGGTTTATTTTGTATGCATCTAAATAAACCATGTTACAATTGTGTTACCATCGTGTTTTCAAGTTAGGTAAGCTTCTTTCCAATTAAATATAAAAACATATTGAATGAAAGCTAGACCACAATATGTTTGCACAGTGTTTTCATAGTTTTAGCATGCTTTTCCCATGGTTATACTATGCATTTATGCTTTAACATGCTTTCACTGTACTTATTTACACTTTGCTATGGTTTTCTATGGACAACATGTATAGGAAGTTAGAGCTGGATGGGACTAGTTAAAAACAAATGTTTGTGCTGTAGACTTTTGTATGTCTGCATAAGACATGGCCATCTTCAAGATTCTTTCTGGAACATTTTTATCCGGGAACTGAGACTGATTTACTGGATTAATTAACCTCTATTAACTTACAGATCCTTTATCTGTTTGACCTGGGCTTAGCTGAGCCAGCTCAGAACTGAGCACTCCGAAAAAAAATATTTTTATCTGATGGTCATGCAAACTGAGTGTGGAACGGGTAGCAATGAGCTTTAAGTGATGCCAATGATCCATTTCAACCTACCAGCAGCTTGAAATTGCCAGGCAGTAAACCATATATACAACCTTTGACATCTGATTAATCACCCCCGCCCCCACCCTCAAATTGTAACACCTTTACAAATACTGAAAAAAAAACTGCTTCAAGTTTTGTTCATATAATTTACAAAAAGGGTTTAACTAAAACCTGCTTAAAGCAACATCATACTGTGCATAGAGTGAGGAATAGAGATTCCTGAAAAACCCTCAAACAAGTATATCTCATTATGTATAAAGAGAAGAGCATTCTGAGGCTATGTGTGACCTTCAAGTGATTAGTGCTAGCCTGAGAACAAGAGTAATTATTATTCCATTTTCAGACCTGTCAGTCCTAATATTGATTAAACCAAAAAATATACCGAAAAAACATATAATAATAATAAATAGTAAATTGTGCCCTTTAAAGCATGGTTTCTGTTCAGGGGTACATATATATATAGAGAGAGAAAGAGAGATAGAGAGAGAGAGAGAGAGAGAGAGAGAGAGAGAGAGAGAGAGAGAGAGAGAGAGAGAGAGAGAGAGAGAGAGAGAGAGAATGTGTGTCTGTAAAAATAACCCTGCTCTCTTACATGAACCCTAGACATTATCTCATCTCTTTTGCGATTTTCCAGTAATTAAGAAACTAATTAATGTATGATAAAGGCTAATAAGACTTTACATGCTTTTAATAAACACTAGAGCCAGAATCATCAAGGGGATTGGAAGGAATTCAGTTAAATTAGTTTTATTAGATTCCTCATCTTAATACATCGGTGCTGTTCCTTGTTTTACATAACAGAGGTACGACCAGGGAAACTTGAAAGGTCAGAAGTGCCTGCTGTTTGTTTTAAATTATTAATAATAATAATAATAATAATAATAATAATAATAATAATAATAATAACAACAATAATAATAATAATAATAATAATAATAATAATAATAATAATAATAATAATAATAATAAATTAAGTGTGTTGCGTGTTAACCTGAAAGTTTGAGTAGCTCCTTTCAAAATACTTGTAATATTAGAACAATTATTTTAGAAGCCACAATTCAAAAGAATAAGTAAAAAAATAAGTGCGGTTTTAAAATAAAGATTAATTTACTTATTTTTGAATATGGTTTTGAATTTCTTCAGCTGCATTTTTAAATGTATTCTTCTTCCAGGGTTCACCAGGCGCTATGTACAGAATATCTTTAAAACTTGTTATAATGCCCTCTTGTAACCTGCTTTTAACCAATCATCAGGCAAGCTAAAAAACAAAAAAACAAACACAGGATCAATATAATATACGTTATATATACTGGTATACACACTCTTACAGATAGATAAAAAAAAAACATTTTGGTAGTAACTAAATATCTCTTTTTACTATGCATCCTTTATGTGTTAATTATATAATGTTCTCATGAGATCCTATTGTGCAGCATTTCAACTGATCACTGCTATTGTCATCGGAAACGTTTATACATAAGGTTCTTATTGTCAATCAAGATAAAGAGAGAGAGAGAGAGAGAAGTTAAATCAATTTCCTCTTTAATATATTGGTAAACAGCTCCAGATATGTGGAAAAAAAAACTTTAGGACTACCTTTGTGTGACCTACTGTGGAATGCTGGAAAAATGAATTCCAGAATATTATGTCGACATTCCTTGAAGTTGTGGATATGATTTACATAGCAGGTCTTCTCCAACCGTCAGACTTCTTTCATCTTGATACTGTAAATTGCTTTCATTTTTTCCCCTCCTGATCTGTATGCTTGAGGTATTGTTGTGATAAATTATGGAGGGACAGAACTGAAAATGGTGTGTAGATTGTCTAAGAAATTGAGTGCAGTCAGCCTTAAAAGTGGTGGATGATGTGCGAGGACCGCTGGTCATGTCACATATGTCCTCAATGAGAAGCCGCTTTTAACTTTTCTTTTTTGCCCCGAGCAGTGTGAGCAGCTGGATTTATTGAATTAAACAACTCCAATTTGAGCTGTTTTGTTTTCCTGTAACCGTGAAATTAGATGTTATGTTAGCAAACTATAATACAGGTTTTTACCTCCTTTTTCCCTCCCTTCTGCTCGCTATCAAAGAGGGCCGCTCTTACTATTTTATTATCAGTCAGAAAAGTATATACGCTAACCATGCTCAACGCCTTTCAAGATTGCTTGCAAACACTTGACAGATGGCTGGTCTAATGAATAATGTGATTCATGGAGAAGCAGGCAAGCAAATGTAGATACATTAACTGGGTTTTGTAATGTAGAGATTTTTTCAAATGTAGACCTTGATGTGCACACTCACACATCTCCATTTGTCTTAATATAATGCCCACAAATCATGGAAATGTTTCGGTTCAACCAGGGTCTGAACTTTAAGTCCCCCTGTTAGACTTGTTTACCGGGAGAAATGGATGTTCTCGCCCGTGACCCATCTGAGAACTGATGGCTTTATGTCACACATATGGTAGGCAGGTTGAAACAATGGCCTTTGATCCTTTGACCATACAGGTGTGAGGCAATAGCCCCCTGACAGTGCTCCGGGGCATGGCATGATGGATGATTTTTCTTTTTTTCATGACTAATGTTTGTGGTCATTTTTCTGCAAGGAACATGAGGTAAGACTTGGACTTTGCATTAATCATTGAACACATGGTGTTAATCTCACAGATTTAAACTTCCGATCCTCAGAATATATAACATGCTTTGTAAGAGCAAGAACAAATAAAAATAAAGATTGAAAATACTACGGGCACAGACATGAGCAGCTTGCTTTTGTTTTTAAACTGTAATGATTTCGTGGAAAGTTCACAGTCTGAGAGCATGAAACACCTGTCTATTTTCAGGCTGGTTGTATATGGGCAATTATAGTACAGTACCAGTGTTTTCAAGCACTTCCAATTAGTGCAAGCGAAACTGAACAGTAAAAATGCCATATTGTTCTCTGTTCAGGATCTTTATACACATATATTGTAAATGTATACTTAAAATCATGTAACAGGAATGTAAAATTATTTTCCTTTAAAATAAAGAAAAAATAAAATACTGTCTGTATTCACTATGGTGTCTGCATGTGGCTTTCTTCTTGAGTTCAGTAACTTTTTTCCTCCCCCTTGCCTTTCTAAAAGGGAAAATGTATTCCACAGCATTTGATGTGTTGATTGGGAAGGAGGAAAGGACAGCTGCACAGAGACCTCTGGGGACCCAGCTTGATGGTTAAATGAAGACCTCTAGTGCTTTCTTGTTAGCCAAGATAGATCTACATCCAGATGAACCACAATTAGTCAATTGCGAAGGCTTTAGGTGCATGCGATCAGAAGCCACAAATCAGTTGTCTCTGGGACTGTTATTGGCAGATTTTGCCCCAGGCAATGTCCTACCACTGCTGGCCTGGCTGTAATTTTTCCACTACTGAAGAGTTTTTTTTAAATCCCAAGCTGAGAGTACAGAAGAGATCTCTCAGTAAATGATCTCCCTGGTATTTTTATATAAACGTAAGCATCTCATTAGCAAGGCTGCTGACTGCTGGCATCTCCTATGTACTGCTTTTATATTTAGAACAATAATCCCCTGAATGTCACATTTCTTTTATATGTATATTCTCTATAAACACTACTGTAAATGTACCATACTACATATTTAAAATATGTGGTACATACTTTTATTTTGGAGCAACACCCCTGAGTGATTACTAATATAGTTCTGTAATTCCCTATGTATTAGCTTTAAATGATCAGTAAGAAATCAGAAGGCTATTGAGTCTGAATGTTGCTGCTTTGCCACATTTTTTTTACATTAATCTTTTCTAAAGCATGTATTACAAAACAAACCTGTCCATCAAACTTTGTTTTATGTCTTTTCTCCTTCCTTGACCTTTTTGCAGCTCGTCCACTCTGCCACTTATCTTATGCAACTAGTAATAGTGAGAGTTATACTCCCTATGAAGTTGTGCCATTGCATGATGAAGCGTTCTATTTATATTAAAATGAGGCCATTCCTAAGGGAGACATAGAGGAGAATGAAACAACAAACAGAGCTTTAGAGACTAGATATGTGAAGGGACAGTGACAGCAAAATGGCAACTCTTCATACAAAGTGGTGGCCCAAAGGACTCCAGAAAGAGTTATAATGTGAGCAAAGGGGGCTTGAGCTTTAGGGCTCACTGTGGCTTAGGTCACCGCAATGTGCAAGTGCTATAAAATACTACCTAGCATAATAAAACAAGACCTCAAAATCCTCATGCCTTCACTTAATATCCCTCAAATCCGTGAGGCCTGTTTTTGGGGTAGCCAGAAATTAATGTTATGACCAGTGATAATTCTCTCCCTTTTGATGGAATAATCTTCACCAGTTAAAGTAAATATGTGAACTGCCTTTTCTAAGAAAGGTTATTGAAAATATTTTATAAGAAAGGAGAGAAATGTGAATGATTTGTTTATATAAATTCTTAAGGGATTTTGTGTTAAATTAAAATACTGTTATATGGAATCATGTCATTGCACACATCACCATTCATCTTCAACAGTTACATATAAAGTTTTCTTTCTTTAAAATATATGCTGTATTTCTCCTTCCTTGCATATGGTTTTATGATATAATAATACATTAAATTAATTGTTACCTGGATTTTGAAGCATTTTTTGCATTTTTTTAGATTTGACATGCTGTCTCGTATATAAAAAAGTATTGCTAAGTTAATGTTGTATTTTCAGATTATGTCAGGTGTACATAAAATAGTCAGACAGTAGAATTTTGTTTTTAAAGACAAGGATCCACATAGATTTACATTTCCTAACAACAATGTATCTTAACAAGAAAAACCAATAAGACAAATGAAACAACCAAGCATTTAATTGGTATCATCCATTCATTCCTATTCTCTCTGCTGTGATAAGATGCAAAAGCGAGAGTAATTGTGTAATGAGTAGCATTTTTAATTGTTTAAGGGGAAGGGTTAAGTAAAGAATGGTTCACATGCTTCAAAAAAGATTATGCGGGTGTGTTTAACCCATCACAAGTAGGGTTAGTGAAATAAACACAGAAACCCAGTAATTCATAAAATCACCAATGACCTTTGGAACTGCTGTTTTTGTGTTTTTATAGGACTATCAAAGAGAAAAAAAACCCTCATTATTTAATTGATTACAGGTTAAAGCAGAGATCAGAAATGTGAGGTAACGATTTGCTTGTGTGACCATCTTCTCTTAAAAGCCACAGCAATTTAAAAGCACCCCAATACTTGAAATAATCTAGATGTTTTGAAGCATGGATTTGTAAACATTTCCCACTTTTCTTTGTTTTATGCACTGGCTTAGTTCTTGTTTGGTATTGTTCTTGACAGTGTGGCTATATATTTGAAAAATATCATTTTGTATTGCATATTGTGTGACCGGAAACCACTTGAAAGACAAATACATCTTAAAATGTTACGGAATACCCTGTAATGTTTACAAGAAACACATTGCCTTTGATGTACCCTGTATAGTCCATATTGCAGTAATATATTTGTAAACATAATATTTTATTCACAGATCATGCACCATAAATCAACTGGAAATGCATTCCCCAACTTTTATATTCGCCAAGATTTTCTGTTTTTCATTTACATTGAGAGGTATTTTTTCCAGACAGGATGCTGAGCGACTGATGCATGCTTTTATGTCATCAAGAATTGATTATTGTAATGGTCTTTTAATTGGTATTGGTAGCAATGTAATATCTCATCTGCAACTTGTACAAAATGCTGCTGCAAGAGTTTTAACTGAGACTAAGAGAAAATATCATATCGCTCCTGTGCTGGCATCTATACACTGGCTTCCTGTCTGATTTAGAATATATTTTAAGGTGTTGTTATTAACCTATAAGGCTCTAAATGACCTTGCGCCACCTTACCTTAAAGATCTTTTAACACCATACATCTCCAATCGGTCACTCTGATCTGAGGAGGCCAGGTTACTTTCTATACCCATTATTCAGAAAAGAAAAAAAAAAAACTCAGGTGGTAGATGCTTCTGCTACATTTCACAGAAATCTCAATTTAAAACACATTTTTATACTCTCGTCTCTATGGCATATTTTAATATTTTTACTTTTTAGCATTACTTGACTGTCTTACTTATTTTAAATACTTGTAACTATTTTATGGGTATTCTTGTTATTATTACAATTACTGTTATTACTTTGTTTTTTATCTTTTTCTTCATGTAAAGCGCTTTGTGGCGGCCTTCGTTAAAGGCGCTATACAAAAATAAAGATTGATTGATTGATTGATAGGATATTCAGCTCAGACTCCCTCTTGCAATAATGCTGGTGGAAAGCATATTGTGGAAACAGAAAACAACAAGCAGGAGGGAACAAGATTTAGAAACTCTGCGATTAAAGTATAGCGATGAGACTCTTACTGTTCCATGAGCATAGTGCTCTGTCATTGGGTTTCATGGTTTATATTTGTCATTCCAGTATGCACATGGAACTGTCCTGTCCTAACCTAATTATAATTTCTCTATTTGGTTTGAATAAAAAACACCATCTCAAGAAGATCATTTCAGCTAATACTGGATTAGACCACTTGCTCTGGTTTTCCCAGTATTAATAGATGAATGAAAACCGATACGTGTCAGTAGACCATGTTTATCTTGTAAATGAAGTATACCTCTCATATCTAATGACAGGAGATGCAGAATAACAAATTAGTTCATTACTCAGAGTATTCAGCTCCAATCTGGACATTAAAGGATCAACAATTATGATTTCATATAGAAATGTAGTATTTTCTTGTGCATAAATATATATATCTTAAATATAAAATATATTGAAATGATTGTTGTATTACAATTTTAATTATATTAAAGACTTGACAAATTCCTGGGTAAGATAATGGTGACCCACATTGCCATTATATTTTCACAACCAATGAAAATAGTCAGTTTACTCTATATCTACCTATACCACCATACAGTACAAACATAGAAAAGCTACACTTCGTCTGTGTTGCCTGTATGCTATAATGAACAACGTCATGTCATTTTTATTTTTATTCCAACCCCAGCCTTTACCATAAATGCATTATGAATCTCCAACATTAGACAAGTATGCTGGGCATTCGTGTTCCTTATGGCATGATTATACTGTATAATCGCTGATCAGTTTAATTGGCAGCCGTGTACTTCATTTCGCAAACCTTTTTCTATGTGTTTGATGTTACAGAGCTGTAGTGTCACATATAATTTTACACTTTTATCCTACCAGGGGACTGACAGGTCTCTAATCTCTGTCTCAAAGCATTCACCCTTCTTGAACTTTAGCATCGTGTAGGTCATTTTGCTGGCACAGGGGACCACAGCCCCGTCCAGATAAATCCTGAAGAGTCGATAGATGCGATAATAGCTGTAGGCACATTTCCCTAGAACCCTAGGGAATGGGCAATTTCAATAAATGTAAAGCGATGCTGTCTACAATGCATATTGAGTGTAAAGCAAGCTTGGCAGGATATACTGTACTTGTTTCCTTGGAGCAGAATCTGTATGGATATTTACAGTAAGATGTTAGAAGTACACTAGAGGTAGCAAATACACTCACAGTATATGCAATGCAATAAAGAATGCTATACAGCAATTAGCTTTTTTTTTTTTAATTCAGGTTGAATCGAAACAGAAGCAAGTAACAGAAAATGTTCTATAACCTAGGAAAATTGATTTGTATCCGTATCAAAATCACATTACATGTGAGAGAATTTCAATGACATTTTTTTTTTAATTTAGTCGTCGCCAATTTTTTTTTTCTACTTTCTCCCAATTTAGAATGTCCAATTATTTTTAGGCTTAGCTCACTGCTACCACCCATGTGCTGACTTGGGAGGGGCAAAGACGAACACACAGTGTCCTCTGAAGCATGTGCCATCAGCCGCCCGCTTCTTTAAACACTGCAGCCACCTCAGAGCTACAGTGTCAGAGGACAACGCAGCTCTGGGCACCTTAGAGACAAGCCTGAAGGCGCCTGGCCAGACCACAGGGGTCGCTAGTGCGCGGTGAGCCGAGGACACCCTGGCCGACCTATGCCCTCCCCATCCTGGGCAGCACTCGGCCAGTTGCATGCCGCCCCCTGGGAGCTCCTGTCCACGGTCGGCAATGGAATAGCCTGGACGTGAACTGGCAATGTCCAGTCTATAGGGCGCATCCTGCACTCCATGCAGAGCGCCTTTACCGGATGCGCCACTCGGGAGCCCACTTCACTGACATATTTAAATTGTCTGTTGTAAGTTTGATTTGAAATTTGACGATGTGCTGATTCTGGAAATATCTAACACGTAAAGCACCCCTGCTGGAAGATATTCCACACTGCTTTCTGATTTGTGCTTAAAAAAAGGAATGGTTTTAAATCCAATAAACTGATAGATCTAATTGAATTATCTTGTCAGATGTTACTTTATCAAATGGGCAAATGTTACACTGCTTTGCTATAGTGACTAAAGTTTGAGAAACTCAATTGTCTCAGTGGTTCCCTTGTTGTTGTGTGACAATATTTTCTTTTACTTCAATTCTTTTTTTTAAGGATCTTGACCAGAAACTAGTTCATTAGCTGGATATTTTGATTTATTTTTCAACCCAGACTCAGCCCCACACTAAGGACAATACATTATTTTGTATAATTATGTATTAACACTGCAGCAGTTGTAGTGTTCTTGAAGCATAGATGATTGCTATGGGACAATTACTGTACAAGCAAAAATAAAAGGAAAGAAAAATGGCAAGTGACTTTTAAGACTATTGAAATTCTAATTATAGGTAATATTATCTCACTTTCATTAAGTTTTACTATTTCATTTATTTTAACATATCAGCCATTATTTAAGCTTAATATAATTATATAGGCAATATATTTGTACATATATGATACTGTAAGGAGGTATATACTCCATATACATATAGTTACACAATAGTCTTGGACAACCTTGCATAAATTAACATAGTTCAAGATTCATGCTGATCAGGGTCTGTGAAATTTGGTGAAATTAACTGTAATTAAAATACGTATGCTAATTATTGTATTTGGTACAAATATTTTTAAAAAGCAATAGTGAAGGCATAATACAATATATAAACAGATCATAAAACATGCTAAATAATTGTGCATGTTAAAAATGGGTTAAAAAGTGTGGTATAATTATACCTTGTTAATCTTCAACTGTCTCAAGTTCTCTTTCTTCTTACAGCCATGTGCTCTGTGGATCAGGAAGCTACATCAGAAAAAGAAATTAACTGTTTGAATGTAAACTGTAATGAGCTCTAAAACTATAGGTGCGCCATTATCTTTTCAAAGTGTTACTTAAAAAGGCAGCTTTTTAATGTTGTCTGTGAAAATATGTTGCTGATCATTGTCCCAATCTTCCTGGATGATGCTTAAGCTTGGATCATCAGATGTTTTTTGTCTAGTTCACTTGCACACTAAATTCCATAACCATAACAGTTTGGCTTATAAAACCCATGCTAGACATCAGTCCAAATGAGCAAGCGTTACAGTTATGGCAAAACCTTTAGTTACCTAAAATGAATTAGTTGCTATCTCTACCAGAAATGAAACTCACAAGGATTATTCATATAATTATACTAAAGGGCAATGGGTTGATCTAATGTGAGGTGGAAGGTCATGCCCAGCATAAGCAATCAGCCTAGTCGCGACCATGCCTTAATATCTGCTTGCACACTGGGGCTCCAATCCTATTCCCAGTCCTGATTGATCTCTGTCATATTGCTTCAAGTAATGTAAATTGTATCTGGTCTCCTGGTAATCGAGATCAGGGTTGTCGTGTCTGTCCACTCACTGACGATGCCCTCTCTGCGCTGCGATAATGGTTTCAGTGGGCAATCAGTGGAGGTGCCTTCTTGACTCATCTCTTTTAATAGGCTGTCCTCCTCAGGCAAAATTGAATAACCCCCGACATGGCCTAAAGGCAGGCAATGAGAATTCAATAAGTCTGCAGGGTCAATGTCCTGTCATTTTTTGGATAGCAAGTAATTATACTGCACTAACATTCTGTAATAAGAGCAGGAAACTGCTAGTGACACCTTCATCCGAGTGGCGGTGAGAGAAGCCAGCTTAACAGGAATGCTTTCAACCTCACAATCCTCTCACCTTCAAATGTCCCTTTGGCACTTTTTTGCAGAGCTGGTGGTGGTGTTTGTGTTGCTACTTCATAGGAACATTGACAAACCAAAACATCATACATATTTACTTAATTCATTACTATCTAAAATGATGGGCTCTATGTACAAACATCAGTGTGTGTGTTTCAGTGTTGACTGAGTTCTGAGAATATTAGCTATTCTAGATGTGTAATAGATGAACAATTCAGCTGTTCATCAAACCAGAGTATGATAGGATTCTAATCATGTTTCCATATTTTTTATAGACTTAAACACACAAAACAGATTCATGTGCACTGTTAGTTTGTTTGATTTTCATAACCTTGGTACATAAAAGGCAATATTTTAGTGATCTATTTGGTGGCTGTATCTAGATCTACCACTGTTTAGATTAATTCAGTAGAAACTAGGATGTTCAGCTGTTGTGTTCAGAGATGTTTGAGACAGAGATTAGAGACCTGTCAGTCCCCTGGTAGGATAAAAGTGTAAAATTATATATGACACACAGCTCTGTAACATCAAACAAATAGAAAAAGGCCAATTAAACTGATCAGCTGTTGAGTTCCACCACTGTAAAAAGATTTAAAACTGAATGAAACAAAGCAAATAAGTAATGTTGGGATCAATAATACACTGTACATTTTTCTAAAACATTCTTCCCTAAACTGACCCTGATAGAGAGGGCAGGGGATTTGTCTCCTATTAAGGGCACTCTTGGGCTTGTTTCACAAAGGCTCTTCTACTGTTTTGCTAGCTGTTACTGTATGATTCAAGGTGATGCAAGTGATAATTACCATGGTAACTGTACATGCATGTGGGACATCTAAATGAATAAAAGTTGAAGATGAAGTACAGTGAAGTACACAAAAAACAATAAAAACTATTTTAAAATATAGAGAGAAACATAGAGAAACATTCTGTCCCACATGACACCCGAAGAAGCAACAGTTTATTTTCATGAACACTCCTGTTAGGTGTTTGGGGTATCTTTGAATGTAACACTTAATACCTTGACATTAACGTTTATATTTTTCATTTTCAGTGCCCATGCTAACTGTATGTACCGTTACACCACAAAAGTGATTGGTGATTGAACACATTTCTATGGATTCGTTGGTTGTGGGTCCTAAGCCAGGAAATCTAATGTCATGAGGGTTCTTAAGGTATTTGGGAACCCCTGGTCTAATGCTTCTTAAATCACAGGTCACTAGGGAAGATTTATGTGGTCTGAGAAAAAAAAAATATATATATATATATATATGGGCAATTGTATGTAAAAATAATGTGATAACTGTATAATGTGAACTAATGTATAATGTGATATCTTGTAACAATTGTAAGTCGCCCTGGATAAGGGCGTCTGCTAAGAAATGAAGAAGAAGAAGAAGAAGAATATATATATATATATATATATATATATATATATATATATATATATATATATACACACACACACACACACACTACCAGTCAAAAGTTTTAGAACACCTCCATTTTTCCAGTTTTTATTGAAATTTACGCAGTTTAATGTCTCAATGTACTCTGAAATTAAAGCATGGAACAAATAAACAATTGGAGATAAAAAAGAAATCATGGAATCGTTTTGTTTAACAAAATTTAATCTAAATTTTTGATTCATCAAAGTAGCCACCTTTTGCAGATATAACAGCCGAACACACTCGTGGCATTCTTTCTACAATGGAAATCAAATATTGTTCGGAAAGTTCTTCCCAACACTGTTGCAGAAGTTCCCTCAAATGTGTTGCACTTGTAGGTTGCTTTGCTTTCACCCTTCTGTCCAGTTCATCCCAAACTAGCTCGATTGGGGTTTAAGTCTGGAGATTGTGCTGGCCATTCCATGATTTGAAGCCTACCGTCTTGTTCTTTTCTTCTATGGTAGTTCTGACATAGCCTGGAGGTATGTTTTGGGTCATTATCTTGCTGTAGGATGAACCCCTGACCAACTAGGTGTATACCAGAGGGTATTGCATGGCGCTGCAAAATGCTGTGGTAGCAGTTTTGGTTCAGGGTGCCACTCACTCTGTGCAAGTCGCCGACTCTGGATCCAGCAAAAGAGCCCCAGACCATCACGCTTCCTCCTCCATGTTTGACAGTTGGTGTCACACACCGAGGAACCATCCTTTCGCCTACTCAACGGCGTACAAAAACCCTGCGTGATGAACCGAAGATTTCAAATTTTGATTCATCGGTCCATAAGACCTTCTTCCAGTCTTCAGTAGTCCACTGGTGGTGCTTCATGGCCCAGGCAAGCCATTTTTTCTTATTTTGCCATCTTAGCAATGGCTTTCTTACTGCCACTCGACCTGTCAAACCTGCAGCTCGAAGTCTTCTCTTCACAGTTGAAACTGAGACTTGCTTACTTCGACCAGTGTTAAGCTGTGCTTGAAGCTGTTGTCCTGTGAGCTGCCTATCACGCAAGCTGTTGACTCTCAGAAACTTGTCTTCTGATTCTGTTGTGGCTTTGGATCTGCCAGACCTCTTCCTGTCTTTCCAGTTTCCTCCAGTTTCCAAGTGCCTTTTGATGGTGTAGGAAACAGTACTCACTGACACCTTGGCTTTCTTTGCAATTTCTCTAAAGGAAAGACCTACACTTTTAAGGGTTATAATGGTCTGTCTGTCTTCCTTTGTTAATTGCCTTTTTCTCGCCATTATGAGAGCAATATACTACTTCCTGCAGTACAGTACTGTCCAAATAATGCTTAAGAGGGTGTAGTAACACAGTCTGTTCCAACACTGCTTTTATACAGACAGAGGGTTTGTAAGTAATCAACAAAAGTTGGGACACCTGTAGGAATTGTTAGCATCAACTTTCAAGGCTTAATTTACTTCCATTGCTGCAGAACAGCTGAAAAAGGCCTTTTTGTATAACTCTGAAATGTACATTATTTTTCAGTTTTTGGTAACCTAAACTTTTTTTTTTTTGAACCTCTGGCAGTTTACCGCTTACCTTTGTACCATTTCAGGTTATTCACTGGACTTGAACTGCTTAAATTTCAATAAAAACTGGAAAAATGGGGGTGTTCTAAAACTTTTGACCGGTAGTATATATATATATATATATATATATATATATATATATATATATATATATATATATATATATAAAGTTGGTATAAAAAGAAAATCATACATTATGTATTTATTTTATTTTTTTTAAGCAAGAACCTTTTCTTCAGATTTGTGGTGTTAAATGTTGCCTTTAACATTCTGTGTTAAAAATGGGAAAAATGGGAAATTCAGTGTTTTTTTCATTATTTTTTTTATGTAGCTGCTCCTAATGACCTTTAAATGATAACTCTTTAAATTCATGCTAAATTTGGACAATTATAATTTTTATTTTTTGTCCAGTCCAGTGTGGATTCTCAGATGGGTGATCCCAAGTTAGTAATGTGAGCGAGTTGTGTTGGTGTTAAAATCTAGCAACTCGCACAGGGCACAGCTGACTGGATTTAGAATAATTTGCAACCAATTGTCTACAGCCCCAGTGTTTACAAGTGTTTGTTTGAAGCTAGGATCTATTTATATCCCAGCAACTGCCAGGGTCTGCAGTAGCAACACTGCAGGAAGGCTAGCAGTCAACAGACTGATCGCTGTGTAAGTAAATGATATTTAATTTGTAAAGTGAATGATTGCCAGTTGAGGTTGTAACGTGAGCGAGTTGTGTTGGTGTAACAATATAGCAACTCACACAGGGCACATCTGACTGGATTTAGAATAATTTGCAACCAATTGTCTACAGCACCCAGCTCTCAACCTGTAGGGCATTACATAAGCACTGACGCTAACCTAGTGTGCCAGCACTCAACGCCAACGTGGACCTGCTGCAAATTTTTTTTTTATCCAAGCATCAAACTGAAGGCTCCAACTCCAGACCAGGTTTGCATACATTTTTTTTCTTTTCTCTTTATTATTTAATGCTCTAGCTCCTCCTGTACCTGTCTGTTTTCACCTCCCTCTCAGCACCACCCTCTCCCATACTCATTTCTACTTCCTTTCCTCTACTGCTCCCTACCATGACTATCTTTAATATCCCTGTGATCCTCTCCTCTCATTCCTGTTCTCTGTCTCCTCCCTGCCACTACAAATCTAACTCCTCCAACCCCCCCCCCCCCCCCCCACACTCTCCCTCTTTCCTCTGCTCACCCCCCCCTCTGCACTCTCTCTGGCGCCCTCTGGAATTGTCGGTCAGCTTCCAATCTCCCCTGATAACACTACCACTCCGGCCACCCTTTCCGCTCTCTATGTCCTCTTCCACTCTCCCCCCGCCCTACTGGACGTGGTGGAGGAACATGACTTATGCACTCTCTCCCTCCCTGCTCTTTTCTGTCCCCCCTGCTCTCTCCTCTCTCTCTGTTAGCACCTTTGAGTTTCACACTGTTGAAATCGCCTCCCCTTGTCGCCTCCTCCTCATTGTTCTCTACCGCCCCCTTACTCACTTGAGCTTGACTTTCTCCTCTCCTCTCTCCCTCAACCTGTTGCTCTCTTAGGTGACTTCAAAATCCACCTCTCCAACTCTAACCACTCTGTTGGATTTCTTCCCCTTCTTCACTCCTTCATCGTCTCTCTTCTCGTCCCCCCACTCACTCAGCGGGCCATCAACTGGACCTCTCAACATCTCTGACCACTACTTTATCTCCTTTTTTCTGTCGCTCCCATCCCTTCCTGCTCCGCCGCCCCCCTCTGTCACCTTCAGTCAAAACCTCTCCCCCTGTCTTCTCCTCTGCTGCTCTCTCGCACCTCCGCTCCATCGACTCCTTCTCCCAACTCTCTGTAGACTCAGCTACCTCCACCCTTTTCTCATCCCTCAGCTCCTGCCTTGACTCCCTTTGCCCTCTCACCCCTCAACCTGCCCACCTCTCCCCGTCCCAGCCCTGGCTCTCCTCTGTGCTCCGCTCGGCTCGTACTGAACTGTGCACTGCTGAAAAGAAATGGAAGAAAACCAATCTCCCTGCTGCCTTGGATCTCTATCACTCACTCCTTGCTTCCTTTTCTTCTACACTCACCTCTGCCAAATGCTCCTACATCCACTCTATCATTTAGTCTTCCACTAACAATCCTCGTAAACTTGTCTCTACCTTCTTCTCCCTCCTTAGCCCCCCTTCCACCCTTCTTCTCCTCCAAAATCAGAGTCATCTGCAAACTCTTCACTACCTTGCCTCCCTCCCCACCCATACCCTTTGCTCTGATCACTCCCTGCCCATCACCCTCTGCAACCCCTACTATTCTACCCTCCTCTTCCTCCTTCTTGCTCCTCTCAGACTCCAATCTGCTCCCTGCTCCAGAGCCATAAACCCACCACATGTGCTCTGGACCCCCTCCCCACTCACCTCTTCCAGGCTGCTGCCCCTGCTGTACTACCTTTTATTTATTTCTCTCCTCTGCACCTCTCTGCTCTCTGGCTGCTTACTCTCTGCCTTCAAACAAGCCTGCATCACCTCCATCTTAAAAAAAAAAAAACTCACTGGATCCCTCAACCCTCCAGAACTACCGACCTGTCTCCCTCCTCCTGTTCTTCTCTAAAACCTTCGAGAGAGCAGTACACCACCAGCTCTCTGCTTTCCTGTCAACACTTTCTCTGCTTGACCCCTCCAATCTGGTTCTTGCCCTGCACACTCCACTGAAACTGATCTTCTCTCTGTCACAAACTCTGTTCTCTCTGCTTGTGCCACCTCCCTCTCCTCTGTCCTAATTCTCCTCGACCTCCTTGCTGCCTTTGATGCAATCGACCACTCTATTCTCCTGTCCTCCCTTGTTGACCTGGGACTCTCCGACACTGCTCTTGCCCGGTTCTCCTCCTACTTCTCCGAGTGCATTTACCGGGTGTCCTGGCATGGCTCACCCTCCGCCTCTTGCTCTCTTTCGACAGTGTCCCCAAGGCTCAGTCCTGGGACCCCTCCTGTTTTCTCTCTACACTCGCTCCCTCCGCTCCCCTGCCTCCAGAGCCTGCTCCTTCTCCTCCCTTGCCCATCAGTGGTGGAACGTCCTACCCATGGAAATCAGGACTGCTTAGTCCGTGACCACCTTCCGGCGCCTCCTCAAGACATACCTGTTCAGACAGTATCTGTAAACCTCACAACTCTCGACCATACTGGACTATATAGCACCTAATTGTACCAGTACTTGCACCAGCTTGTACTTGCACTGAACTGCTCCATACCTTGCCGCATTCAACTACTGCTCCAAACTATAACTACTTAATGTATCTTGTATTTGATTTTAGGTAACTGTGCTCATGTTTTTTTTAATTGCTCTTATTTGAAATCATTCTCATCCATGTATCATACTTACTATGTATTCTTACTGGACTTTACTCATATAAGCAAATATTTACTATAAGTTTTAACTGCTCTTAGTAAAACTCGCTCTTACTTATAATTTACTGTATTCTTTATTTTGCTCTTACTTGAATTTGATTTTATTGTACTTTCATAACTGCTCTTATCTGTATTATGATATTCTGTAATGTGATATTTTAAAATGTGATGACTTGTAATGTGATATTTTTTAATGTGATACTTTGTACTGTTATATTATGTAACAATTGTATGTCCCCCTAGATAAGGGCATCTGCTACTAAATAAATAAATAAATAAATAAATAATGGAATATGTGGTACAATGACCACATTGGAAGCCCAACACTGATAATAAGAATGCGATATGCAAAATAATTACAGCTTTGACATGGTGGTAATAGAGGTTGGCAAACCAGGATTTAAGGTGGTATTGCAAAATTGATGTTTTAAGTGACTTAGGGGTCTATTCATAAAGGGTTAACGGCTGTCGTAAGGGGAAAACAAGAGGTACATGATCGGATTTAGATTATAGCCGCTTATTTAACAACCATTGCTATTCAAAAGGGACAACTGACACATGTTGTTAAGCCCCAAGGACATTCGTTCCTGAAGGAATATTTTAAATGAACTGAGACAAAGGTTAACGGATACCTCATCAGCATAAAGTTTTCATCGGTTCTGAACGGCAACCTGCTAATCATAAACCTGAATGACAGCAAAATGCTGTCGACAACTAGGTGTGGTCAAGTCTAAATTAATGACAGCCTTATTTAAAAATTGAAAGTAATAACCATTGTCAATACAAGCAATCTAACCATTTTAAAAAGTTCAAAATATGTTAAAGTAAACCATACAAACTTTTTTTTAACAAATATTTTATTATTAGACTGCTATACCATTTGCTGTCCCCAAGATTAACACTGCCTACTATTTTTGAGAAATTGTATAAATTGTTATACTGCATCTGTGTTATGCCAAATTTGACCATCTTGTTGTTTCCTGGATAGGTCGGCAGGTGCAGTTCAGTATAATTCTGACAAGGTGCGCCGCATCATGACTGCATGCATAGGTGGGATTTGAGTCTATAATGTGAGGGGAAAAAATAAATTCACAGAGATTACCTGTAAAAACACTTCCCAATCACTAAAAAAGTGTTATTGACTATTTGCTAACTACAAACCCTACTAATAATCATTGTTGTGCTATTTCTTTGAAGTGACTTAAAATCTTTTAACTCAGTGCTAATTGGTTGATACAATACAATTATTGAATCATTTATTGCTTATTATTGGGGAACATTCTTATTTGTTTTAAATTGTTTTGTGATTAAACTTTTGGTTTTAAAAATAACTCCTTGCTTCACTGTATGAGGGTGTGTTATGAAGCTACTCGACCACTGCCCAATACAAAGTCAACTGTGTTCCAAAAAATGTGTACTATTTTTCTTTAGGCGTAATTCCTGAAGTGGTGTGATCACAACTACACCCCAACTTCAACCAATCTCCTGTAGCCAGTGGTACTGTGAACACTTACTGATTACAAATGGTGGTGTTTTTCTACACCTTGTATGGGCTACACAATTTTGTTTACAGATACATTATTCCAGTTAATTAGAAAGCCAACTGTCCTGCTTCATCTGTGCAGAGATAGTTACTTACCAGTTCATTAAAAAATATACAACATATCTTCATCAATTAAAAGGAAAAAAGAGCACCTTACCTCTAAGTGTATTTTTTTTTTGTGTGTAAAATGTTTCTATTCCTACCGTCATTATCAATGTTTCTTTCCCTCACAATCACACCGCGAGTGTCTCTGGTGCGCCTCCCGTAGACGTAAATAGCATGACTACAAAAAATGGAATATATTGAAACCTTTATGATATTTAAATTTTATTTTTACAACCGTTTTGTTTCCTACATTTGCTTACTCGGCTGCCAGCAAAGCTCCTCTCACTTAACTTTTGTTTTGTTGCTTTCTTAGTCATGAATTGTGAACGGTTTCAAAAAGCAAATATGGACTGCCACTTTCGCCATATATCAGAAAATGATTACCCCTCGGGAAGGCAGTACTAACCTATAGGAACAATATTGTCCTCAGCCTTCGTCTTCGGGCAATATAATCCCTGTCAGCCAGTATTGCCCTCCTTCGGCAGCAATCATTTTCTGATGTGACTCAAAGGGCAGTCCATATTTACCATATTTGCCATATAAGAGCCTGTGATGCAGTCCAGGGCCTAGTCGATTCTGGGGAAGGGGGTATGAGACCGCAGTGACCCGTCTTTCTATTTTACCAGTAGAGCCATCTCACGAATCATACCCTTGGCCGTCTCCCGCTTTGCCAAGGGTAACTGCCACAGCCGCTCCCGTGTCAGAGCTGCGTCCCCTGTGCTAATGTTGTGCTGGACTAATCCGGTGCGCCTACAGTCTATGTTTGCAGCGAAGATGTCCAGCTACCCCCTTAGTAGCTCCCATAGCTGGTCCTGCTGGCTCTGAGACAGGCCCTCCTTGCTCCTCTGCCACAGCGCTTCCACCTCAAGTTGTCCTAGGAACAGTCGGCGATGTTCTGAAGTCCTGCACTCCGCTTGCAGTGGGTGTGTGGAGCAGAGAAAACACTGCAGAGGATGGAGTGGAGGTGGTTGCAGCCCTCTTTGACTCCGTCGCTGGTGCGCTGTCATCTACTTATGGGAGGAACCAGGTCCTGCCCCTCCATGTCCGGTGAGCCCTTTCCTTCTCCCGACCCGGGGTCAGGCACAGTTGGTTCCGGCCAACAGGCAGGGTTCCCCCGGCCAAGTCGAGCATGGCTCCCACCCAGTATCAACCAGGGCTTTGCATGGGACCCCATTGAGAGATTTTTTGTAGTCACTGACTCCTTGTCTACAGCCTTGGCTCTTGAATCAATCATCCAAGTTACACTGCTGCTCAGAAACGGAATTATGTCCATATTTTGAGTATTTTCTTTACTTCGCCTTTCCAAACGAGATTGATGCTTGATGCTCTTAGCATGGCTACGTAACGCTCCCTCGCCCATATTAGACAAATCCAGTTTTTTGCCACACAAAACACATTTTGCATTCCTATCATCTACTCGGGCCACCCATGATCTGTATTTCTCGTCAGCAAGCCACACGTTGTTAAAAACACATTTTCCAGGCACACTTTCTGCTAAATAAATTATTAAATCAGTATGCAACCCTCACTTTATCAGCGACTACGAATGACAAACACAACTGACTTGAAACGTGGAAACACGTGCTAACCGTTAGGTAACCATAGTAACACTACAGCTGAAAACCAATGAACACTTGATAATAAATGTGCCAGGAAAATGTATAACCGTAATAGTGGGGAGAAAAAAAAAAGTCATTTGCACACGGGGCAATGTAACTTGTCTTACATGATTTTCCCTGATATTCCATGACCACAACTAGAATTCATAAAAATTCTCTGACTTTCCAGGTCTGGAAAACTGATTTTAATTTTCCCTGACATTCCAGAAATTCCATGACCCGTACGAACCCTGCGCGTACCCGACCAGCATGACACCTAGTCCTGACCTGGGTAGGTTCTGAACTGGGTAGAGCATGCCACTGTGAAATGGGCTTAAGTTACACATTTTAAAATACACATATTTATAAACATCACAAACACAGATTACAAAAGATGAAAAGGCTGCATTGTGAAACTGCTTTGGAACTAAACACTATGTTCATACATCTATTCACAGTATTTCTTTACAGGAAAACCTTACTTTCTCTTTTAACCAAAAAAAGCAAAACTTACATACAACTAATGATAATTCCTTTTCCAGTGTACTTATTTCCCCAGTCTGCCATTGGTAATACGGTATGCCTACTAGATGAACGAAAAGGAACTGAAATGAAGCCTACCTTTTTTTTTTCTTTAAAAATTTAGTCGTTGCCAATTAGTTTTTATTATTTTCTCCCCAATTTGAAATGCCCAATTATTTTATTATGCTCAGCTCACCACTACCACCCCTGCGCTGACTCGGGAGGGGCGAAGATGAACACACGCTGTCCTCCGAAGCGTGTGCCGTCAGCCGCCCGCTTCTTTACACACTGCGAACTCACCATGCAGCCGCCTCAGAGCTACAGCGTCAGAGGACAACGCAGCTCTGGGCAGCTTACAGGCAAGCCCGCAGGCGCCTGGCCAGACTACAGGGGTCGCTGGTGCGCGGTGAGCTGAGGACACCCTGGCCGACGTAACCCTCCCTCCCCCCGGGCGACGCTCGGCCAATTGAGCGCCGCCCCCTGGAAGCTCCCGTCCACGGTTGGCTGTGGAATAGCCTGGATTCAAACTCGCAACGTCCAGGCTATAGAGCGCATCCAGAGTGCTTTTACTGGATGCGCCACTCGGGAGCCCCCCCAAGCCTACCTTTTTGACACAAAATCAAATATCAATCCTTGCCTTTTGCGTTCCCTGCTTTTGTTTGCATGATGTTCTTTAGACAATTACATTATCGAAACTAGAAGTTTCCTCAGCATGGTGCTGTAAGCTAAACCTAGAGTTTGCAAACTTTCTTGGTTCAAGACCCCCCATGGCATTAGGCATCCTGACCGAGACCCCCAATGAACCCATCTTACTTTCACTGCAAATAACATTTTGCATTTCTCTATAAAAAATGAACAGAATTCACAGCTTCTTTTGGGTGCTTTTGCTGTAAATGGTGCTTCAACATTGAAAGTTTGAGGCTGAAGACAGCAGTTCCAAGCAGATCACACACCTCAGGTAATCAAGGCCATCTTCCTTTGTAACACAAGCAGATCCAAACTGAATATAATCAGGGTCACGCTTTAAAAATTATGATTTTACCTTCAGTGAGAGAAGTTGTTTGCTACTGCTTTCATTATGTTCAGTGTCATTTCTCTGACGTGAGAAACCGCTCCATAATCACTGTACTCAGTTGTACGCTAATTATAAAATTCAACGTAAGCCTGCCTGTAAAGGTAAGTGGGAGCGGTATGATATAGTTTATATATGTAATGGGATACAAATATATTAAAAACTTACCAACCCCCCCCCCCCCCCCCGCTGGATCTGCCACTGAATTAGCATTTCAGTGGTTACAGTATCTTGTGCATTGTTTGCTTGTTTAGTCATTTCTTTGCAACCTATAGATTTCCCAGTTTTCTAACAACCCTGAATACTGAATGAAACCACTGTCTTGTCCCTCCTGAGATCAGTGCATGAGGAGTAATGAAGAGGCTCAGATAAGAGCTGAATAAGCACTTTCCATGACTGATTGATGATTGATTAGTGCAGAGATATCTCCCGATGGTCACCCGTCAGAACACTTTTTTGACAAGCGTGCTGCACTCCTAACAAGAAAAAACTGTTTTAATCTGCATCAATTTGGTTTGTTAACTGTGCCAAAACTGTGGCTAACACTGATCTGCCCTGCTGTCAATGCTAATTTACATTCTAGATATCTCAAAATCCCTTGACGATAGCACTCTTGATTCACAATGAAATATGTTACAATTATGGAAGCTGCTTAAAAGAACTTTGTACTTTCACAGATTATTGGAGCCTTTCACATAAATAACTGCCAGGACTGAGCATGTGGAGCATACCATGTTTATGTCGTATAAATCCTTCTTTATTGTGCTGCTCACAATATAGAATTCATCTCCATTTGTACTTTAGCCAGTTAAGCCTTATAATGTATGTCCCCTCACCTTTAACCTTTTCATTTGTGAGAAATCCTCTTCTAGTTGTTTTTATAGTGCATGATAATTACCTTTCCTAAGCTTTCTGCCAAAATTTGACCATATTCTTTGCACATTTAATGAGTACTTCCAGCTGTTTGAAAGAAAGGGAAAGAAACCAGAAGATGTAATTTTTAATTATCTTTGGAAACCTCATCCCTTTCACCTCCACTTAAAATATACACCCTAACAGCATATTACAAAATTGTGATAGAGAAGGCAAATTTGAACTGAACTGAAAGTTGCTATGCTACATATATATTTGTTATTCTCCTTTTTTACTCATATTATTCAGTTGGGCCATATACAAAATACACAGTTGTGTAAACTTGATTAAAACCTTTTGCTTTATGAGAACTACAATGATGCAAATAAGTTATCTGAAAAGTGCCAAAAGCACTATATATTCACCCATTTGATTATGTGGACAGAACGGACTAGAAGTGTCATTATTTCCTACGTAACATTTAAGAGTACAGCTAGCAGCTGCTGTCCTAATAACTGAATTCATTCTGCTGATTTAAGCAGAATCTGTTTCTTTTTAACAACATGTTGTACTGATTACATGGTTTGTAAGATATGTTTAGCACTTAACAATATTGCTAGTATACCTTTAATAATTTTTGGTAATCATGAGTTTATTCCCCACTGGACTGTTTCCATAGACTACAGCAGAATATCACTTTGGGTAAGTGGGTAAAGTTTTCATTTGCTGTAACTGCCAAGTTCTTGGCGAATGCACTTTTTTATTTTTGTATTTGATACTGTACCAAGCTCTATATTAACCATTATATTAGCAGTCTGAATGTTGGGATTGTATGCACTTTTGACAGAACATTAAGATGTATGTAGCTTGTCACTGGCTGCCTCACACTGTATATGTCTGATACCCTATTCACACAACTGGTTGTCATTCATGGTTAGGATCACACTTTCAACACCTTCATTGTTCATTATTTGGGGCATTATTTATAGGCACTCAGTGTAAAGAGGTTATTAGTTGACGAAAAGGATGGGGCACAAATACATTTTATTATTTACAAACAACTTATTTTAAAATAGAAATAGTATTTTCTATTTTGATTTTAAATACTTTTTAGAATGGAAAACTATTTTGTAAATAGTTATTTTTTTAATAGAAATATATATATATATATATATATATATATATATATATATATATATATATATATATATATACACCAATTTGACATCTGAACGGGTGCGATCAGGATTAACCAATCTGAGAGAAATAACTCTGAATATGGGTGTAGACAGAAGGCAGGACATACTGTAAATAATGTAAGAGGATTACAATTTACATTGATAATTCATTTGTGAAAGCATAACAATATAACATTTTTTTTTTTTTAGCTACAAATGTTTATATATACAGAGTGAGAGAGAGAGAGAGAGAGAGAGAGAGAGAGAGAGAGAGAGAGAGAGAGAGAGAGAACATAACTTGATTAAATGTACATTATGCTATTTGCAATACAGCATAGTACTATTAAATACTGCATTTTATAAACACTAAAGAAATACTACTTGGGATTTGAAATAATTGCAAAGGCGATATACCCACCTGCAAAATATACAAATTGTTTTCCTTTATTCCTATACAAAGAAAGCTCACAATTTAGCACAACATAAGCACTTAGTTTATTTTACAAATATAACCACTCTAGGACAAATGAAATAGTTTCCCAGTATTCCGAAAATATGAATTACTAATTATTTATAATAAGTTTGCAATATTTACAGTACGTATTTTAAAACTCTTATAACAATCTAAAAAGAGCAGTCCAAAAAAAGGCTGCTTACCAATTTTCAGTCTGACTGGAAAGAAAACAAACGATCATGTGATCATGAGCTCAAAAGGAATAAAAAATAATGCAGGATGATTATTCTCCCAAGTAATGTAATAGGCTACAGTGATTATACTAATTATTGCCTAGGATTAGGGTTTTGGTGGATTAAGTTTAAGAAATTCGCATTTTTGCTACACCAGCAGAAGTATAACTGCGTTTTCAATGTATTTTAAAAGTGTGAGCTCCATGTGTATAAACACCTGGTGAAATTGGTAGACAAGTAAAATAATTGTGTAGGCAATGCCTACTGTTGCCAAGGCTACCGCTATGATCTAAGTGTAGAAAGGGTTAAGCAATACATATGACTTTATCACAGATTTGAGAATGACAAGAGGGATTGTGAGATGACAATCATTTATATACAGCTGTACATTAGTTGACCTTCGTGTATAGCCGCTCAGATGCAGAAATTATCCCTATTGTGTTCTAAAAATCGCTTTTCCACTTTTTTTAGAATGGTATTTACCACAGCCAGTAGATGGTGTCAACTATTTAAAAAATATATATTTTCAAACTAGTATTTACTATTTTTTATTTAAAATACATTAATATCAACCTATTTTCTATTTGTATTTTAAACAGATTTGTGGACCACTATTTTTTATTTTATTTTGATGATACAAAAAAGAAGTGTACAATATTTTTTTAGTTACTTTCTTAAAGGTCCATTGATTGTTGATCTGGACTTCATTAAACTTTAAAGACAAGGCCCGTCACACAGAGCAGCCACTTAAAAATGTAAGTTGAAGCAATTATAGGGCAATAATAACACAGACAGGTCACTTAACTGTGTGTGACTGATTGGAGTAGAGGGACTGCATTCTCTTTGAAAAAATTTGACTGAAAAGGGAAGCAAGGCAAAAAAATAAATACAAATAAAACTATTGTCCTGCATTGTGGGTCAATGTGTAAATGTTAATGGTACTGTAATATCAGAAGCACAAATGAAGACTCTTTGTTTATAACCTTTACAGACCATTTGAGTTAACCATCATTGTGCATTCTGTGTAGAGGCTCTTTTTTCCCACTTGTATATCTTTAATATATAGTGATCTACAACTGATATACTTCAAAGTGAACATAGGGCCCTGTTTAGCAAATATGTGCAAAACCCCAATATATCCAATGTTTACATCTCATGATAACCAGTTCTGAACAATAGGGACCAGCACTTCAAAATTAGTAGCATTTGCTTACTAGTAAAACATTGCTGTGGCAATGTAGAAATTGAATTGTTAAACAAGAATCTCTTATAATTACAAATATTATTTGTGATTTAACTTATTATGCTATGCATGATTGCATCTCTTATGCAACCAATGTGTTGATGCTACATGGCTTAAAATGTTATTGATAATAAGACATACCTGGTAGACACTATACACACTGTTTTTTATTTGAACCCTTTTTTTTAAAAAAAATATAATAAATTCAGCTGGGGATCATTAAAGTACAAGCCATGATGATTAAATGATCGTCTAACTTTTTTTTTTACTACCATAGTTTGACAGTTTGTTACCTTATTGCTTGTGTATTATTATAAATTACATTTTTGAAATTGTCTTTAAATCATTGCTACGAGTAGTGTCAAACATATTAAAAGGTTTTCCACTGGAAACAGATGTCTTTTGCCAGTGGCACAACTTTCAAGATGACAAGGAACCTCCAGAGGGTTTACAATCCGTAGTTGTAAGAATTTGTGACTAATAGGTGGTTTGATGTGACAGGAGCTGGCTGTCTGGGGAAATTGAGCCTTGTTCAGTGTCGATACTTTGTGTGTCTCACTCAGTTGTAGGTTATTGTTGGATGGCCTTTGGGACCCTCCCGTACAGTTTACATTCACAGACTGTATGTGGTCAGCAACAACTTTACCATTGTTATCGCTGTTATTGATCTGTCATCGCTTCCCTGGTGTAGCTAATTTGCTTGTTAACATAAATTTGTCAAGAATGAGGAGTCGTTCTGACCAGGAGGAGCAGTGTGCAGTTTAGAGAACTGGTTTCATTTATTTACAGGGAGGCAATAGCTGTTTGTGTGCTAATTTCAAACTGTTTGTTTCCCTTGCTTGCTTAATATAATGCAACCATTTATTAAATTGCTTGTCATTAGCTTGGCAGTTAATCAATAAGGATGTATCCCTTTTTTGTAGGTCAGACTTAAAAGGGAGTTAAACTCAAAACTACATAATGACATTTTTATGTGCCCTAATCTTCTAGTAAAATTAGCACCAAAGATTGGTTTGAGTTTCGTGCCTGTATGCCTGGCTAAATCATTAACATGAGAAAATATATTTAAATGCCTACATATGTCAGACTAGTGCTTCCCACTTGTATTTTACTCCCATGCAAGAATTGCCCTGCATAACTGGAATGAAATGGGTTTTTAAGCAGCAACAGACTCTGCATATTACATCTATTAAAGAAAGCGTAAACATAATGTTAAATAAATCTACCTAACCTGATACTATGTTCAGCCTAATGATGTTTAGCAACATGTTCCTATTAAATAACAGCCCTTTTTTCTTGTAACGGCTTAAGTACCAGTTAAGTGTATAATTTGGAAGTTTATTTTCCCTGTAAATTGTAGATACCTTACATCTCATCTCACAAGTGGATAGTTTTTTTTTGTTTGTTTGTTTGTTTTGTTTTTTCAGATCATCAGGTTATTTATTCAGACAGTGCATTGTGTGTTTTTATCCATATTTCAGCCTACCCAGTGATTCATTCTGTGACCTCAGGCAAGACACTTGACCTCCCTGTGCCTCACTCCCACACAGATGTAAAGAAGGGTGCAAAGAGGGCTCTATAAGAAAAGGATGTTAAAAATCACTTTGGTGGAGTTTCCATTCGTTTATTTTATCTCGAGACATTTGCTTGAGAAAAATGTCTCGTGTAAAATGCTTTTTTGGTTTTCCATTCACTCAGTTTATTTTACTCGAGTAAACCGGGCTTTTCACCCGACGTCATGCAAACGAATAGGAAAGGTGGGGGTTGATAAGTAAATTAGCTAGGTCTAAAGAACTCGTGCTGTTTTTGCAGCTTACTAGTGAAATTTCTGAAAATGTGGTTGCCATGCGCAGAGAACTGGTACACGAGCAAAATACCTTGTGCCTGGTTGGTTAATAATGTGTTTTACTGCTCTTGCCCAAATTGTTTTTCAAATGTCATTAGTGGGGTGTCATGTCATAGTAGTGGCTACAATGGCTGACAGCTGCTGAGGAAGCATTCAACATCACGGGCAAATACGGGTAACGTAGACTCACTGTATTCCGTACACTCAGAGTAAAAAAAACGACCTACCATAGAAACTGAAAGCGTAGGTATTCCCTTTTTAGTCTCTAGTACAGGGGAAAGGCACCATCTACATAACAGGTTTTGATTGGTTAAAAATTGACCAGTAATATCTGACGTATGTCAGGTGTACGGAATACAATGAGAACTCACTGTATTCCGTACAGCTTTTCAAAATTGCTTTCGGTGTCCTGTACAGTGTCTTTTCTACCATTTTGTCCCAATAAAGTAAGTAATGCACACGTACCACTTGTTTAATAATATTAATGTATCAAAGTAATTACTAACAATTATTCTTAGAATAATAATAATAAAAACTACCTGACGCTAGTCATAATCATAATAATATTAAAAGTATCATGTCGAGGTAATATATTGGAAAAAATAAGCAAGTGAACTCGTAACGTGAGAAAACATTTTTTAATCATTTAATATTTCATCAAATTGAATTTCATTTAATGAACAATCATTAATTAATAACCTCATTTTTCTTTTATTTTATGTAATAAAATTCATGGGGCGGCAGGGAAGTTGGGAACAAACTGAATGAACTAAAAGAGCTGTTAACTATTTAAGTTAAGCCACTCCTACAACTATAACTAACAGTTACATAAGTCACTGAATCCCCATTAAACACTTAGACTGCATTTGTGACACAGCCATTCTTCTTCTGGTGCCTCATCAACAGCTGCACATCTCATGTGGAACCAGAGAGTGCAGCAGTCACACTGAGCCCAATTTACAGAGCTGCAGATCAGCGCTAATCTTGGACTAACTTATTGAATGTTAATTTAGATAAAATTAAGTTAAAGTAGTTAACTTATTCAGAGATTAGGTTAATTTACTGCTAATCAGGGTATATTGTTTCAGACTAATTTTTACAAGACAAGAAAGAGGTAAACATAACCATGCGTTTTCCCCCAGATCTATTTGGTAAGTGTACTGTATGGACTGCCGTTACTTTGACTGTACAGGAACAAAGAACAGTACTGTCTTGTCTTTGGCAAAAATGGAAACAGGGGGAAATGAACTGTACATCACTATTAATTTGAATTTCTAACCTGGATGTATTTATTTATAATTTATATAAAAAGGTCAACTGTACGAAACACAGTGAGGTACGGAATACAGTGAGTCTACGTTAGTGGGCACGTGAAAGGGAGGTGGCTGATACTGATGAAATGGACTGAAGTACAGCATTAGTTCGTTCCCAAAATTGCCACTGCCTGTTGTATCCTGCACAAACTCTTGTCAACAACAAAATGAGGTGTTCAGGAATCAGTGGCTGACTATGAGACAGACAGGGAAGGTTACCAGTGTTGCCAAGTCTCACGAGAAAAAAAAAAGATACTGCTTTTCAAACAAGCCCTAAACAAGTGCAACCCATGTTAGAGTATGGGTGTTATGCAAATTCCAACCCACGACTCAAAAAAAAAAAAAAAACAAGCCCAGTTCTGCATATTATAAGCTGACTTGGCAACTGTGAAGGTTATTTCAGCTGCCAGTTTCAATTGAACAGCAGCAATCTGAGGCTCGTGCTGTCAGAGATTCTCTCCTTTCTTTTAAGTTGTGTTGGATTTACTGTTGTGTTAAATATTAATGATGCAAACGAATAAAACACAATCAAGACGTTCATTTGCAATTTTATTTGGTCAGTTCTGAGAGGGCATCAACAACTTGTTGGTATATATTTTGTTGTACTGTTTTCGGCGATCGAGCTGGCTTTTGACATCCAGTTCACCAACTATATTTATTAACGTGAAGGGCGGACACACGTTGTCTTCGGACATAGCAGGGATCAAAAAAAGGACGGGAATTAATTCAGTTAGACATTGAAGAAGCTCACTTGCTCTTCGTGTTTAACTTTATCGTAGTTTTTACAGCAAGGGTATTCTCAAACAGCTGCTTTAATACTATAACAAGGGCATAACACAGTTCATAGTAAGTGGTTTTATACAGAACTGTAAACCCACAAGAGATATACAACATGACAGGCCAGACACAGCAAAAAACAATAATAAAAAAGCAGCCCGCATTATCATTAAGGTGAACTACACCACTGCTAACCATAAAACCGCCCATCTGTCACTACTTTCTGTCGTCTTTTTTATTATTTTCTCCCAAATTTGAAATGCCCAATTATAATTATTTTTAGGCTCAACTCACCGCTACCACCCCTGCGCTGACTCGGGAGGGGCGAAGATGAACACACGCTGTCCTCCGAAGCGTGTGCCGTCAGCCGCCCACTTCTTTACACTCTGCAGACTCACCATGCAGCCGCCTCAGAGCTACAGCGTCGGAGGGCAATGCAGCTCTGGGCAACTTACAGGCAAGCCCGCAGGCGCATGGCCAGACTACAGGGGTCGCTGGTGTGCGGTGAGCCGAGGACACCCTGGCCGACCTAATCCTCCCCCTCCCCGGGCGACGCACGGCCAATTGAGTGCCGCCCCCAGGGAGCTCCCATCCACGGTCGGATGTGGAATAGCCTGGACTCGAACTCGCGACGTCCAGCCTATAGAGCGCATCCTGCACTCTAACGAGTGCTTTTACTGGATGCGCCACTTGGGAGCCTAGAACAAGCTCATTCACATTTACCCCTGAAATGCGGGTTTCAGTGCGAAACTGGGCGTGGATTTTCATGTAAATTGCACTGCATGGAAATCCCATGTTTGTTTGTCCTGGGGAAATACTTTTTTGACATACTAAAGTGAAACTATAGAACACTGAAAACAGCTTCATTATACAGATTTTTGAAAGGTATATTCTACTCAACAGGAGCGCCCCCAGAAATATTTCACATGGTACACCAAACTGAACCACACCAACACCCCATTTCATGCCGATAAAGACTCTGCATCACTATGCTGTAAAGTATTTCAGCCAATCAAAGTGCTGCATTTTAGTTTTTTCCTAGTGTGATGTGATCCCTAGCCTGTCTCAAAACCTTCCAGGTTGTGTCGGGTTGTCAGAGATACACAGATTACCTCCTACCAGCTTCATTAAGCCATCTGCGAGCCATCTGTGTAGAAATTCTAACCCGTTACATTTTGAAGTTTATTTCTCAATTAGGTTGCATTTGCAAAAGATCGACAACGTGACATCAATTTGAACATGGCGACTGTCACTCTTCTGTGCCTCTCCACCCTATTGTCTATTGTCACTGGTTTGGTATTAACTTCACATAACAGATACTACACTTTGGGGCATATTTAATAGCTGAGCGGCATGACGTTGAGTTGCCTCATTTTGCCCCCTGTTCTTGTCCTCATTACTTAAACAAAGTGTAATCTGTCCCTCAGCCATTGCACTAAATACTGATAATGTGCAAACACATAGGAAGGACTTTAAAAAATGTGTTCAGAACTATTCCCTTACCACAGCAATCCCAGCCAGGGTAAGAACGTGCTCTCCCCTGACAGTGTGACTCACCCTGCACACTACACAATAAGGCACTTGAGGACCCCAAGTCATTCTGACTATAAAAGAAACCAAAATGCTGCCATTTTTTGTTGAACATCTGTCTGCTGCCCTTTCTTTTACTTTTCTTTTTTCATAACATGCGTACATTTTTTAAATGGGTACAGATCTGCTTGAAAGACAGTGATGTCAATGTAAATATCACAGTTATTTTGTACTATTGTTGCATTATCCATTTAAATGCAAAACATATATTAATTTTCTGTAAATACAAAGTAATACACAATGTATGTATACACATCCAGAATTGATTTTGCTCAGCATGTAGTCTACCTAATATAAAGTTGAAGCAGATATCATTCTCTCGTGGTTTCTTTTTTTAATCAGGTAATTAAAGAATCTGGAAGGGTCTTTGAGTCATTTACTTGTTTTGCTATATTTCAATAAAGAAGCGGGTGGGAATATTAATACTTTATTATTACCTGTTCTTCAATATATCTCGTGGAAGACATGCGACTGGGATCTAGCTGGTGTGAAAAGATTAGAAGAACAAAGCCTGTACTTAGATACTTAATGAGACAAAGATAATGAAAATTTTGCCTTTCAAAGATATTCAGAAATAGAACTGGCATTATTAATGCAGAGTTGTTTTGTATTAGTACCCAAAAAAGTATTTAACTAACTTTCTTTTTTTAAATAAAAAAGCTGTTATCTCTATTAAATTGTTTCAAGATGTTTGAAGCTGTGGTAACCCATTGGATTTGCACTACAACCTACGTCTTCACTTTCACAGTATGTAACTTCAGCTGTCTTCTATGTTTAGTTTACAGATATGGTATTTTTTTTTTTTAAAGTAAACCCAAGTCCTTGCCAATGCCTCTCCTACGTCACCTAGATTTGGGCCAATATTTAGTTTTTCCCAGATGGTGCATCGCAAACCCTGCTGACAGGCCTTCTCGCTGTGAAGCAACGAACAGCTACCCCTCCATTCACTTGGCACACATCGGCAGGGGGAGGAGGGCTATTGATATCCTTTCAGCAAAGCGCAGCATCCAGCATGACATAGTGTCTGTGCTCTCAGCATGTATGAGGAGCAATAAGTCATAGCACATGCTTCTTGTCATCTTCCTGCATTCCCACTTCAAGTGTTGGGTTTCCCAGAGTTCTGAGCGGGTTAACAAAGATGGTGGTGACAGCCAAGAGTGAAACCACCGGCAACTGTGCAAGATACCAGTGACATAAATCATATTTTGTTGACATTTAAAATAGAGAATATATAATTCATATCTGTTCTAGCGTCAAGTTCAAACATTGGAGATCACCCGCTGCTTCCTTCTGCTACCAGGCTTGTAGAAATGGAGCTTTTCTCTCAACTTTGATGCTGTAACTGGCAATGTTAATATATTCATTGGCACGTGGATAATTATTATCTACACAATGAACAACAGTGTCCAACTGCATTACTGTATATTCCAACCACTGCCAGAAAAAAAAAAGTTTTACAGTTGTGCATGGTACGATGGCAACAGTGGGTGGTAGACCTATTATAGTAATGATTTGCCCTTTAACCTTTTGAAGTGTGTTTTCCAAGTGTCATGCCTTCAACCTGTTTACCCACGGTAGTCTTGCTGAGATTCTACATCTGCTTAACAAAGGAACAATGCATCTCCCTTGGTTTACAGCTGGCTGGGGCCGAAGTAAACTAAGGTGAAGTAACCTTTTAACACCAATCCCTGAGCTGAGACTTGAAACTAGGACCTTTTGCCCCCAGTCCCCAGATTCCCTGGCACTGGCAACTTGTTCAATAATATTGAAAAACAAGATTTCTGTCATGCATTATGTGAATAGTTCTGTGGTTCATTTTCAAGCTTGCAAGAATAAGAATGTTAATAGCTAAAATATTTGAGTGTAGCATGTTCTCTTACTCTGTCCCTCCCATAGTCTGGGGGCTAGTCTGTAGAGTGCTAGAAATGTGCCAAGATAGAATGCATTGACCAACAATGTATGTCATAATAACAACAAGAACAACAACAACAATAATAATAATTAAAGCTGTGACAACATTCGGGTGGAGGGGGGTTCTCTCCTTGCCCTCACTCAAAGTACAACTCCCTTCTATCTGACGTCACTAAATCCTACCATACCAATGAAACACCTTCTTAATCCAATTGGACCAGTACACCCAACCAGTTCATGCCCAGCCTCTGCCTGTAACTCTCACATAATTCCTATATACTACCGTTCTTATACCAGCCTAAAGCGGCCATTGCTGCTGTACTGTTATATAACTATTCAATTCCCCTAACCTCCCAGTTCCTTTGGTTCTCAATCACCCCCAAGGGAATTGATGGTATTTCCAAGAAAAAAAAAAAAAAAAAAAAATATATATATATATATATATATATATATATATATATATATATATATATATATATACAGACGTGCTCAAATTTGTTGGTACCCTTACAGCTCATTGAAATAATGCTTCATTCCTCCTGAAAAGTGATGAAATTAAAAGCTATTTTATCATGTATACTTGCATGCCTTTGGTATGTCATAGAATAAAGCAAAGAAGCTGTGAAAAGAGATGAATTCTACAAAGCTTTTCTAAAATGGCCTGGACACATTTGTTGGTACCCCTTAGAAAAGATAATAAAAAATTGGATTATAGTGATATTTCAAACTAATTAGTTTCTTTAATTAGTATCACACATGTCTCCAATCTTGTAATCAGTCATTCAGCCTATTTAAATGGAGAAAAGTAGTCACTGTGCTGTTTGGTATCATTGTGTGCATCACACTGAACATGGACCAGAGAAAGCAAAGGAGAGAGTTGTCTGAGGAGATCAGAAAGAAAATAATAGACAAGCATGGTAAAGGTAAAGGCTACAAGACCATCTCCAAGCAGCTTGATGTTCCTGTGACAACAGTTGCAAATATTATTAAGAAGTTTAAGGTCCATGGAACTGTAGACAACCTCCCTGGGCGCGGCCGCAAGAGGAAAATCGAACCTAGATTGAACAGAAGGATAGTGCGAATGGTAGAAAAAGAACCAAGGATAACTGCCAAAGAGATACAAGCTGAACTCCAAGGTGAAGGTATGTCAGTTTCTGATCGCACCATCCGTCGCTTTTTGAGCGAAAGTGGGCTCCATGGAAGAAGACCCAGGAGGACTCCACTTTTGAAAGAAAAACATAAAAAAGGAATTTGCTAAAATGCATATTGACAAGCCACAATCCTTCTGGGAGAATGTCCTTTGGACAGATGAGTCAAAACTGGAGCTTTTTGGCAAGTCACATCAGCTCTATGTTCACAGATGAAAAAATAAAGCTTTCAAAGAAAAGAACACCATACCTACAGTGAAACATGGAGGAGGCTCGGTTATGTTTTGGGGCTGCTTTGCTGCGCCTGGCACAGGGTGCCTTGAATCTGTGCAGGGCACAATGAAATCTCAAGACTATCAAGGCATTCTGGAGCGAAACGTACTGCCCAGTGTCAGAAAGCTCTGTCTCAGTCTCAGGTCATGGGTCCTCCAACAGGATAATGACCCAAAACACACAGCTAAAAGCACCCAAGAATGGATAAGAACAAAACATTGGACTATTCTGAAGTGGCCTTCTATGAGTCCTGATCTGAATCCTATCGAACATCTATGGAAAGAGCTGAAACTTGCAGTCTAGAGAAGGCACCCATCAAACCTGAGACAGCTGGAGCAGTTTGCTCAGGAAGAGTGGGCCAAACTACCTGTTAACAGGTGCAAAAGTCTCATTGAGAGCTACAGAAAACGTGTGATTGCAGTGATTGCCTCTAAAGGTTGTGCAACAAAATATTAGGTTAGCGGTCCCATCATTTTTGTCCATACCATTTTCATTTGTTTTATTATTTACAATATTATGTTGTAAAAAATCAAAAGCAAAGTCTGATTTCTATTAAATATGGAATAAACAATGGTGGATGCCAATTACTTTGGTCAGTTTCAAGTTATTTCAGAGCAAATTGTGCATTCTTTGTTTTTTGTGGAGGGGTACCAACAAATTTGAGCACGTCTGTATATATATATATATATATATATATATATATATATATATATATATATATATATATATATATATATATATATAAGTAAATAAATTATTTACTAATGTACAAAGTACAGTTAAAACTATAATAAAGAAAAAAATATGTATAGTTTCATGTTGCATGCAATCAAAATTCATAAGATGTCCTCTTGCATGGCTATCAGATCACATTAATCTTGCTATGTTTTTTTTGTCTGATTTTTATCCGAGTATTAAACTGGCACTGAAAAGTGCCAATGGTTTTTGGCTTCAGCTTTGTTAGACCCTAATTCCTTGGATCTTGAATTTCTGAAACAGACACAGTTTCAATGGGTGGTCATTGTAGAAACTGTTTCACGCATATAAAATATAAAAAATCATAAAATAAAAATACCATTATATTAAATTAACATCCTATATATATAACAAACCCTGTTTTTGAGTCCAGATGCTCATATTGCTTATGACAGTTGCTGGGCGGTAAAGTTCTGACTTTAAAGAAGTGGCTTTCTGTTTCTGTTTTCAAGTTAAATATAATGAAAGGAAAACACTGCAAAATTCCCACATTATTAAATAAAACATCTAAATGGCCAGAGGCCAATTATTCTCACGCCACGAACAAATGTCTTATGATAATATGTTCCATAACAATTTGCTGCACTCCACCAAGATTGTGCCACATTTTGCACATTATTAAAGAATGAAGTGAGTTTATCATAAGCTGACTTGTTTTATTAGACCAGGGTTACATCTAAGTGGCTTCCCCTCTTGTGAAAAGCTTCCACAGCAAAGAGTACATCCTAATTTGTGAACAATCAGAAATGCTGACCTATAAAATGGAAGAATGTTCAGTCAGGGGAGACTGAACAGGCATTTTCTGTCTTATGAAACAACTTTTCATAATATTTGTATGACCTTGTTGTGATTGCATGTGTTCAACCATTCTGTTTGCCTGCGCGGTGACTTCTGCTTTGCAGTTACATACCAATTTACATACCAGGATATTTTCATCATCTCCTGTCCCACGTTTCTCTAGTTTTCACTTCAGTCAGGGTATTCTGCACAATACTCATTTAGTGTTTTCCTCTTGCACCACATTTTTAAATCTAACAAGTAACTGTCACCGTATATATATATAGCAAAAGCTTACCTACACCTTACTCGCTTATTTCAAGGTCGGCGCATTGAATGACAGACACTGTAGCTGGCAAATGAAAGTGCACAGTCGGTGCCGGTCTGATGATTGACAGGCATTTAAACAAATGAGAGCATTCTATTGCTGCTTCAGGCAATGAGATATGTCTGAACACGGTGAAATGACAGTGACAGTGAAACCACAGTACTAACAGACCACTGAGTTGACTGACAGCGACGCCTAGCCATTCAGAGCGGAACGGAAACAGGACAGATAAAAACTGCACAAACTAGAGATGATTTCTACATGATTATGTTTGGTAAGAAAATAAAAAATAACCAGTGGTTTAACCGATATTTATACTATATAAATCTATTTCAGTCAAACTCATATTTTTAGGGAATTTGACGTTTAACGAGCTTTACCAATTAATATTTAAAAGTAGCAAGCCTAGATATAATGTGTTTTCTTTCCAGTGGAACTCGTTTGGACTGCAGCTAAAGTTATTCCACTGAGTGTGTTTTTTTTTTCAATCAGCATTGCAGGGTACTTCACAAGGACAAAGCTGGACTCGAGGTCTGTTATTGTTCAATTTATTTACATCCATATAAAGCGAAAAGAACAACACTCTCAGAAACCTCATTTGTGCCACAAGGGGAGTAATGGTCAGAATATCTCATTCTGTGGAGTGTTCTGGTTGAAGTCCTAATGATCTCATCAATGGACAGATAAACTCATCTAGCAAAACTACTACAAGTAATCCCCCTTCCCTTGCCAGCCACCCCCTCACTTGCACGTAAGGAAATTACAAAAGCCCTAATTTTCCTCAGTTATTTGATAGTTGGACATCAATTCTTCTGTTCATAGTTGAAGAGGTTACCACTTAATTATATTTCTTGTCTGTGAACCCCATTAACAGGAAATGACAAGGGTTTGCCACCTACAATAGTCATTACCTTTTTGTGTGTTGGTATGTTATAAATTCCAGCCTTTACTGAACTGAATCATACACTATGCAGGCGTGTGCAGATCATATTCATGTTACAGTAAAATCTGAATGCGGTCAATCTTAAATTTTACCTATAAATGTCAACATTTTCAGACATGTACCGGTCAATCTTATGATTTACTAAAGCGTATTGGTAAATGTCTGAAATTATAAAAGAAATAGATTGCTTTACAGGCATTTACTGGTTAATCTTATGATGTACTGAAGTGTATTGGTAAATGCAGATATATCATCGAAGAATGTATTTATTCATGCATATAAATTGTCAATTAACAAAATAACATTATTTTGTTGAAAGATATATTTATTTCTGCATACACATTTTACATTAACAGAAAACACTGATGTCAAACCATATATGTATTTCTGCATACAAATGTTCCATTAACAAAAAACATTGTTACTTACAAGTCGAACAATATATTGTAGCGTGCACAGGGGTAGGGGTCAGGGCTGGTAGGTGACACAATGTAAACATGAAGACATAAGCGGCGCTATGCTTCAAAGCAGGAGGTCCTGGGCTCAGCCTGTGAGAAGCCCCTGCCTACAGGAACCTCGGTTGCCACATTGGTGTCAGAAGTGGATGCAGGTACCCCGGAATGCACTTGAAATCCTGTAGTCTGGTGAGCAAGTCCAAAGGCGGACTTGAGGCTGGCAGGAGAGAGTGTAGCAGGGTAGGGGTCAGGGCTGGTAAGTGACGCAATCTAAACATGAAGACATAAGCCCGATACCAGCTCATGCAAGGGAGCCTGGCTCTGTACAGCGGTATCGGTGCTATGCTTCAAAGAGGGAGGTCTCGGGTTACTGTCCAACCTCCGCCTATGAGAAGCCCTTGTTTGTGGGAACCGAGGTTTGCCACAATATTGATTTCTGCATACAAAATAATTATTAATGAGCTTACAGTAATGCACAATTGAACAATTCAACATGGTACTGAACAACATTGTGATCCACTTATGTAGAACAACTAACATTCTGGTAAATTTGTGTATAACACAATTCACAATGGTGCTGAAGGTTATTGTACTCCAAATACGTAGTTGTTTGATGAAAAATAACATTCTGTAAAATGCAAATTAAATCATTTAGGACCTATTTAACAGAGAATCTCACTCTAGATATATTTACTTACTTACTGCAGCATGGTAGTCTCTTGTGGCACTTGGAGTTCCACAGGACTCCTGAAGCCATACAATGCAGGAAAGCGAGACATTCAGTCATTAGCCAAAGCCACATGGTTATTCTTGAGATTTACTAGTAAATGTCAGAAATAAAGTGTTATCGTGTTTATTTTGGACATTTACTGTTTTGCTTGGCAAATATCGACATTTACAAGTAAATCTTAAGATTTGCCAATATTCTTTTAACGTAACATATACATTTCCTTCAGTTGTAGTGGTAGCACAAAATACCTTATGTTTAAATTTGTAAAAACTACATGCATTTTAGTCATTTTTATTAAACTCTGCAACATCCGGTTTGGTTTAATTTCACTTTTACCTTAAAGCAATATAACTTTAGTTTGTCCATGTAGCAGGATCAATTATTTTGCTTTTTGTTTCACAATGCAAAGAATAACAGCCCTTTTACTAACTTGCCCTTTACGGATGCAGGTTATTTTGAATGAATTTTGGTGCAAACCAAATTGTTTTGGATATATAACAAATGCCTGTAAATTAACCAAACTTTGAAACATCTGTAAACCTGCATGTGCTTCGTATTTAGTTTATCCCCTTGAGTAAGTAACTGGACCTATTGTAAAATGATACCAAATACATAATCCTATCCACTTAGTTCTTCAGCATATTTCTAATGTTTTGTTTAGCAGGTTACATTTTTAAATAAAAACAGTAGCTAAGTAACCTGATAGCAAGCAGGTGCAAACAGCCATTGTATCATCAGAATGCCAATAAATAAAGGTACATATACTTCAGTCTTGACTCGCTTTTTAGTCCGAGGCTCATCACTCAAGGGAACTTGTATTTATGCTGCCCCTAAACACATACCTCGGAGAAAGGCCTGGTTTGTAAGTTGCTCAATCCTGTCACACATTCCTATCTTCTCAGAAACCCATCAGCAGCCCATGTCCAACTCCGGTATTAAATTGCAATCCAACCCTGCTCCTGTACAACCTAAACTTTCAACATCGTTACTGGGTCATGGACCCTGCTGGTGCAACAACCAATCCTAACCCACCAACCCTAGTGTTTATCCCAATAATTCATCTAAATACATTGGATTCAACTTATTTGTAACAGATCCCATCCCAGATTCATAACTAATTAATAGTCAATATGCATCTGCAGCTGACCATGTGTCTAGAGCCCAAAAAACAAGTGCCTGGTTATGGTGCCTAAACTATCCAACTTGCTTAGAGGCTGGCATTGTGAGGGGTGTACCACCAGGCTCACTGGTGATGCAAAATCTAGGTTTGATTGAAGCACACAATATGTAATGTACAGATGGAATATATAGTGAATGCATAAGAGAGGAATCAGAGGAAATCAGCTGATAATATTTGCAAATGTCTAAATCTGTGGATATTTGTTTCTGTTCCCCAGCTAATTTTCAGATTCTATTAATGTCTTTATTGTTTATATATATATATATATATATATATATATATATATATATATATATATATATATATATATATATATAAGAATTCTGCAACTCTGGTGTTCATACTCCTAAGCATGGTAATGTGCAACCCTCGCCCTCCTTATCATCAGGATGTACATTGAATATGAAAAGGATGAAGAAATAACTAGTGTATCAGACACTAAAGGTCTTTATTAAATACTGCACAGTGAATAAGATGTTGTGTTAAAACTGAAAAGGATCTGTCTGAGCACTGATACCTTTAAACAAAAAGAAGAATTCCCTGGGCTAGACTGAAGAAGATTCCTCCCCATGGCCCCCTCACTTTAAGCACTGCTGCTTCTATTGATATTTAGATGATACCATTGCAGGTAGGAAATGCATTTTAGATATTGATTTTAAATTGCACATTAGACCGATTTCAGTTGCCATATCTTAGAAAGAAGCCAGGACTGGGAATTTGTATGGATTTTCTGGCTCATTTCTGTGATGAGGGAGAAATGCAATAAATGCTCCATTACTTACACAAGCTGCTAGTTTTCAGAAAATTAGTCACCAGTGACCTTTTGCCCTTTGTCTCACACTCATTTTCAGTAAAAGTACCTGATGGGAATAAAAATAAATCCAAGCTAATGGCACAGCCATATTGTTCTGCCTTCATATATATTTATATTCTTGTTTTGTTGTTATGGGGACACAGAGTGCTTTTAAATACATTAAAAAAGAACACTGATATACAAGGATAGAATGTATTACTTACCAGTAACACATCTACTCAAACGTGATGTCTGCTGTTGTTTCAGATATGTAAATAACAAAAACTCATTAATGCAGTTTGCAGTTATTAATATGGCAATGTAAATAAGAACCTCATTTAGTAACCAAAATAGCTTATACTGATAGATTTACTGAATATTTCCTTTTTACGCAGGCTGGTCCACTGAGATGCACCTCATTATAGGCAATATCCAGTCAGCAGATATGTCTAGACAGAAAAACGTACGAAACAGTATACTAACTTAATTTAATGATATTAGAAAATGTTTTAAATGTACCCCCAACATACTAGAACCTATGATATTCAGTAAAGTGACATAGGCCAAAAGTTTGTCTACTTAATATATTTATTATTATTATTATTATTATTATTATTATTATTATTATTATTATTATTATTATTATTATTATTGTTATTTATTTCCTAGCAGACGCCCTTATCCAGGGCGACTTACAATTGTAAACAAAAATACATTTCAAGAATTACAGTACAAGTATTAATACAATTAAGAGCAAGATAAAATACAATTACTTTGGTTCTAGCAAGTACAAGTATATGACAAAATATGATTCAATAACGGAGCAGATAAGTGCCAGGGATAGTTACATCAGGATATAATTAAATACAAAATACTACAGATTAAATAACAAATACAACTCACATACAGAAACTACTACTATGCAACAGGCTACGATTGAAAAAAAAAAACACAGTCGTGAATTTAAAAAATGTTTAGAAAACATAATATTTAAGCTATTTTTGAAATAAGAATAAAAACAGCACTAATTATATCCACATAATCGTAGGCCATTCTTAATGTTTTGAAAGGTAAAAACAGGTTTCACAGTTGGACAGAAACGATAACACTATGGCAAAAATCTAGTTTCTCCTCCGTGGAATGGCATCCATGCGTTGCTAGGGAGTACGTCATCCTATGATGCAGACTCTGCATCTACCTAGGTACGACCATAGATATAGAATATTATATATGCTGACAACTACTGTACTTCCACAAAGCGTAAGCCTGCAGGGGGTTGCAAGGATCTCCGTGTTGCCCCCGCCCCTGCCCTCGCCCCGCCCACCACCACACTGAAAAATTCCAGGTGAGAACCCTGTCATTATTCAGAGTGGTGCCTCATTTAAATACATTATCATACATTATCATACATTACCATACAAGTCACATATTCATTCTGATTATTATTATTATTATTATTTATTTCTTTGGTTCTAGCAAGTACAAGTATATGACAAAATATGATTCAATAACGGAGCAGATAAGTGCCAGGGATAGTTACATCAGGATATAATTAAATACAAAATACTACAGATTAAATAACACTTGTGACAGATTAGAGTACTCTAAAGTACATGATTAAATGCAGTAAAATAGGGAGCAGATAAGAGCAAGTAAAGCGCATTTAAGGAAGTGATGTGTCCAGAGGGAAAAGGAGTTCTACAGGTGCTGTCTGAAGAGGTGAGTCTTGAGGAGGTCTGTGTGGTCCAGTGGTCCCCGGTTTAAATCCCACCTCCGCCACTAACTCATTGTGTGACTCTGAGCAAGTCACTTAACCTCCTTGTGCTCTGTCTTTCGGGTGAGACGTAATTGTAAGTGACTCTGCAGCTGATGCATAGTTCACACACCCTAGTCTCTGTAAGTCGCCTTGGATATAGGCGTCTGCTAAATAAACAAATAATAAGGTCATTCCACCATTGCGGGGTGTTTACAGATAATCAAATTCTATTTAAAACTGATTTGTCACCCAATAATATATAGTATATTGGGCCTTATTTACAAAAGGGCGCTAAACTTTATGGTGCAAGACAATTACTGTGCACGTTAATCATTTCTGTATTTACTATTGCAATTTTATTCATTATCGCTCGAAACAGTGGGCATATTATGGTGCAGACTAACTTTATTGTGCAATACTATGGTAGCAGTGTGGAGTAGTGGTTAGGGCTCTGGCCTCTTGACCGGAGGGTTGTGGGTTCAATCCCCAGTGGGGGACACTGCTGTTGTACCCTTGAGCAAGGTACTTTACCTAGATTGCTCCAGTAAAAACCCAACTGTAAAAATGGGTAATTGTATGTAAAATAATTTGATATCTGTATAATGTGAAATAATGTATAATGTGATATCTTGTAACAATTGTAAGTCGCCCTGGATAAGGGCGTCTGCTAAGAAATAAATAATAATAATAATAATAATAATCAGAATGAATATGTGACTTGTATGGTAATGTATGATAATGTATGATAATGTATTTAAATGAGGCACCACTCTGAATAATGACAGGGTTCTCACCTGGAATTTTTCAGTGTGGTGGTGGGCGGGGCGAGGGCAGGGGCGGGGGCAACACGGAGATCCTTGCAACCCCCTGCAGGCTTACGCTTTGTGGAAGTACAGTAGTTGTCAGCATATATAATATTCTATATCTATGGTCGTACCTAGGTAGATGCAGAGTCTGCATCATAGGATGACGTACTCCCTAGCAACGCATGGATGCCATTCCACGGAGGAGAAACTAGATTTTTGCCATAGTGTTATCGTTTCTGTCCAACTGTGAAACCTGTTTTTACCTTTCAAAACATTAAGAATGGCCTACGATTATGTGGATATAATTAGTGCTGTTTTTATTCTTATTTCAAAAATAGCTTAAATATTATGTTTTCTAAACATTTTTTAAATTCACGACTGTGTTTTTTTTTTTTCAATCGTAGCCTGTTGCATAGTAGTAGTTTCTGTATGTGAGTTGTATTTGTAGTTAAAATAATATAGGCTGGTTATTGATTACTAAAAAGAGCTATACTAATAATGTGCATCATCTCACATTTTAAATATTCTAATAAACTTTACTGTGATCATGTGATTGTGGAGTTTTTCTTTTGTTGTCATTGTTCCAATATATATGGTTGTTACACCATTAAGATGTAACTTACACGTGATCACATGTGTGCTTGCAAGAATAAGTGGAAAACCTGTTTGTCACTGTTGTTCCATAGTTAAGGAATATACAACATAAATGTTGTTTTCACTTATCACAAGTAAAACTGGACATGTAATGTTTCCCACATTTTATATTTTAAAACCTACATACTATATGAAAATCTATCTATCGGAAACTGAAGTCATACAAAAGGATTATTGTAAAATTGTGGAACTTTGGATTTTTTTCTAAAGACCTTGAAATAAAAAAGACTGAATATCTCAAAACTGTTTGGAATACACATTACTGTTCTTTGTCTGAATGATTTATTTATTGAACCCAGCTTGTTATGATATAATAAAAATAAAGACCTGCAATGGTGTTGGTTGTTACAGAGCTGTGTATCAGGGGCGCACCCAGGATCTAGTCTCATCCGTCAACAGGGGGGAAAAGTTCAGTGAAGTTCAATCTCGTCCAAACACACCAAACTAAAGAACAGGCTGTCAAAACCAACCCATTGAAGAGCATTGAGAGCTGAAACAAGTATTTTAAGCAAACCAATTTCTCACATACAATAAATGAATAATCAACAATGTTTCACAAGATTATTACTATTTGTTGGCCATTACGCACACTGAAAACCTAGCATAAGGGCCTGAATACAGCATCATTTTTCCAGGTAACAACGTAGCGGACCGTTACGCTCAACAGCGCTGACGAGAACCCTGAATGAGATGAGCTTCATTCACACCGTTAAGCCCGGGACAGACAGGCGTTTTGAGGCACGGCATATGGTGTTGTACAGATCAGCGCGGTACTATATCGCTAGTCCCATGGTGCCACTGAGCAGTACCGCTCAAATCAAATCCAGAGTGATTTTTTCTGGCTGCTGTGCGGTACCATCGGTGGATTAACCAATCACAGCCAAGTGCTGACAACACGTGCTTGCCAGGAAAAAATCATTAATGAAACTGTTGTCTACGGAGGTGTCCAAGCACCCTGAAGTGTTTGATCCCTCCCATATTTCATAAAAGGACAAGCAAGTCAGTATTTTACACATCACACCTGATAGGCATCCTTCCTGACTAGTTGTAGGCTGCTTACCATCAGCAACGTATTGTATGTTTCTTTGCTAAACTCAGATCGCTCATTTCATACACCTGCATACAGATGACAGAAAAACAAACCAGTGTTTTTATTTAGTAGATTATATGGGGGGCATTACAGCTATGGCAAAATGTTTTGCATCACGCCCTATAGAATAAATAATGTTACGTTGACATATTGAAATTATATATCGGTTTGTAGTTTTCCAAAAATTAAAAAATGTGACATTTCGAAATCTAACATGAAATACTGTACTATTGTAGTTTCCCATAGACTTTTAAGGTAGTTTCTTAGATTGCATGATGTTAAATAAAATATCGAAATTATGTTCATATAGTTTGTTTTTTTTTTAATTGTGTATGCATTCTAATATTCTTCTAGGTGATGCAAAACTTTTGGCCATACATGTAAATTTATATTCAAGTACATAGCCTATGGTGTGGTACTGACTCCTGTACAGAGCAGTGCATACCGCTCCTGTGTGTCCAGTAACACACAGTGAAAATGTCTGGGCTTTAGGGGTGACAATTGTATTGTGCACATTAAAGTGAGCAATAATTCATTTGTTTGGACACCAGGCTTTAACCACTGATAGACACACTATTTAAACCTATTTTTCTGGCATGAAAACTAGTGATGTGCAGTTCGATTTACTGACTCGATTCATTTGATTCATTCAGTTTAATGAATCAATTCAACAGATTTGTTCGTCTGATTCACTGATTCACTAAGGGCTCTTTTGTACAGCGGTATCGGCGCTATGCTTTAGTGCGAGAGGTCCCGGTTTTGCACCCGCCCTCTGCCTTTGTATGGATCGCCTCGCCCTATGTGTTGCGCCTGTCTGCATTGACCGAGATCGCTACATTGGTGTCAGTGTGGGATGCAGGTACCCCGGCATGCACTCGTCGGACTGTAGCCTGGTGAGCAAGTCCGGGGCGGATTTGAGGCTGGCAGGGGAGCGTGTAGCGTGCTCGGGGGAGGCAGCACCAGGGCTGGTAGGTGATGTAATCACACACAGACATAAGACCAATATACTCAAATATACTACTTTACACAAAACACGTTAACTAGAAACAACTTTCCTAGAACACTGACAAAAAACACAATATCACAAATGTAATATAATAGAGGAAATAGAAGAGTATTTTACTTTCAATGGAAATCTCAAACAGTAAAAAAAAATGTCAGAGTATATAATGCTAAGTCTCAATACTTAACTTATATACCAAAATATAACGTTTTTAACAGCACTGAAAAAAAAATAAAACTGACAAGCTGTGAAAATGCAAAATAGTAAACAGTACCACTTTAAAATGTACCTTTTAATGACTTCTGTCAGGTCACTTTCTTTTTTCGCACACTTGATGATAACAATGCTCATAGGTGTTCTAATTCTGCAACTGTTCCACATATGCCTGCTGATGCAGAATCCCGTGTATGAAAATGGGTACTTCTGCATTTCTTTCTTTACATTTTTCCAGCACTCTGCTAGCCAATCCACTCTTTTGCTCAGTCATATATGGTGCACCTCTGTTGTAATCCCACTTAATTTCTTCCAAGGGAATTCTACACTTTCGATGTCTTCTTGAAGTTTAAAAAGTCCTTTCCTTTCGTTGAGACTCTAGCTAATTTAATTTCCAGTAAACTCAAAATATGTTGCTTGGTGCAGCATAGTGACGTTGTATTGTATAATCTTTCATAACTGCAACCCTTGCACTGCAAATCAGACATGTTGCCTTGTCGTCAAATTATTCAGTGCAAAAATAATCATCTGGTTTAGGGTTTTGGTGCTGGGAGAGGATTATTCATTGTTTTATTAACAATATGATAACCAATCAGAGTGCAGTGTCCTGAACATTTGGTGGTACCTTTGTAAGGACAGTGTTAGTAAATGGAGCACTAAAAATTAAGTCCATTGTGTTTTATTAGCAGTATTTAGTTTACTGCTGGTGTTGAATATTCATAAACTATAAATTTAACATTGAGCAGCTGAAATGTCTGAATACACTAATTTATTTTTCATATAGCATACTGGAAGAGTGTATTACTGCTTGTACTAAACGTCAAGTACTGTATAATACCAACTAGTAATATTTTTATTTATTTTTTTTATTTTATTTTTTTAAATTTAAATTTATTGTAACTATTTTTTGTTCTACAGATTGTTCAGCCCATAGTATAAATGTTGTGGTTTTGTTTACAGCAGGGACATTTCCATTTCTTTGTGCCAATAAGAATAATCTGTCTTCTGACTTGACATAATACAATGCCTGCAAAAATAAATAAATAAATAAATAAATAAATAAATAAATAAAATTAATACCCTTGATGTAGCAGCAGTCGCTGCTACAAAACAAAAAAAAAAACAAAAAAACTAAATGGGGATGGAATATTTGCATTTTACTGTGAATATCTGCATTTTACTGTGAATATCTGCATTTTTACTATTTAAAACGCAATAAAATAAACAAATACATTGACACAAATCAAGTAATTAATAAATGGGAATGTTGCACTTTTATTTCACAGACAAAGAACACTGCAATTTATATTGTGCTGACATACTTTTTAATGGCTTATACCACCATGTCCCTGTCTGTAGTCCCATTGACAATGTTACCACAGTAACCCGAGTTACTACGGTAGCATTGTGAATGCGACAATGGTAGTTTGGTAGAGATTTAAAAGAAAAATACATTAGTCAAATCAAATATACATGCAATGTAGATTAACAAATAGGAAATGACGTTGCAAACCACTTGTTCTCCAGTGTGATACAGCCCTTCTTGCTTATTTTTTTTCCTCCTCTTAATTTCTGTTTGTTTTGCTTTCGAGGTCGAGGATAGGACATACTCATAACCCTCTTAAATAGCATTAAACTTTAGGTCAGAAGGTGACACTTAACCAACTTGCACTAAGTCAGGAAACATTCGGCTTGACCTTGAACAGGCAATTATTATCACAATTGTGTTTCTCATGTATCTTATGTAAGCAGTTAATGCTTATTTTTGTCACATAAACCACCGTTAATGAATCTTTTCAACTCACTGCATTTTTCTTTTGATAGTATTTTTTTTTTGTTTCTGTTGTTTTAACAAAAAAGTTTTTGCCCACAAGCAAAATTCATCCTTAATTAAGTGTAGTAAAAGGAAAAAGTCTGTATAGCTAATTCAATAATGTATCAAAATATCTGTAATTGATCAAATATGTACGCACTTGTATGGAGAGAACTAATAGTATGTATTTGTCATGTGTGGGAAATGGACTATGCATAATGTTGTTTGTGCTTTTGTATTTGTTTAATGAAAATGTATTGGCATCCAAAACCAATAAAAGAGACAAATTATCTTGGCACTACCCGGATTGTGGAAGCGATGAATCATGGCAACTGCAATTAAACTGCCTTTTAGCTCTTTAAAAATGCATTTTGTTTTAATTGGATGTTAATTAATTCTGACAGTGTGACATCATACCCCCACAGCATTTGGTTTGAACATTTGTGTGATAGGCCCAAGCACTGCTGGAAGTTTTATAGAGTAATTTTGACAATGTTAAAGTCAGTTATTTTAGGTCAGTGAAGTACTGTGTTACTATAAAAAGGCTTTTCATGATCTTGGCCAAGGCTTTATTGTTTAATTAAAACTGCCTTGTACTGTATGTCTTGTAGATTTTACAAAAACATATAAAGCTCTCCCTTTACATGAAATAAATTAATCATATTTCATAGGCCACTGCCATGGATTTTTGCCTTGCAAATATTGTCTCTCTAAATGCATAATTTAATAATGTAATTTAGCCTCACATCATAATAAGGCACGGCACATAAAAACACTGCATATAACATAAAATACACTTGTTTTAATCAAATAAAAACAATGTGTGAAATGCTAAAGTTCTAAGAATCTGCCACCATCACATGCAAATGAAATCCCTTTTTTAATAAACCTCTTTTCAATACAGATGTTCTTAAGTCCAGGCAAATGACAAAATCAATAGTTAACTGAACTCCTCGCAAATGCAGGCTTACTAAAAGGTTGCCAATCCCTTAAAGCCATCTATGTGCTTTCTAATAAAAAATGAAGGGCTGTGCAGGTTTGGATGTATAGGGGTCCCTTCCTTTACAGGTCAGGAAGAGAGGCTGGAAAATATTCTTAATAAAGTGTTGATAGAAGCTACAGGTGGTAAATAAAAGAAGCTCTTGTGACCTGTAATCTCTCATCCTCATAAAGGCATGAAAAGCATGGCAGTTGCCGGGGCTGAAATTAGACTGTAGGCATCTTCCACCTCTTACAGAGCCTTGTGAGTCTGCAGTACCATAACATTTTTACAAGAACGCTCTTCATTGCATGTTTTGTTTCCCATCCAGACTTTAAAGATGGAGCCATGTGGAGTGAACAGAGTATCCCTAAAACCCAAAAGACTAAGCAGTTGTAGTGGAGAACTAATTTCCATGATGGATAACATATACTGTAGCTCATTATAAAGGTATTTAAATATATTTAATACCCTATTTCTAAGCTTTCCATTGGCTGCAGTGGCTAATCATCAAGGGTTCTAGTGTTTTGAAAAGGATGTTTTTGTTCAGATGGGTTAAACCAAAAACACAGATTTGATTTGAAGATGTAAAACTGTAAACCATTTGCTGCCATAAGAATTCCCTGAATTCCACAATGTGACAAATTAAAACTGTAACTGAAAAATTGTCTACAGTTAAAATTTGTTGATGAAATGTTAGACAGATATTTTAGGTACATTAAAAGGAAGAACACATATATTTACTTAATACCCTTTGAGAAATGTCACACCAAAGGCTGTTTCTGACTGGAAAATTAAAACTGCCTTCTAAAAAATCTGTAAGTTTTAGTTTATAGGAATAAAATGACCTTTAAAACCATCCAACAGTTTTTAAAGTGAGCTGCTTCAGTTATTACTGTCTCCAAGCTGGAACACTAGATAACCATGCTAGAGAGCATTAACAAAAGCAGTCACTTGGACTAGAGTTAGTACACCTGATAATCCTGATTGCAGCGTACCAGAAGTAAATCATCACAGGTGGATCATCTGCTAAATCAGACTAAACATGATCCTGCTTGCAGCGTGCCAAATCAGATTTGTGATGATCCTGTTCAAGTGGATTTATTTAGTACTGTGAAGCTTGCTTGTCCTAAGCATTTACTGCTTAAAATGGTTTTGCTGAGAAAGCTGCATTTTTCCCCGGAAATGACTAGTAAATATGAAAACTTTATTCCATACATTTCTTATGTCCGTCATGTTTGGACAGTCAGATCCTTAAAGTCTTGTACAATACGTATAGACCCTACATTTCAAATTATTTTTTTAATCATGTAGCTTTGATACCATTTTATTATTATTATTAGTTTATTTAGCAGACGCCTTTATCCAAGGCGACTTACAGAGACTAGGGTGTGTGAACTATGCATCAGCTGCGGAGTCACTTACAACTACGTCTCACCCGAAAGACGGAGCACAAGGAGGTTAAGTGACTTGCTCAGGGTCACACAATGAGTCAGTGGCTGAGGTGGGATTTGAACCGGGGACCTCCTGGTTACAAGCCCTTGTCTTTAACCACTGGACCACACAGCCTCCTTTCTCCTGCCTATATGATCGTTTCCATCAATCAGACCTCTACAGCTCGCTGACTTGCTGTATATTTGTCTGATTGGCGCGGGACTAGGTGAAGCAGGAAGAAATATTAGACACATAGAAACTTAACCAAGACTCTTTTGATTGATAATGTTTACCATATAACATTTCAAGTATGATGCTCTCCCGACAGAATCGCCATCGCAATTAAACACATTTGATGAAGCCACTCACGCTTTACTAATAGATTTAAACCCGATTCATTTGTGGTTTAGAGGCTAATTAAAAACCTGACCGGTCTATCGTGTACCGGAAATATGGGACCAGTTGTCATTCCTAACTGCAGTGCACTGGGTAGAATTAATAAACAAAACCAGAGAAGGGTACAAACACGAATATTTGGAATAATTGCTGCCAACATATTATTAATAAGGCACTGCACGATTGAATGTATTTTTTGTGATTCGCTTACTGTATTACAGTAAATCTGACTTTAAAGTAAACAGCTATTAGCTTTAAAAAAAATAAAAATAAAAACACTTAGTGTACCAGGACATTGGAAATAATGAATTAGAAATCTTTAGTGTTACAATATGCCAACGCAACTTTTGGATAAGGACGACAGTATTATTAAGTTGTCTTTATCAACAAAACAATTCACTGACACTAGGTAAGATGTGCAATGCTAACCCTATATTTCGAGTATTTAGGTTGGTAACCGATAAAAGCGTATCTTTGCAACAAACGTTTATCGCCCCTGACAGCTAACAAAACCCAAAATGTAACACAAAGGACAACAATTTAAATATTTAGTTTCCGTCACATTTTCAGTTTAGCGCAATAAAATTTCAGTTAATATGCTTTAACTATAAACAACGAATGGTCCATTATCACGCAATCTCTAGGAATTTAAGATTGAGACTATATGAACACAATTTTGATATTTTATTTAACATCATGTAATCAAAGAAACTACAAAATTATACTGTAAAAGTCTACCAGAAGCCATAATAGTGGTAGGCCTACAGTATTTCACATTTTTCAATTTTTGTCAGTTTTTCATTAAGTATATGGAAAACTACAAAGCGGTATGTAATTTGATATATTAACGTAACATTATTCAACAGGTTTCATTTGACTTCATGAAGCAAAATGTGTTAATGCTGCAGGGTGATGCAAAACGTTTGGCCAAACGTTAGTCCTCATTTTCTGTCTCTTATTCCACTTGTTCCGATCAGTTAAACCAATTACCAGGATCATCTGTTTGGCATGCTGCAATCAGGATTAAGTTAGTACAGATTTGCAGGATTTTCTAGTCCACATTTGATGTGACTGAATCACTGGTACGCTGCAATTGACCCATAATGTTTTACTTGTCAGACCTGCTTTATAAAGCTTTCAAGGTCTTCAGGCTGGAAATCTATAGTACAAGTGCCAGGTACATTCTTAGGTTAATCTACAAGCCTATTACCAGCAAGTTCCAATGAACCTATAAGGTATATAAACCTATTTCACAAACTCAGTCTTGCCGTGCTTTTGAATTATCACCTCACTCCCAGCCTCGTCCGGAGTGGGTGGGAAGGGGAGTATAAAATGTTGCTCTTATTTATTTTCACCCATTGTTGGGTTCAATGTTTTTGGAAAGCTATGAGATTTTGTATTATAATAAAGGTGGTTATTTTATGCAAGATTGTGCTGACTGAAATAGTTTGTCTGGACAGTGCCAGATATCTGAGTGGAGCAATATTACTGAACTGTACATGTTTCAGTTTGTTGTTGTTTGTCTGAGCTCCAGTCGGGCTGGCAGGCTGATTCGGCAGTTGCGGATACAGGATTGGTTGCTTTCATCGGTGCACAGCATTGATTGGCTGGTTTTGGTTGAAAATGAAATACATTTTAGACCATTTGTGTTTTTGTTTAGTATTTGTTGTCCAATAGATGTGAAATTAACTTTCAACACAGCAAGTCAAAATGAAAAAGCTTGTCCTTGCACGGATTGATTTTAAGTTTGATTCACAGTTGGTGTTGCGACTTTCCAGCAGGCATTGACTGTCTATTAGAAGCCTGCTAGAACTGGAAGCTGATTGGCTGATGGTACTGAACCGTTTTATAATATGCAATAATAATAATAATAATAATAATAATAATAATAATAATAATAATAATAATAATAATAAACTAAAAAATGGTTTGTCAAGTAATTAGAGAATATACATACATTAAAAAAAGATCAATTCTAAGATAAAATTAAACAACTCAAGTGACATAGCAAAGGACATACAACACCTGGGGTTCAGACTTAGGCCTAACTGTTTGCACTGATCCTTCAAATCAAATCTATTTATGTTTTATTTTGAAAATACATGTTGTGTGTTTCAATTGATTATTGTATGTTTTTTTTTTAATTGCACATTACATGAAAACATATTAAAACAGAATCTATCATTGACTTACAGTATGTTTCTCATGAGCTGCATACATACTGCTCAAAGTGTCTTGCTTCCCCCTCCTTTGTGCTGGTATATTATACAAAAAAAACAGATCTGTAGGTCAAATGAAGGCTATAACCCCATTCCTCTTGGATCATCTGTAGTTCATCAGATGCAGTTCTAGTGACTGTCTTATCCCTGCCAGTGACTGGATGTTCAAGCATTTCTTGGGGCATTGTATACATCTGGTTTCAGGGATAGAGGTTATTATCCCAGTAAAGGCAGATGTGAACATTAGAAAGTGTGGTCCCCTGAATATTCACTATCACTTAAAACAGTCGTCATATTTTTAGTTTTGGATGCAGCACATTACAAATCAAGTAGTGCAAGAGTTACCATATATAATGAAAAGATTGATCAGATAAGAAACTGCATACAGTACATTTTCTGCCTTCTAATATTAAAAAACAAAACAAAACAAAAAAAACACGATAAGTGACCAGCAGTGAGTTATTTTTATACCTGGAGTGAAATACTTATTTTTTTATTTTTTTTTTTTTTTCATGATTTTTAACCTTGAGTCAATCATTTTCCACTGTGTCTTTTCATTTTACATTTAGGCCCTTGAACTTCATTGCAAAACCCATCAAGGAGTTTGTTTTATCTATCCTCAATATTATTGCTGTCTGTCTTTCCTTGAAGTCATGTTAATTACATATATAGAGTTGAAGGACTGTTGCTTTGTTTGTGGGATAAAGCAGGTTATTAGGAACAAATGATTTCCCCTTTATGTTACGTGATGTTTCAAATAAAAAAAAGCAAAAGCAGAGAAAACATATTTCAAGGGGTAATAGGCAACCAGATGTGAGCAGATAAGGAAATTGGGTTGTGCTAGAAATAAAAACAGGCATGTGGCTAATTTTATTTTATTAAAATAAAAAAAGGACAATCTAAAATAAGATAGACCAATTTCAGATTTATTCATATCTTGTGTTGTAAGGAATGTGTTGTCAGAACCAAAAATAATTATATATATATATATATATATATATATATATATATATATATATATATATATATATATATATATATATATATATAACACATTATATAAATAGAACCATTACCTGAGTATAGTAGTTTGTTTTAATACAAAAAAAGGTGGTGATGTTTGCTTGTCTCCTCATACATTCTAATTCAGTTAATTGTCTCCGGGTAACAGGTTCCGTTGTTCAGTCAGCACCTCCATTGTCCTCAAGACACACTTTCCTTCTAACAGCAGAGGCAACACTGCTGCTAATAGACTTCAGTGTCTGAAACAAATAAATCTTTAGAATCCGCATGCAGCTCTAGGGGCGTGACATTTGACAGTCTTTTATAGTGCAGAACGAAACATGTTTGTGAGTTGAAATTCAATTGTGCCGTATTGATTTCTGGCATCAGTCATTATTCCCTGCTGATTGACAGCTGAAAATTGGTTACGTTAAGTATTTCATATGTTATATTGGCTGACATTTGCTTGCCTGCTCCTGTGTCAATATTGTTGTAGAGATCTCCAGCTTTATGAGATAGCAATATACACTGACTGTGGCTTTTGTGTGATGTTCCAGTGTTTTTCATGACATAATTTAAGATATATTAAAAACCAGCAGCATCTTTCCTCTCGAGAAGCTTAATGCCAATATTATTGTCTTCCAGAAGGAGATCATGTATGCTCTTAATCAGGTGCTAATTTCCACCCTCACACTCATGTTTAGGCATTAGGCGCTATAACTGTAAAACTGAGCTTGCTTGATTTATTCATGTCAAGCCTCGTCTCTGCTCCATCAGGGGAAGTCATCTAGATGACACTTTTTTAAACTAAAAGTAGAAATTGGTGTTTCTTTCCTTCTTCTCGAACTGTCGGTTTGCCTGAATAATCTGTAATACATTAGCACTGACATTTGTTAGGCAAGAATTAAACAAGATGCAGGGATCATTCTCCTGAATATAATTCTGTTTGATTTCCCGCTGAGTTCTATTAAGTGACAGAATGTCTTTCACCTGCCTTACAAAAAGACAGAGAGACAAAGAGAGAGCATAATTACCAGAAATAAATATTACATTAACCCTCCGAAGATAAAGGTGTCACTGGAACATCTCTAACATGTTGTAATTAGTTTACCTTAATTCAAAATCAATACAGTGCTCAAAATTCTTGTGTCATCTGATTATATTGACTATAATCATTTCTCGTATTCATAAGATTAGACGTGTGTCCATGAAATCTCCCACATTATGGGTAGAAATAAGAAACACTAATGGTAACTTTAAAAAAAAAAATACATTATATATATATATATATATATATATATATATATATATATATATATATATATATATATATATAATCAAGCTTTGTGTTCTGGAAAGTATTGCCTGACAGTAGCTTGACTTTGTCTGACTTCTTTTGGGAACCTGACATAAATACATAGTCATACATGTGTCAGTCATGGTGTTAACATGCAGTGCAATTTAAACGTGAAATGGCAATGCACGTACACGTTTGGGAGAATTGCTCCCAAACGTAAAAATGGCCAAAGAGAGGGATAGGGTAAATCTCATGTAAATGACGAAAAAAAACAGGAGAATCCATGCCCAGTTTCACATTGAAACCCGCATTTTACATGTAAATGTGAATTAGCTTGTTTACCCTTAAGTGACATCACTATAAATATTGCAAGGGAGCAGGTCATTTGTTACTGTGGATTCCAAGACGGCAGAAAGTAAGTGGCTGATGGGTGGTTTTATGGTTAGCAGTGGTGTAGTTCACCTTAATGATAATGCGGGCAGCTTTTTTTATTATTGTTTTTTGCTGTGTCTGGTCTGTCATGTTGTATATCTCTTGTGGGTTTACAGTTCTGTATAAAACCACTTACCATGAACTGTGTTATGCCCTTGTTATAGTATTAAAGCAGATGTTTGAGAATACCCTTGCTACAAAAACTACGCTAGTTAAACAGAAAGAGCAAGCAAACTGCTTAAATGTTTAATTGAATTAATTCCCATCCTTTTTTTATCCCAGCTATGTCTGAAGACAACGCGTGCCCACCCTCCACGTTAATAAATATAGTTGGTGAACTGGATGTCATGAACCAGCTCAATCGCCCAAAACAGCACAACAACATATATACCAACAAGTTGTTGGTGCCCTCTCAGAACTGACCAAATAAAATTGCAAATTAACATATTGTTTGTGATTTATTTGTTTGCTTTAACATTAATATTTAACACAACAGTAAATCCAGTAAATCCAATATATACTGACGGTATATAAGGGGACGTAGCAAGGTGATCTGTTCCTTTGTTTATGGTTAAGCTGAACCAGAAGGAGTACTGTGAATTACTGTGAGTGTTTTGTTTGTTCTGTCGTGTCATGTCTAAAAATCTACTTGTTTGTTATTATTAGACGGCTAACACGATCCGGAGCTGTCGCTTAAGGCCAGCACTAAACCCGGACAACACTGCACCATAGTACATGGATAAATTGTGTTACACCACAAGCACTATAGCACTTACTCTGGACTTGTGAATGTGTGTGTCTTTGTGTGTGTTCTACTGTGTTTATTATTTATGAACTCTGTCTTATTATTTTGGGACTGCAACCCATTGTTTTGGAACAGTGCAATATACATTGCTGTGTATTGCCTGGGATTATCCTTTGTGGTCACCAGATCAGGATTATAATAATAAAACCTGTGCACTGCAAACCACTTTGCCACAGTGATACATCTCCGTCCCGACCTGTGAGGATGCTGTGTAAAGGGAACAGAGTGCCCTGGACTGGATGGCCAGACAATTCATTCCCAGGGTCAGGTGAAAGTCGGCCATCTAGAAAAGGGCGGAGCTATGGTACACTAAATCATCGACCCAGAAAGGAAATGATGTGGCAGCCGCGGATTGTTGGAGCGGTTGCAATCCTTAACCAAGGGGTCATGATTGACGGTATATAAGGGGACGTAGCGAGGTGATCTCTTCCTTTGTTATGGTTAAACGCTAACCCGGAAGGAGAACCGTATTGTGTATTGTGAGTGTTTTGTTTGTTTTGTCATGTCTAATTAAACTGTTTGTTGATATTAGACGGCTAACATTATCTGGAGCTGTCGGTACAGGCCAGCACAAAACCCGGACAACACTGCACTTGTTCAGATCATGAGCACTACAGCTCTCACTTTGGACTGGTGACCATGTTTGTATATTGTGTGTGTGTTAAATACCATGTTTATTGTTCCGGGACTGAATCCCTGGGTTGCACTGTGTAGTACACAGCCTTGTGTACTACCATTCATTATTATTTACCGTTGTCAAGTGATTATAAATAAAACACCATTGCACCTGGATTATCGTTGTCTGTCTGTTATTGATCACCGCATCACAATGTTGGCCCCCATGTATTCGAATAGGAAACTATTCCAAAATCCCCATATATATATATATATATATATATATATATATATATATATATATATATATTGTAAGGCTGCGGGATGTGTGAGACAGCAGGGAGGGGGTTAAAACCTCCCGGAAAAGTAAAACGCGCCTTTTTGTTTATTGTTTAATTTAGTTTTGTTAATTGTTTTTTGTTTGGGAATGCCCGCTTGGAAGTGTGTGCAAGCGTACGAGAGAGAAAAGTATTGCCGGTAAACCTGTTGGTGGTGTGAAACCTGTGTTTATTTTGTTTTCTTGTTTGGCAGGTAAATGGCTTAGCCGTCCTTCGAGTCAGCCAGGGACCTGCCATTTAGTTAGTGCTCGAAGTGGAGCTAGGTGTTTATTTTGTGTTTGTTTTGTTTTGTGTTTTATTAAAGAATTAGCGCGTCAGCGCTTAAAAACTCCATTCAGTGTGTTGGGTTGTATTTTTAAAGGGGCAACGAACCTGTGTAGCAGCGTTTCGTTTACAATATATATATAATAAGGTCATACAGGGTCATTATGTGAGCCAGCGCCTGTCAAAGTATCTTTTCCCTGTGTAGCATTATCAGAGCCACTAGAGAGGGGACAGGTTTTACCCAGCTGGGGGAAGGGAGGACTGGGTGTGGTACTGTGAGGAGTGAGTTTGCTGGAAATCAAAAGAGAAGGGAACTCTGTGAAGTTGGGTGTTTTTTTTGTTGCTTGTTTAACTGCACTGGGTAAACAGCTTAGCTGTCCCAGGTGGTAGGTAGGGCCTCTGGCCTATAAAGTATAGTTAGCATCTTCTTATGAAGATAGTTTTTGTTTGTTTTCTTCTGTTTGTGTTTTCTTTATTTTTGCAACCTGCCTTCAAAATAAAGGGCATCGTGAGTATCGTTACACCCTATCTGAAGTTGCCAGTCTGTGTTTATTGCACCAACATACTGCACCACAGAATCACCACGTTACAATATATATATATAGCAACAAGTCAGTCTCAGGTTAAATCAACCAATAAAAAGGACCCCTATAGTTAAAAGGACAGTAAATTTAACACCTTTAGTACAGTACATTAATTGATAGTCACAGAATCACAATATTAATAGCAAAGACTAGATATAGTAACCATTTAAAACATACATCAATATAGTAGTATGTCGCAGCAATTAGTAAACTATATAGCAGCAAGTCAAAATACCTGGTATCAAAGGATTAGCATACTCTCGATCAACATGCGAGTCAAAAGGTCCATACGCCACCAATCACAATAAATACAGGTGGTTACTTTGCAGTAGTAAAATACACAGATTGCTGGTAAAATATCTTATGCCATAAACTTGCACTCGGACCGGCTTGTAGTAAAAAATATTCAAAAAAACAAAACCCCTACCATTATCATAGCCAACCTAAAATGGCTACCGCAGTCTGAGAGCACGAGGGATACTATTGCCAAACCACTCTAATACTGAGCAGGAAAGTCTATTTTGTAGAAATAGCAACACTTTAGCAGTTTCCAGACATGCTCCAATTCCCAGCACGAAACAGTATTTTTCTTGACAAAAACAAACAAAGTCTGTCTTACCCAAATGGCAGTTCCCCCAAAACCTGTGCTCTCAGCTCACAATTTCCAAACATGGTAGCTCTTGTTTAATTTAAAATGGGCACCTTTTATACACCTGTGCTAATTAAGAGACACAGCTGAACTGTCTCCATGGAGATTCACGCAGCGCTGCCTGCAGATTTAAAGTAAATAAATAAATCTTAACGTTATAAAAACAGTAAAGTTCACACCACGCACATCAAGTGAAATCAAATAATAAATAATGCAAACCAAAAATCATAATACAATAAAATAATAAACACACAATACATAATAATAATAATAATAATAATAATAATAATAATAATAATAATAATAATAATAATAATAACACACCCCTTACAATTTTGCTGCTGTAATTTGTAAGAAAACAAGTAAACAAACACAAACAGAAACATAATAGAAGTTACACTCCACTCATTCCAGACAAGAGTTTTATTCTTGAAAGTAAATTTGCCCCCAGCTATTAGTCTGTTAAATCTTTTTTACATCCAAGCTGTGTGTACCACCTGCAAAGGTGAGAAGTCTAGAAAGGTCTGGACATATTACATTTGGGTGGCCTTTTGTTTGTGGCAGACAAAGCAACACACCTTGGGATCACATTACATTCAATGTGAAGCTGATGTTATTCCTGACGAGGAGATACTGCATTTTGTTTCCCTTGGGCAAAAAGAAGAAAGTACAGCCCATTTTTGATTAGACAGCTCCTATTAAAGATTTATGCAAGTTATTTGACTTTAAACCGGTCTTTAATGAGAAAGCAGTTTTCTCAATGCTGTGCAAACTGGAGTAGTTGGTATCCCTCGTAATCCTTGGATTAGCACAGATCTTCTAAATGGCTGTGAATTAGTAAGAGTATGTGAATGTTGTCTGATTGCTTTTTCCCCACCTCTGTTTCAAAATCTATTTTGAAAAGCAGACAGGTTAGTTAACGGTCATATACATGTTCAAAAGGTCTATTTCACATATCTAGAGTTTTATTTTATTTTACTCGAAGAAATGTTCAGCTGTAAAGTGTTTTTCTATTGTTTAATGAATATTACTTTTTTTGCACATTTCGGTCTTGCTTTTACCATGCATTTTTTTTAGTTATTATTATTTATTTCTTAGCAGACACCCTTATTCAGTGTGACTTAAAATTTTTACACATTATTTTTACATGGGTTTTTACTGGAGCAATCCAGGTAAAGTACCTTACTCAAGGGTACAGCAGCAGTGTCCCCACCTGGGATTGAACCCACAACCCTCCGGTCAAGAGTCCAGAGCCCTAACCACTACTCCACACTGCTGTTCCCAGCACCATGGAAATGAATAGCATTACCATAGTTTGTGTAATAAGTTTTGGATCTTATTGCATGTGGATCTAATGAATTGCGAATGTATTCATTTATTTACATAGGATTAAGCCCCCTTTAATTTTCAGGAAGCTCTTGTTGCTATAGGAGATGTGTACAGTTATAGTTGCAAAACTGTATTTTGTTCAAAGTTAGAGCTTAAACACAGTAATCCCCTGCATTTTTTAAATTATCCCAGTCTTAATCCTTTTCATAATGCTAGAATAGAAGCAGGTAACGCATTCCAAAAATAAGGTTCTTCGCATGGGAAAAGAGGACTGTAGAGTTGTACAAGACGTGGATTCACAGCTACTTAGTTAATGCAATAAAAAAGAAGTCACAATGCTGTCTGTAAGACAAGCAATGTTTTGTTTTTCCTTTCTCAACATTGACATATAAAAATTAAACTATGTAAATCCCTTATTGCTCTTAGTAAACTCAGTAAATTCAATCCAGATACACTTAACTTCCACAGACTGCTTTATTTCCTTTTTTAGAAAATAAAAATATTGGAAATTATACTAATAACAATAACTGTTGCCACTATATTGGATTTCATGTTTTTCTTTTCTGGGGTTGGGGGGTCTGGCAACATCATGTTTGCATAGGTGATGTTGCTCAGCAACTGGGATCGCAGCTCTGGGTCAGAGCATTGTGTACTATTGTTTTTGAACTTGGGAGGATTGATACTGTGAACCTCCGCATATACCAGTTTCATCTCACATGCTTTTAGGAGCCGAGTGAGCTATTACAAGATTTTTTTTTTTTAATTACTAATGCTGAAAAGTATTTCTAGTTTAAATAATTTAGAAGGTATAGAAGACAGACATTACTCCTATTTGTTTAAAAAAAAAAAAAAAAAAAGCTTTTATAAGTGGTATAAGCTTTTTGTTTTTATATTAGGAATTTATGCAAGGTTCAGACTAATTGGATAGTGCATGCAGTTTCAAGTTAACCAGAAATAGTATTTTTATCAAATAGATTGCAAGTTTGAAATCAGTTTCCTTTTTTATTGCATAAAAAAGCAGGTTTAGTGAAACCATAAACCTGTATGAACCTGTGAAACTCACTTGAGGAAAACAATGAGCAGCAGTATTTTTGCTCCTGTAAGTGAAATCAAACAGACAATCTATTGTGGTCAGCTTTGAAATAACACTTTTAAATAACCTCTTGGCTTCGGATTCTATAGATACACTGTAATTCAGTAGACTAACAATGCCCAATGCGATTTGTGTTTGTTTTTTATGTTACCGGAGCTAGCTTTGCACATTATTACAGCAGGTGAGCAACATATTATTGTCACTATGTTTACCCACTAATTCAATTCATTCAGTAATACCGACTGGCAGTATTCTGGTCCTGGGCTTATTTTTATATTTGAGCAGATATTTAAACTGCTTTCCTTTGCTGAAATAAAACTTGTATTACTGCTGCTGTGCAGTAGACCTTAATACAAACTTAAGGCAACACGTTTCTCTCTTTTAATGGAGATATTCCTCATAAAGGTTTACCATAGTAAAAGCAGAACAAAGTGTAATAAAGCAGAGTGAAGGCATGGTAAATCATAGGCTCTGTAAAGCCCTGAGAGGTATGGTAAAGCATATTTAAAAATACTGCAAACCAGGGTAAGCTATGTAAATGCATAGTATAACCATGGGAAAAGCATTGGAAAAGTGCAAAGTGTAAATTTACTTTTTGAAGAGTAATGGCTGCTGCTTTTGAGAGAGATTTCCTGTAAAACAATGCCTATTTTGCAAATTATAGGCCTCTTTCATACATTGCTTTCAATGGCAATAGGCACATCACAATACAGTATATAGATCATGTTTTATTTACATGTGATAGATTGAAGGCTAAGGTGTTGTAGTAAAGGCTGTAGTAAATTATGTTATACATCATTGCAGAGTGTAGTAAAACACTGAAAAGTGAAGAATGTGAATCCATAGTATAAGCATAAAGCACAGTAAACTGCAAAATTATGATACAAATGTACCATTTTATAAGAGTAAGAATGTAATGAGTTTGTTGGTGTATAAACTGAACTCCAGTATATAAAGACTTGGTTGCTTTTCTGGAAGGAGAATCTGCCCCTAATCAACACGTCATCAGCAAGCGCATAAAGGCTCTGTGTGTTATTCTCCCGTGTCGCTCCTTTTGTTTCGCCCTCTCAGTTACACGCTGGGAAGCCGAAACGGGAGCCGACCGCTTAGAAGCTGGAGAAAGGGCTATCCTCAACCACGGATTCCCTGAGGTTTACCCCTACATCCAAAATTAAAAATATGTGCGTAGGGTTTTTTTCCTTACCTGAGTGCTGAGCGGTTTGTATTTAGTTCTGCGGGGTGCGTGGTCGGGTTGGAGAGGCTGGGCTCTGTCCCCAAGCGCAGTCATGCTCTGGGAGACGGGCCGTGTCTCAGCTGCTCATTTTCATTAATTTCTTCAGTATTTGGGGGGTAGGTGGCAGGGCATCACTGTCGGGTGCGTTAATAATTTATTATTATTTATATTCATGGTTTGGCGACCTTGTCTTTGGGGGGGGGGGGTGTCCCTTAGCCACATCCTATCTGCGGCACTGGGATGCATGTAACTGTTCATGTTTTTCCAGTGCAGGTAGTCGTCGAGCACCCACGGACGAGGCCTCCGGCCAAATTTATCTTTCACTCGGGCCCTGAGCGCCCATCACAGTCATCGGGCCCTGAGCGCCCATCACAGTTCATTAAATCATCTGCAGTTGCAGTCAATAAATCATTCATTGCGGATTCTCCATGCTGAAAACTACAGTAATACCATTTAAATCTTACCATTGCTTTACTACAAGGCAGAGGTAATTATTCTCAATTTCAGCACGTTATAATTTGGTGATGTACTGGTACTGGAGTGATGAGTTGTGGTCAGGAATGACCACAACTCATCACTTTTTTTTTAAAGCCCTGTCTTCTCAGTTTTTACGTGATGTGTTTGGTGGGATAAGAAATATCTTTGGTCTTGATCTCTAAGAGAACAATGTATCGCCAATGATGTCAAACGTGTCTCCTTATGAAATATTCTTTTCATTTTAGATTTAAAAGGGTTGTCGTTGGCTAGAAAAATATTTTACTCAGTGGAATGTTTCATTGCAGGATCAAAAAAAAAGACCAGCGTACTAGTATTAAAACCAAAAGAAGTAATGAAAGCTATGGTTTATAAATGACAAAATGTATGTTGATAAATGATAGATGTTTCTAATAGCTGCATGTACACTGAATTGTATTCTACCTAAGATCTAAATTATAATTTAATGCATTGGAAAAAAAAAATAACACAGAGGCCTAGGTATTCCATTTTTAGATTGAGTATGCATGTTGTTTATTAATCTATATTATAATTTATGATGGCGTCATATGGCTAGACTCAAAGACTACATTTAATTGGTGTGTATCCAGTTAACATTCTGTCATTGCCACCCTCTTACTCTGAAATATCGTCGACCCAACGTATTAAAACTTTCATTATGTTATTTTCTTAAACAAACTAGTTTTATTTTATTGGAAACACATGAGAGTATGGGAAACCACATTTCCAATAACAAAAAGTAAAAAAAAACTGTGCACCCCCACAAAGTTATGATATTCTGCAACAATGTTCAATGAATAGTTAACAAAGTCATGGCGAGAAGGATTTGTATAAAACTAAAAAAATAATACTGCCATAGCTGTTAACAGCAGAATGTTACTGCCAGTTTGTACAGAGTGCCTTCTGCTTGAAAAGCATAATACTCTATGTTAAAGCTGTAGTATATTACGTGGCAGTGAAAATAAATATTTACCATATGCCTTCTCAATAAGGAAGTGCTGAAACGTTAGCTACTGTAAAGAGTCAACTGGTATAGCACATTACCTTACAAAGTTGCTACCCCTAAAATATTGCACTTTAAGTTGGTAAAACTGTGCAGGGGGCAATAGTTTTTTTTTTTTTCTTAAATCAGACCAGGTGTGCTTTATTTGCTATGCATTATTTTTTAGTTCATTTAAATCATTGTTATGTAATCCCTCATCCACCCAGTCTCTGCGATCACAGATTATTAAAATGCTTTTAGAGGAAACATAAGATACCACCAGTGTTTTTTACAAGTCAACATGAAGTCAAAACCACCACCAGTTGCCAGTTATTATTTTGCAAGTGTTTGTACCTTTTAGGATTATAGCGTCCTTACTGCTGACAGGTGAAATGTGGGTGTTGGTCAGTAAAGTATGAGGAATGGGTTGGGGCGTTTCTATGACAAATCCACTCATTTGTTGTTATTGCAAGCTCTTTTGCAAAAAACAAAGAGACTTTTAGCAGATATATGCAGCAGTTATGAGAGGATAACAAGGGTGTATGTAATGAAAGCAGCCGTAATTTGCACAAAGATTAGAAAGCTTTGTGTCTCCCCTTGACGAGCATAATAAGATAAATATACCACCACCCTTATACGTCCTGTAAGTGTTATCCTGAACTACAGGCGGATACTGGGAATTGAAGTTATATCTTAAAGGTAGGTTTGTCAATTTTAAGAAAGATTTAAAACTAGATGGATGTACATAGTCATCACATTTCGAATAACAGGTCTCTAAAAGTGATTACGCGCTACTTGTTTGGTTGCTAAGCGAAGTAGGCTAAATGTGGCCTCATTCAATATTAACAGCTACGTGACAGGTAGCTTGTGAGACATCCTAAAATAGTTATCAAGTGGTGGACCCTTTCAATCAGAATAGAATCGGTCTGGGTAGTATCTTTTTTTAATATGAACACCAAGGCAAAGATAAAAAGCCTTTTTCTGTCCTTGACAATACCGATATTTAAAATGTCAGGGAGTTGCAAAAGGAAAAAAAAAACAGATGTTGAGATTTGTATTCCGCATCAATAGCTTTTTGGGTCTTTTTTTGTTACATATCTATTTACATAAGTATGTATGTATGTAACAAAGTTTTTGAACGGAAAAGTAAAAGAATGCACTCAGAATCAAATCTTTATTACGAACCTCAGATATCAACTAAGTAGCTTTTGAATAGTGAATTATTATCATTATGTCACCTGTCACAGGTGACAAATTTAGATTATTTATGCACAATTTATTGTTTTTATTATTATTATGATTTGTATTAATTACACTTATTCATTTGGTTATTTTTATTCTCTGAGATTTATTATTAGACGTTTTGTTTAGTAGTGTGCACATTTAATTCACTGTATGGTTTGGAACTGCATTTACTTGTTTTTGTTTCCACCGGGAGGACACTCACAGGGAACCTGGTTACCTAGGAGAAAATATGCTAGGCTGTAATGATTAGATTGCTGACAGGTGCGGGCAATGAAAAGTTGTATTTAACCAGGGAGAAAACAGCACACAGGGTTGGGAATCGGTGGCAGAGGACCCAAGGGTCGGACGTGGATAGAAGCAAAAGAAAGAAAGAAAGAAAGACATGGAGGGGGGAGAGAGGGGTAAACGGAGCAGAGCAAAACAGAGAAGAGCAGCCGCAGGAGTTCGACCGAGTGAGACCAGGCTTGAATGCACACAGCACTTTACTGCCAGTGGCAGATGCGAAAGAGAGAGGTCGAGGACCGACAGAAGGGACAAGATTTGATTGCTGCTACGGTCTCCTCTACCTTACTAAAGTGTTTATTTTGGTTGCTGCTGTTTCCTATTGTTATCCCCATATATATATATATATATATATATATATATATATATATATATATATATATACACACACAGTACACAGTGGTGTAGTGGTAAATAAAAAAGTGAGTAAACTCCCCTGTTTGGTGTTCAAGGCCATACAGTGGCATGGTAGGTTGTTTCCAGGGTTTTTTTAATTGGGTTTGGACATCGGGCAATAATGAAAGCGTTAAAAATGAAAGCATTAAAAAAAAAAAAGAATCTTAAAAAAATGAATGCGTTAATCGCAGAAGTTAACTAAGAATAACTGACAGCCTTAAACAGAACATAAACAACCAATCACACAAACAGAACACGCAGTCCAGTGGCCACGCCCCCCTGCTCGCGGCGCTGTTCTGACTGAGAACTTTCAGCTGTCAGTCTAGCGCGCAGCAACTCAAACACAGAGACGCTCACCATTAACATGTCTTTAACCCAGGATTTGCGTATCACAGGAGAGTAAAACAGAGTAAACTCTGTATCCCTTATATGATAAGTGGGTAAACGTCATTTACCTGCATATACCCTCGACTACACCACTATATATATGTATATAAATATATATACAGTATATATATATATATATATATATATATATATATATATATATATGTGTATATATATATATATATATATATATGTGTGTGTATATATATATATATATATATATATATATATATGTGTGTGTGTATATATATATATATATATATATATATATATATCTACAATGCCGTGAAAAAGTATTTGCCACCCGTCTGATTTTCTGCATTTTTGCATATTTTTGACACTGAATGTTATCAGATCTTCAACCAAAACCTAATATTAGATAAAAGGGACCCTGAGTGAACAAAACATTTGTGAACACAAAAATTTGATACATATTTCATTTATTTATTAAATAAAGTTATGCAACACCCAATGCCCCCATGTGAAAAAGTAATTGCCCCCTTAGACTCAATAACTGGTTACGCCACCTTTAGCAGCAATAACTGCAACCAAACGCTTCCTGTAGTTATTGATTAGTCTCTCACAGCGCCGTGGAGGAATTTTGGCCCACTCCTCCATGCAGAACTGCTTCAACTCAGTGACATTTGTGGGTTTTCGAGCATGAACTGCTCATTTCAGGTCCTGCCACAACATCTCAATGGGGTTTAGGTCTGGACTTTGACTAGGCCATTCCAAAACTTTAAATTTCTTGTTCTTCAACCATTCTGATTTAGACTTGCTTGTGTGTTTCGGATCATTGTCTTGCTGCATGACCCAGCTGCGCTTCAGCTTCAGCTCACGGACGGATGGCCTGACATTGTCCTATGGAATTCTCTGATACAGAGCAGAATTCATGGTTCCTTCAATGATGGCAAGGCGTCCAGGTCCTGATGCAGCCAAGCATCCCCAAACCATGACACTACCACCACCATGCTTGACTGTTGGTATGAGGTTCTTACTGTGGAATGCAGTGTTTGGTTTTCGCCAGACATAACGGGGCCCATGTCGGCCAAAAAGTTCCACTTTTGACTCATCTGTCCATAGAACATTGTTCCAGAACCATTGAGGATCATCCAGGTGCTTTTTGGCAAACTTGAGATGAGCATTCATGTTCTTCTTAGTGAGCAATGGTTTCCGCCTTGCTACTCTGCCATGAATCCCATTTTTGCCCAGTGTCTTTCTGATGGTGGAGTCATGAACACTGACCTTAGCCGTGGCGAGAGAGGCCTGCAGATCTCTGGATGTTGTTCTTTGTGACTTCCTGGACGATTTTACGCCTTGCACTTGGAGAGATTTTGGCAGGACGGCCACTCCTGGGAAGATTCACTACTGTCCCAAACTTTCTCCATTTGGACAATATGGTTCTGACTGTGGTTCAGTGGCGCCCCAGAGCCTTAGAAGTGGCTTTGTAACCCTTTCCAGACTGATAGGCATCAACAACTTTTTTCCGGAGGTCTTCAGGAATTTCTTTTGTTCGTGGCATGATGTGCCTCTAGAACCTGTGTGCTGACAACTTCACTCTGATGGTAAGGGCCAGAGTTAGTCAGATTTATATTGGGCAGGGCTGGCCCAAATCAGGCCTGGTTGTTAACCAAAGTACTCAAACAGCTGACCCTAATTATCCCTTTAATTGGGTTGAGTTAACTAGAGGGGCAATAACTTTTTCACACCTGAAGATTGCATGTTTGATTATCTTGCACACCAAAAAAAATGAAAGAAGCACCAAACTTTGGTGTCATTTTTTCTCTCAGACTCCCTCTATATACTACTACAACCCACAAAAAAATCTGACCAAATACAATGTGAAAAATGTGCAAAAATGCATAAGATCAGACAGGGGGCAAATACTTTTTCACGGCACTGTATATATATATATTTGTGTGGTTTCCCATCTAAGTAATCAAGCTATATCACTGACTAATTCTGATTCTTTGTATGCATAGTAGCATGTAGACTCCATTAGTATTGAATCAAAGAGAAGGATTTAATGCTTGGTAATTAAGTACACTGTTTCTTTTTTTCTTTGAGGAGGACTGTTATTTTGATTATTTAATCCACACTATGAGAGGTTGAGCATGCTGTATCCAGTTAGAAGTGGTGTTCGCTTGACCCCTACTAGACGCTGTTGTGAGAACTACAGCCACGCTAAAGGAGAGCAACTAGCTAACTTTAACGATGCATAAGGGCGAGAATACGGAATGGCTCAAGTGTTTAGTCCAGTGGTACTCAACTCTGGCCCTCGAAATCCAATCCAGTCCAGGTTTTTAATGTAGTTAATTGAAGCTGCTAAGAGGCAATTAACTAATTTAGGGCTCAAAGGGCCAGAGTTGAGTACCACTGGTCAAGTCTATAGGCTTGGGCTAAGCGGCAGTGGTGCCCTCTGCTGTGGGCAGATTAGATTGGCGACACCAAATTGGGGAGCAGGAGAACTGGGGCCATATCCCCCCACTGATGATCCAGCCAGGGCCAGCAAATATATCTTTAACGGTACCATTCTGGTGGTTTTAATTATATTAGTCTAAGATTTATTGTTTTACCTGCCTTACTTATCTTGACTGAAATGAAAATGGTCCTAATACTTACCATGGTGTTGTCTTGGTGTGGTGTGGTTTGGTGCTGCTCCCCTCTGTAGATGCCTCAAACTTGTGTGTTGAAGAGAAAACCATTATAAAATTGTTCTATGCTTATATCCCAGAACTGGTGTAGTCGGGAGTATTCCTTTTGTGCCTAGGTAAATCTTAACCACTGCTGTCACACACCGGTAGATGCCTACATGAACATGGATCACTGCAATGGCAGCTTGTGAGCCCTAAACACTGAAGTTCGAGAATCTTTGCCAACATCATAGTCAGTCAGTTATCTAGAAATAAATGCAGCAGTGCGTATAAAAGCTACATGTCAACTTGTTCTCTGCCTTTGATTTTATATACACTGTAAATATATATATATATATATATATATATATATATATATATATATATATATATATATATATATATATATACACACACACACATACACATTCTTCTACTAGATGTATTTCTCAATATCCCAATGTTTTTTTCATAGAATTTTCTTTTAGTATTACTATAGAATTCTCAAAGAGATTGTCATCAAGTTTTACTATTTTTTTGTTTAGTGTGTCTTATACAAGTTGAAAAGATGTGTTTATACACATTTGTATGGGCTATTTTAATGGAAATGTAATGATTGGTTAAATATTTACAAAATGTTTTCTTAGAATGTTTGTCACAGAACGTACTTACAAACATAAAACATTGTTTTAACATTTACAAAAACTCAGTGTTATTGATCTAAACAGTGATGAATCTTTATATTGCAACTCTAACATTTGTATCCCAGTTTCTGTTTTTATTGTTCCACATAATGCTAATAAAGAAGTCCCCGTGGGGAAACTATATTAGGATTAATATAGAGTTAAAGTGCGAATCTGCTGCTGGTTAACACATTAAAATACTGCAGACCACTCTGAAATTTCAGAATTATGAAATACAGAAAGAATTCTTAAACGTGTGTTAATTCTTTCAGTTTCTGTCATCATTTAACTATAATCTGATTGTTCATAGGGCTATTGTTTCTGTTGCTGTTGAATCTGTCTCTAATGTTGTTACTTTTGCTACTCAGGTGATCATACTCTACGTAGCTACCCCACCCCTTGATATCTACTCGGTCCTAATTGGAGCTATGTAAACTAAATAAAAAAAATGCTTTTGTTAGCTGTGTTATAAAAGTATTTTTTAGGTTTTTAGTTGAAAGGCTGTAGAAATACTTTGAAAACAATTCTTAGGGCACCCATAGGAATGGAATGGAAAGATATTTGGAAAAACTTTGAATTGTAGAACACTGTATGCATGAAAAATCTTAAGTGCATTTTGTAGTTAAAACAGTCCCACTGTACAACTCACAGGTAGTAAGTAAATTAGATTCAAGTTATACACAGAAGCCTGTTTTACAATAACAAATATGGTACTCAATGACCAGTCAAAGATTTTCTTTTCAAGTGCTTTTCCTTTATTGCCTATACATGTATCTGCTTTGTTCAGTTATAAAAGAACAATATGGTCCTGCCAATTTATTGAGCAAAATAAAATCAGTAGATTTCATTCATCATGCACTAAACAAAAATGCTAATTGAAACCCCTTTTTTGGGAGTCTCCAGAAGACAATACTTTATTGTAGGATTACACAGGCGTCAGTAGAGAATGTTACAAGAAGATGTCAGAAACAGACAGGCGGGGGATGGGTTGTCTGATACACCCAGTTCACAATTTTAATGATTCACCCAGTGCTTAATCCTACCTGCAGTCTTTTCTCTTAGTTTCCAGACACTATCATGCTTCTTCTGACTGGGAAAAGTAATTGCTTTTTATTCTGCAATAATCTCACAGCTATGTGTACAATATTTCCCTTTCTTCTTATTATTATGGCACTTAAGCAAACAATTGTTATTCTCTTTATATAAGAAGAAAATATGAGAAATACTCCATGCTGTGCATTCTTATTTAGCTCCACTCACTAAACACATTCTCATTAAATGTATCACCAGTAACAAATACTTCTTCAGAGGGTTATTATTAATGGTCTACTTAAATCACGGTAAATTTACGTATTATTCGTGGGTAGGTTATGGAATAAAATTAGGATTTCGCAGACCTGTTTAAACATTAAATAAACCTAAGTAGACAATATTTCAGAGCACTCGCTTCCTTACTAAAACCGAATACTGTCATTTGTTAAAGGCAAGCATGCAACATCCACCAGCAGTTGCTGCCGACATTCTTTGTCTGGTGTGGACTTGCCCATACATTGAAACTGCACGTTCTGCATCCAGTGAATTGGTTGGAAATGTAAGGCAAAACTTTGCCAAGTTATACAGATGTGGAAATCGATTAGAAACAGTCCCAAAAATCAGTTACCCAAGGGCATCTGGCATACTTTAATAGTCCATATATGCAGCACGTTCGTTGTTATGTTATTTGTCAAATCCAATAATTAATTTTATTAGTACCGAGTCAAAACAAAGAAAACGTGCCTTTTCGGGTCTAAAATTCTAACTGTGTTTAAAAAGTAAGCAGCAGGTTGTTACAAGCGAGGTGGCTGTGTTAGATCGTACCTGTAGTACTGGTTTAACTTGGCTACAACCGACAGGAATACTTTTTGTCTGTGCTGACTTTCCAGTTTGTTTTCTGAAAGCTGTTTATTTTACATTCTGTTCAGCAGCCTCTTTAGTAGCCTTTCATTTAATGTGTGATTCTGAATCTAAATAGCGATCGATCGTATTTTCTCCAAAGACACATTACAAGATGCGCAAAACAAATACCTTTTTTGGGGGGCCTAAGTGCAATGCACACAGGACGACAAAGGAATAAAAAAGTCTCTCTACAGAAGGAAGATACGTAGTTTGCGTCGCTTGCGTTGTGCAGTCGTTCATTTAAACTTTTTTTTTTTTTCTCTCTGTACTTGTCCGGTATGCATTGGCCCCTAAAACAGGTGAATTTCGCGGTGACCCCTCAATTTCCCAATTTAGGAAATCACGATTTAGGTAGACCCCCTAGGTATTATTAATTAAAATACATTAGGGTTAGTATTAATGTGGTTAAGTGTGTGTGTGTGATAGTTCCCATTTATAAAGTGTTAGCCCACCAACAGTGTTGCTAAAAAACAGAGTTTTACTAACTTCCAATAAAGAGAGAGAGAGAGAGAGAGAGAGAGAGAGATGATAATATTTCAGAAAAGAGAAGACATTATCATCTTGTGTTTTCAGTAAGTTTTAATCCTGAGCATGGAAAACAAATATTAGTCGCATACTGTATTGCAAAACAAACCTTTGAAAACATCAGACAATTATGAAAACAAATATGCCTATTAATCTACTCTTGATTTTTGGTTAATCATGTGGTGTCTTTGGCTTTGAAAATACTTTAAATAGTTGGTATATTGCTTCCAAAAGGCTGTCATATCATAATTCATACATTTACTCATAGATGTTTACAAAAACCATCATCTCACTTAATGTTTAGCTAACTACAGCAAACTGGGTCTGTAAACCTCAAACACTTAAACCTGAAATGATCACAGAAAAACAACAATGTTCTTCATTTGAATGTTCTTAAGATATGTAAGAGTAATGAATGTAGTAAATATTATGTGATTTAAAGGAGTGCTAATGATATAATCATCAATATTGTTGATTAGGGAGCACTCTTTACACACTAAAATTAACAAATACATGAATTGTATTATGTGTGTAATATCAGTGACAGGCATGTGAACACTTAGACCCATGGAAATATAAATGTTTATAATCTTAAATATCATGAGTTGCAAAGGTGGTGACTTACTGTATTATTATCCAAACTGCTGTAACGTTATTTTGCTTGTTTCCATTTTTTTACCATTTTTAAACAATTTCTCATGTTTTTTTTCAGATTATATGCAGTAAACATTTCCAAAGGAAAGAAACTGTATAAAGTTAATTTGCAGACGGTCTTACTCTTAGCCTGTACATTTCTACAGCATATGCTATGGGCAAAAAGAGTAATGTTGCCCATAATTTCTCCAAATTGCATGCAATAAAAGTTTTAAAAGCACTGAAATGGCAGACTTCAAATTTGTACTTCAATGACAAAGCAGCTTTACATATTACCATTTTTTCTTCAATTCTGAAAAATGCTTACATTTAACTGAAAGGTTGTGGTCTGCATTTTATTGGAACATTAGCTGTTTTGGCATGCTTTGAAGGATATAAAAGTGCAATAAACCTTAACATATGTACATTAACCCATTTCACAAAAGAACAATAACGGTGAGCAAATAATTTTATTTTTTCTGGAAGAAGGGTGACTTAAAGTTTAATTTGTGTTACAAAATCAGATATTGGTGAATACAATGTCTTTCTCGACAATATCTCCTGCCAGTGGCTATTGTAGGAGAGCCTATTATGAAATAACACTGGAGTGACAAGTCACAATATTTGCTTGCGAAGCAGGTGTCACACCTTTATTACCAAGGATACAGTGCTATTATCACTGTAATATGTACGTTTTTATATCAGTGTGACAGAGGCAGACTGTGTCACTGGCTTCTCAGCGCATGCGTGCCACTGCAGGAACAGGTCGTACGCTCAACGGGAGACGCACTGTCAGTCAACTAATTGAACAGGGTTTGGCTGACTGGGAATCCCTGATTGGCTGAGCACCAGAGCACCCGACTATTTAAAAATAGGCTGCGCTGCACACCTGTGTAGCTCTTCCGTGTTCAGCCAATAGGTGAAAACCTTAAGCTCTGGACCAAAACAATGAACCAGTAAGCGTCTGTTACTGAGATGAAAATGTGTAGTACTGCCCTGAAAGGAAAGCACCGATGAGCAAATGTTTGCAGGTTTTTGTTCTTCATTCACAGGTCTTTAGAAGTACCCACTGTCCGTTTTAAAGATTTATTTTTCACACACTGTTTTTTGATACCACACTCGGGTAGACAAGATTCATTGATCAATTGTTTTTTAATCAACCAAAGCCTACATGTGTGATTAATCGAGTACAACCCCATATATTAGTTATTAGTTTATTTAGCAGACGCCTTTCTACAAGGCGACTTACAGAGACTAGGGTGTGTGAACTATGCATCAGCTGCAGAGTCACTTACAATTATGTCTCACCCGAAAGATGGAGCACGAGGTTAAGTGACTTGGTCAGGTTCACACAATGAGTTGGTGGTTGAGGTGGGATTTGAACCAGGGACCTCTTGGTTACAAGCCCTTTTCTTTAACCACTGGACCACACAGCCTCCTACAGCAGTTCGCTAACGCTGTCATTTTGCCCTAGCGATATTGGCTGCACACATATTTGCTAAATAGGGCCCTTCATCTGTTTGCTCTTGGTAGTCCTACTGTAGTTAAGGATTCTTGATCATCTGCCTGCCTGATTGAACTATTCAGTCTCCTTTCCTAATTCAGCTACCACAGCCACGCTACCTAAAGCCTGTTCCTGCAATCAGTTATGGTATGCTGCTTGATTTTATCCATCTTACATTTTTCATAGGAGATATAGGACCCTATTTTGAAGCAAGTCAAGGAGCAACAGCATTATAGGGAAGAATAAAATGTGTTTGCCAAATAAACCTATCAGAAAACTCAGGCATATCAATAAAAAAACTCAGGCATATCAATAATTTGCCTTGTCCTTCTAAATTTCTTCTTGTAACGCTTCATGCAGCTAAGCTGCTGCTTGTTAAGCATGGAGAACTACTGTGCAAATTTACTATGGTAACTATTATACGTATCAATGCTCATATGTTTTTTTGTTTGTTTGTTTGTTTGTTTGTTTGTTTGTTTTTCTTAGAAGTTTTAAAAATGTGAAGGATCTAGATTAATCCAACTTTCTTGGAACAACCAAGTAAAAATTAAAACCACACTTACTGCCTGCTATTTTGCTGTCTGTCTGCTATTTTAACTGCCCATAACAGGTTACTGGGTAGTGGTGGAAGTGTGGACAGTGATTGTTAGCATCTTGGTTGTCTAACTTTTAACACAGACCCAGCTTCACAGATTTCCGAATATGAGAGAGCTTTATTGCTGATTACAGCTAACAGAAAGGCTGATGGTAAATACAAAACAAACTTATAAGCATGATAGAAAAATACAAATTACTAAGATAAGTAACAAGAAGACAGATAGTTATGAGGATTTATTGCATGACTGGTCAGTTTAATGTGCATTAAATGTTTCTGTAATAACAATAATGCAAATATTATCTGACGATTCTGTCTTGGTTACTAAACAGCTAATCTTAATTTTATGATTGATGTTGCTTATTTTAACAGCAAAAACGTCAACAAAAACATCCTAAATGAGACCTGATAGCTGACTGGGTTTAAACTTTTATGATTCATTCTTCGAAGACATTTTATGTAATTTATTTAATAAGTGCATGCTCTAATATTTTCAGAGCATGTACAACTATATTTACCAAGCCATTGTTAATATCATTATCTTTCTGAGATCATGTAATACCTGTTTTGCCCTAGGGTATAATGCCACATAGATATTTTCATATGTTAAAGCAACTGTTCTCTCTTTTCAAGCCATTAAAAGTCATCACATGCTTTAAGGAGACCCCAGAAAGAGCCAGATCAAAATGGTGGTATTGGATGTGGATGGTACAGGGCGAAAGGGCTTTTAATATAGTAACACTGTACGCTATATTACCGTGAGTCGTTGTGCATGGTAACTGTGCAGAGTGGAATTACTGGCCTGGTATGATATAAGCAACAGCTATGTCATAACCCCTACATGCCAAATGGGCACTCATGTTTCTCAACAAGTGGGTGAAGTCTTAACTATCATGGCTTTCCACAGCTCACTTTGACACCAAAGATGTGTGTAGGTTCAATAAATGCACAAGAATATGTTGCATTTTATAAAATGTGTCGGGAGATATCTGTGTCCCATCAGCAAAAACAATTAACCCACAGTTTTCCATTCCCAAGGTAGGAGAACCTGTTTAACTTGACCTCCCAAGGGGGCAAATACAATGTTATCGGGGTTCACTTTTAGTCTGGTATAGCTGGTATACATTATAGGACAGCCTTTACTAGGTCTGTGCTGCTTGTATGACAGTTTGTACAGCTTTTTTCTAAAAGGCATATAAACAAAAAATAAACAACCCATTCCCTTGAATCCCGTTATTCAACTTTTTACTGGTGCAAAAGCTTTAAATTGATCTGAACATTAAGCAACAGTGTGTGTGTGTGTGTGTGTGTGTGTGTGTGTGTGTGTGTGTGTGTGTGTGTGTGTGTATATATATATATATATATATATATATATATATAATAGAGCAATAATAGATTACATATATCAGAAACAAATCCAGTAGTTGTAGTTTCCTAAATCGGTAATGATGTGAATGATGTTTCAACTAGATAATAAGGTTATTGGACAATCATATAAATATTCTTTGAAAAAAAAAGAATAATAACTGTTGATGCAACTATTGAGTTATGGATGTTTTCACTGTTCACATTTAAAGAAAAATACATTGAAGATAAAGGAGTGTTTGCTACCTGGACAGCAAATACTCATTTAGTGCTGTACAGAGTTTCCTTAAATGTATCTGTCATCAACCTGTGTTTAAAATACCCCAGAGAATTATCATTTTTGATTTGATGAGTCTCTGAGTCAACAAACATATTAAATGAAGTGCGTGGCTTGGAAGATGTTTTGCATATAAAATAAACGACTGCGCTACTTGTGATGTGCTTTCCAGATAAGATCCTTCAGCATGCCAGATATTTCTGACATTCATTGTTTGGTCATTTTCTCAACGTTTGCCTGACATGATCCTAAACTTACAGCAAAATACCACGTTATTTTGCAGGAACTTTCCTTAGGATTCATTTTAAGTCATGGTGCTGCTGTTCTAATGTGCCAAATAGAAGGCAGCAAATTATTATTATTTATTTCTTAGCATACGCCCTTATCCAGGACGACTTACAATCGTAAGCAAAAACATTTCAAGCGTTACAATACAAGTAATACAATAAGAGCAAGAAATACAATAACTTTTGTTCAAGTAAAGTACAAGTTTGACAAACCACAATTCAATAATACAGCAGGTAATAGTGATAGTTACATCAGGATATGATTAAATAGTGATAGTTACATCAGGATGTGATTAAATACAAAGTACTGCAGGTTAAAAACTTGGCAGATTACAGTATTCTGAAGTACAGGATTAAATGCAGTAAAATAGGGGCTGATAAGAGCAAAATAAAGCACATTTACATGAAGGGTGATAGTGTCCCAGGATACAAACAGAAGAGTTCTACAGGTGCTCTTTGAAGAACGACCCTTTCACTTCTCACTGTGGTCTGTAAATCTATTGTACAGTAAGACACCTTCCTTTGTTAAAATTTGTCATGGTATTTTGGGGACTATTGAAAATGATTCTGTTGTCATAATCGAGAATATTGAACTAATACACAAAAAATAACATTATATATATATATATGACAACAGAATATTATGTGGTACAACCTGTATACCAAAAATAAGGACAGTGGTCAGCTTTTTTTTTTTCTTCTTTTTTGTTTTAGAAAAACACTTTATTAATATAGTTTGTTTCCTTTTTGAAAATATAGAACAGTAACATTTAAGAGTTGGAAAATGTATTATAGATTTAACATTACAAAGACTGTTACATGGACAGCATTATTATTATTATTATTATTATTATTATTATACAGTTAATGCATGGAAGATGCAGCAGACAATTTGCTGGTGAATTGTCACAAATCACTGCCTGAACTCATCTTGAGGACTAGGAAGATCTTAATCTGTACATTTTCAGTTGTTGGAATGATCCCACAGAGATGGATATTTGTGCATGTAGGTGTACATTGTACTTCTGGCAGGTAGTCAGACAGGGGGTAGCCATGAAGAGTATTCCTGCAATTAGCCCCAGAACACCAGTCCTGTACTATTGATCATTTCTACCGCCCTTGAAGAATTTAAAACTTTTAGATGGTCAAAACAGTGCACTTTGTGTTTGCCATTGAGTATGCCACGTTTATACATGTTGATGCTAATTTTGAAGTTCAAAATCATGTGGAGTGTGCTCATGTTCTCCATTGACTTATATGGCTGTTCAAGAAACTGGACGAAAATAGTCCTGACTTTGAACATAGTAATCCTGACCTAGGGCTATCGTCATTGGTGAACCATGGGCCTAAATTGTCTGTCTGTCTTGTCTTAAAGTCATTTTTTTTTAGCATAGAATAATGGTCATGACATGCCCAATTTATAAAATAAATTCATCAGAATGCTTCCATCTTAAAAAACGAGTATATACTATATATACTACATATTCCAAATAACTAGTAACAAAGGGTCCAAGATAGACATATACAGTAAGTATACTTTACATACAGTAGTCAAATATGTTCTTAAAAGAGGTAGCAAATACATTTGTTTTTGTATTTATTTAATTTAAATGGATGTTCTAAAACCATCCTGTAAGTGTTAATTGTGTTGCTCATTTGTTAAATAAAAGCTCACAATGTTCAACCCACTCTCAAAACTTCTCATTCTACTACTACACCATACATCATACAATTTAACCAACCCATCCACATACATTCACCAGTGATAATTAAAGGCTTTCTAATGTAATTGCCAGTCACTCATAAGCTAGATGACCATTCACCTAAAATAAACAAAATGGCAACTAACAGCAAACACACACACACATATATATATATATATATATATATATATATATACAGTATATTAAAAGGTAATGACATGTTTGTCATTGTATCTTACATCTCAAGCTAATGTTTTTAGTTGTACAGTATCTATCCATAACTGTATGTGAAGAAGAATGCACAATTAGTAATAAAATGCATGCTTTCTTCTTTTGCTGTGGATTGTATCAGAAATGGATATCCCTCTGACTATTAAAAAGATTCTTTTTGCAAATGTGTGCATGCCAATCACTGACTGCCAGCTGAAAACACGTGATAAAAATGTTATGTAACAAATTATTAAAAAGTCTTTAATGCTGCAATTTTATCTTGGGGAATTCACGCACCTAACTATAATAACATGAATACTGTACAATACAATTCATATTGGCTATATACAGCTGATTTTATTTACTGATTTTTTTAAAAAAAGTGCTAGTATTGGAGTGTTTTTCTTTAAACTGCTATATACTACTTTGAATTCAATATTAGGACAAAGCACTGAAGCATATATATATATATATATAACAGTCATTTCAACATAACCATGTAGCTGTTGTCACAAGTGTTCTTTGACAGTTTTTGATGTTCTGCAGATAGTCAAATTTACTCTTAAAAGGGTTGGGGAAAGCCTTTTCCTTACCTATTTAAAAAGACAGGCCGTATGCAAAATAAATCTTTCCATTGGGCTTCATGTGTAAAATATGTCTTCCTTTAACTTCAAGGTATGCTTGCCAGAGGCTACAGACAGATGAAATCAATTATCTCCTTTTGGTAATCCTGTGTCCTGTGAGCTCACAGTAAATGACGAGGGGAGCTAAAGAAGAAACAACACAAAACACAAACTCTTAAATGATAGTAGTGTTTTAGAAGCATTGTACTTGGAAGTCAGTTAAGCCAACCTTCATTAAAATATGTGTACTATGTTAGCATACTGTGTGGAAATAAAACAGTGCCTGGAACCTTTTTTTTTTTTTTTTTTTTTTTTTGGTCAATTAACATGTCTAGGTATTTTTGATAATTACCAGTAAAGGAGATGTCAGTTAGCATCTCCAGGACATGCTGCTACCAAAAATGCTAGTTTAGTCAGATCCATTTTCTTCATTACATTTTTGAGATGTTGTAACATTCCTTTAATCTGTATCAGGTAGGGTTAGGGTTCAAAATATTTACTTCTGTGAAAACTGATAAGGAGTGGAACAGTCTGTAGCACCAAGCCTCTGTTCCAGACACGGTGTAGACTGCACATCCTCAAAGTCTGCCAACAGCCTCTACAATGCCACATATCTATGAACTTCAAAATAACTCTAGACATTTTTCTGGCTGTTTTAAAACTCAATGTGGAGTACATTTAATATGTATTATCACACAGCCCTGAGATTTATGTGCCGAGTACAGGCAACAAAGAAAGTCTAAAAAAAAATAATAATAATTGAACATTGTTGTGGCATTATTCACTATAAAGAAATAGGTATTGATTACATGTTTGTAATGTGCATCACGTTGTTCTTCGTTTATCTATTGATTATCTTAAACTGGCTTCGGCTTTAATTAAAAAATACATCCACATGCTGTCTAATCAATTCTTTCTTTTAGTGAAGAACAAACTGAAAATGGATGCAATGCCATTACCCAGTGGGAATAACATAACACAGATTGTCTTGATTACTGCTGAAGAATATCAACATGCTTTTCTTACCATCCTATCATTTTCACTAAATTCACAATACAATTGGATTTGTTCCAGTGTTAAGAGCAGAACGGATTTGGCTAACGAAAAGTGCAAACTCAGGTTGATCGTGGTTCTTTTTACAGACTTATTCTTTTTTAAATAAATTGTCCAAATAAATTAATAAATATGTTTCAACAGTCTGCAATGTATATTGCTGTGTTAGGCTATCTTGATTCATTTTTATAAGATACAATTCACTGCTAAGCAACTGTTAAATACAATCTGTAAATGGATTATATAATTCAAACAAACATATTGTAAAACATTGAAATAGTGTGATCTTGTATTAAGGGTATATTAATATTAGTAGCAGTGGTACATTTTTTATTACATTTTTTATATATTAAAATGTTTCTAGTGTGATATTTGTGAAAAAGAAAAAAATAGGAAAACACACATTAATTACTGGTTGTATTCACAATGTAGGACAACATCAAGTTATGAAAAAAAGGTAAGCATTTGTAGGTTTCCTATAGAAAGTTGTAAGCTAAATAGTAGGCTATATTAAATATCACCTAGAATGGGCGACATGAAGTACATAGGATAGGTTTGCTGATATGTTTGTGATTGTTTAAACGCAACTATTTGTTTTGAAAACAATACTTGAAACCAGTAGGCAATCATTGCAGAATGTTCGAAAAGATCGTCAGGTGTTCTTAGGAAGGAAGACTGCAAGGGCCTTTTTAAATAAGAAAATGGTGCCACCTAATGAGTTCACTTTGAAATTACATAATCATCTTCTTAAATAATGATTCATTTAAAATTGAATAAAAGGGCATACATATTTAACATTATCGGTACACTACTTGTTGCATTATTTATTTTCTCTTAAAAAGTGTATTTAGTCTTTAATTTCTGTCAGAAATCAACGGCACACTATTAAAGCTGATTACAAGACTCTCATAATTAGCTCTTCTTTATTCCAAGTACAATTAGCCACAGTTATTATTAGTAGGCCTAATACAACGTCTGGTACTTCAAGATAAACGCGTAACTGTAATCCCTTTCCACAACCCCACTTAAAAATCTTTAACTGCATTCTTTGTGTCTGCTGACTTTTTGACTCTTAAAAGTTTTCATAACATGTGTTATTTTTAAAACCTGCCATAAACTGTTATTGACAAGCATATACAACATGGGATTGTGGTGACTGCCAACAATTTTCATCCATCATTAGCCGTGCCATTCAAAACGTGCTGTAGATTATCATGCGAATGTAGTCAGAGGGGTGGTTTTGTTTTGTTGTATCTAAGCAAACACTCAGTTTAATTAATGAAGTTACCCTTTTAACAGGCTGTCAATATTTTACAGATCTTCCTAAACTACATTGTATTTCTATTTCACAATACAACAGCTTACACAAGCCTACACAACAGCAGCAAGCCCGTTTCAGTATTCCTGGTGTGAAATGCCACCTGCTGGTAAGAACACGCTAACACACTATTGGAGGCTACTATTTTTCTGTCCCAATTTCAATTTTCAGCAGACATAAACAGGACACAAAAGCCCCATAGCAATGATAAAAATAACCAAATACCATTCTCATACTCTGCACATTGCATTTGGTTCATGGCAGTAAGTTGCGAATGGGTAAGTCTGCTCATAAATCATGTTTCTTTCAGTACTACTGAGGTATTGTTGGCTTTATGCCACTTCAATTTTCTATGATTTATTAACTGTTTTAAGTTAGCTGTGATATTCAGATTTACCATAGGGATGCCCCTGTGGCCAGTTACACCAAAAACAGCTACTGTTGGGAGGTTTACTAGAAGTTGAAGGGGTTTTTATTAAGCAGCGGTGACCAGCTTATGGAATTGTAAATGGTTTTTAAACATTACACTATAATGTATATAATATAATTTGTTTTATCCAATGCTTCTGGAACATTTCATCCTATAATATTTTATGACTTTGCAAAATGTATAAACAAATAACAAAGCACTTGCATGCATTGTAATGTGTGTGTTTTTTTTTTTGGTTTTTTTTTATTTATTTTTTTAATCTGGTAATAGAACTGATTATTATTATGAGTTACTGTTATAGTCTAGAGTAAAGCAGAAGCCCAAGCATTCAAATTAATTATGACATTCGCCATGTATTCTAAAGACATAATTAAATGTCTAAATGAGAGCATAATTAATTTACGTAGGGTGTTTAGCATGAATATAAAATATTTTATGATTTTTCTGGCTGTACTTTTAACACAACTGTTTCACAACTGTAAACTGTACTTTTTGTAATGTAAAAAGTTTACCTTACCCCAAACTGTTGTGCCAGCGTGGTGAAGTAGTTGGGAGACTTCATCTATTTAAGGATTATCCTAATGCTCCGACGGAACCACCCAGAATTAGAGTTTAAGCCTTAGGCCGCCATTTTGTAAGAAACAACTTTCTCTCACTAAAATAATTGTCCTTTTTTAGGGGGAGTGTTGCTGTTTAGTTTCTGTGTGTTTGTTTTTGCTTATTTTTGTTGTTTTGTATTTATCTGTCTATTAGGTTCTAGTTAATATCAGGTTCTAGTTATTATCTAGAAGCATTGCAGTTAAGAATCACCTCCACAGTATGTTTATACTGCTTATTGTATTTTATAAAAGCACACCAAGCTTGATTAGCATGGTTGGAGCCCACTGTATACCTACTCTGAGTTTATAATAGAATTTGAAAAATAGATGACCGACATATAAATTCAAATTATAAAGCCTTTTGTACACTCCTTATTCCTTCAGTTTGTATATGTTGGCAATCTAATTTAACTAAGTGCTGCTTTTAGTCTAAGCTGATTTTAGAAACTGAGGTGCTTCAAAATACCTGCTTAAAATAAGCAAAATTATGAATTGTTTATTGTACTACCTTTTCTATGTAAACAGTACTGCATTACATTTGGAAAACCCATTAGAAGTACATACTTTTTTAAAAAAGCTTTTAAACTAGATTAACTGTATTATAGAATTGCATCTGTATTAGAAAATCTACTGTTAGAACTACTATTTACAAGTCTGTGATTGAAAAAAATATCAGGAGCCCAGCAGAGGTTGCAGTTACAGGCAGGTTGTTTTTAAGATGTGATGTTTTATTCCATGTACCCGCTGACATCAGAAGATAGGAAGAGCATTCTTATATTTCCATACAATTAACAGTAAAAAGGTACAGTAGTTCTATTCACTTTTACTGGCAGATACAATTGTACATATAGACAGAAAGCAGTTCAATTAGTATTCCAGAACATAAATGTTCAATCACCTTACAAGCAGCAAGTCTTTAAACTCATTACAGCTGATCTTTGTTGCAAAGTCAAAATTAATTAAATAGTAATAACTGATATTTAAACAGCATGGTTCAAGTGCTGTGCTGACATGAAGGACGACCAAATATAGCAGAAGAATGCAGTCGTGACATTAACACAGTGGTACAGTATTAAGATGTTAGATTCATTTGAGGCAGACATGGATATTGCATTTTTGAGGAATTCTTCTCATTTGAGCAAGCTGCCAAGAAATGATATGCGCACATCCCATATATGATGTTACACTATGCTAAAATTATTTCATTATTGGCAGAATACTGAGGAAATTTGGAGGGAATCGCTCTGCTTCAAATTAGAGAGGAGATATTTGTTCACTCCCAAAGTTCTGTAATGCAACATGTGAAAATAAAGCATATTGATGATTTTTTTGTAGTAATATTTGTTGAGCCTAAATTGAAGTGAGTAATCCAGTGTCACATCTCTGTCTAATTGAAGAATACCGTGCATGCTTCACAAGGAGTAGATTCAAATGTACAATTTAATGCTTTGTTTATCCACCTGTATTACAATTAGCACACTGGTTCTCAACCATACTTTTCGTTAAGACAACCGAGATAGCAGAACATTTACTGGGTTTTAGTTAGGGGTTAATCTATTAAGATATCTGTGGGAAGGTGCTTGCTGTTTTGCAGGGCTTATAGGTTTAAAGACAGGTGTCTCTCCATATGGAACATCTCACAGTAGCTTGATTTTTATCATCTTTGGACTTTACTGTAGACCACTTAACTAAATAAGCTTTTCCAGTGATCATCTCATTTATCTGGGATTATTGCACTGAATTTACCATTTGCTTTTCTTCCAGAACCAAAATGTCAAGTCCAAAGTCATGTATGCAGTAGCTTTATGCTGTAAGAGCTCAGCAGATCCTCCAAAAGCTGGTAGCAGTTGATCTTTGGATAGAGCACGAAATAAATAAACCCTCTTTAGCAGATCAATATTCATCCCATTTAATGCTGGATGGGAAACTGGTGGATTTGTGGTGGTAATGCTGATGTACAGCTAATCATTCAAAAATAAGCATTAGGGCTTTGAGAGCTAGAGCAGATAGTTAAACAGGATAAAATGAGTGAGTGCCTATTGCCTCCTGTAAAAAAAAAAAAAAAAAAAAAAAACTATTAGTAATTACATCTAATTCATACCTGGCAATTAATGTTCAGTCTGTCCTTTTTTGGAAGGGATTAAACAGTTTTCACTGATTATATAAAACTGCCGAACCTATGATATTTTCCCATTACACTTCCCTTTAGTATAAATTATTCTGTATACTAATTATATTAGGTGATTTATATATATATATATATATATATATATATATATATATATATATATATATAAGATTAAAACTTATACCAGACATTGTTTTTATAAGAAGTCACTCTGCAACTCACAGAAGAGGATTAAGACCATTAAACTAATGTGGTATTCAGTTCCAGTTTTCCTCATTTTTACACCCAGATCCATTTTTTCCTATAAGGTGCTGTCATCCTGCAGAACGGTTTGTTTCTGGTTCTGAAGAGAAGATTGCTTAGCATACATCAAATGGGTTTTACAGTGAAACCTAAATAGGCCATTTGTGCTTGTATAGGGCAGGTGGTTGCTTTCTGCCCTGGAGCAGGTGATGACTTAAAGAGTAGTAGTGGGGTTCTGAAAAATATAACGTTATACCTCCCCATGTGTTGCTACATCTGTTTAAATATTGTACCTGTAATTTATTTTCATTTTAAACATCCTGACAACATTTTGCACTTACAACTTTAAAGTCTATCAAAGCTCTTTTCAAAATGGCCGCTCTAGTACACTGGGGTTTGAGATCTGTCCTCTAAATCACTGCAGGAAGAGTGATTTAAAAACAAGAAACATAACAAGAAGTGCTCAGGATTTTCTGTTCCGTACCACATCATGGATCGTTATAGCTGTGTTATATGTTTGACAATGTGGGCAATAATCCTTACACTATCAGTGCACTAGAGCGGCCATTTTGAAGAGCTTTGAAACAGACTTTAAAGTTAGAAGTGTAAAAAGTTTTCAGGATGTTAAGAATGAAAAGAAAAATTACAGGTACATTATTTAAACAGTTACAGCTATATTTTTCAGAACACTTACTGTATTTAAAAAAAAAGAAAAAGAAGAAAAGTCATCTTTCATATATATTGTAACTATTGTAATTTTATTTCCTAATATATCATAAATGTACTTTATTATAATGTATGTTTTTGCTTTGGACATTAAAACTTTTACAAATAAGGAATCTAACTGTGATTTAAAGCAGGCTAAAGGATAACAAAAATAAATTCTGAAAAGTTAAAAAGCAGGAAGATGACTAATTCATGAACGTTGATTGAATCAGTAGTTTTCCGTGTGCTCCTTGTCTGAAAATGTGTCGACTTTGTTTGAATTGCAGACTCATTCAGGCCAGCATTCCAAGCATACAAGTGCTCGGGTTTTGCCCTGAAAAGGTGCATTTATTGTTTGATAATTTATTCTAGAAACAGCTAATGGTAACTGTAATGAAACTTTTGAATAATGTATTCATCGAAAGGCTGAATATACATTATCTCTAGATTTAATCCTTTAAAGTTATTGATATTTTTAATGGGCCATTAGGTGAAGCTGACAGTTTGAAAACATTGTATTAAATGTGATAGAAAATAAGCATTCTTCATCATTAATTTGATGAGTATATTATATTAATGGATTTAATTATAACTAATTTTAGTATGATTTTTTTTTTGTTTACTGCTGTAATAACTACAGTAGGTGTTGCAATATATTTTAAAATGGTCAGATAATAATCAAAACTACCACATAGTTATCCCTCTATTTAGGTTCTGTGTGTACAATGGTTAGGGGTTAATTATGGTTACTTTTAAACTCTGTTACTAGTGAGCCTAGTCTTCTAAATATATAGACAGCTGTCAGTATACATGTATTTTTAATTGCTGAATTAATAAAATTCAAACGGTTGATACATGACATTCGCAAGCCTACAACCTGTGTGCAACCTCTCCAGGAAATGTGTTTGCACTAACCTGAGCCTGAGGTTATCATAATGGGTTTGGGTATATCCTGTTACTCTAAAGCCACAGCCAAACAATTTACTATTTAATTATTCATAATGGAAATAGGGGGGAACAGAATACATTTTTTTTATTTTTGTTTTATTTTTAAACTATGATCTTTTACTGGTTGTTGACATGGGCTTCCAGAGATGGCTAGTGAAGCTGTCGTCCATATGTGTTATTCTGGGAAATTCAACCCCTTTTTATTTTCAAATGTGTTTTTTTTTCTAGAAACAGTGCTTCTTTAGACTTCTGTTTTCTCAACAAACCTTCCAGAATGTTAAGCCCTTTCTAAAATAAACAAAGTATGCATTTACTTCTATTGTACACATTAGTGCCATTACTATGGGCTCTCCAGATGATCATGTGCAAGCCATCCTTCTGTAGGACATCCAGAAAGAATGATTGCGATCCTGCACCAGTTCTCCTCCCGATTCTTTGAAGTCTGCAAACTGAGGAGTGAGTTTTAAAACATTCCTCCAAAACGGCCCTTTGCCAGGAGATTACTTTTTATTTTTATAGCATCTGGGTGGGTTTAGACAGGAAGTGAAGCCTGAAAGGCTCAGCCAAACCCCTGGGATTAGTGACAGTACTGAGGCTGCTGTGTGTTCTTGAGCCTCTTTCTCAGGAACATCACTACTAATACTTACACTAGAGTAACTGTGCGCTGATAACATTTCCAGACAGTTTTCTACATGGATTTACCTTACTATGCATGATAACACAAGAACGGTGTATTTTTTTTTATAAAGCAGTGTTTTGCGAGTACTCTGTCTGCAGTTATCAAAAGCATATATACATAGAACAGAACAAAATAAAAAAGATGTTTACATTATTAGTAATGTAGTATATGTTTACATGCAGTAATCTCAATCCATGTAGTAACTTGGTCTAGCTGTCATTCAGATTAATTGTTGGCTTTTTACCAAAATGAGCTGTGAAATACAATAATCATATTAGAAAATAAAACAGATTGAAATCATAACTAGTTAGATTTTGCTAGTGCTGACATTTTGGAACTTATTATTAAAGTGCATCATTTTTCATTGTTTGATTACTATGGAATAAGTGCATATGCCTTCAGAATCACAATTTAACATTCAAATATCTGAATAATCTGTAACTGTCTCACTTGCAGTGCTTTTTCCTTATTGTGCACTGAAGAAACATTGATTACTAAAGACCAGCAGAGGGAGCCCCTACCTGTGGAAAGCAGACTTCTTAACATACCCTGGTCACACGTATAGTGATAGAAATTACATTGTTACACATTTTGGAGTCCAGTTATTTTAATAAAATCTGTTATATAATTCTTCCATTGGAACATTTTCAAGTAATGCAGGTGGGCTGAAAATCATATCCATAAAATGGTAAACAAAAACCTAGATTTATATTTATACACTTTTTAAAAAGTATACTTTTAGCACATAAGTAGCTTTTTATTGAGTATGCCTTATATTTATTAACATATGCTGCTGTTAAGTTAAAAACAACACTTCAAAACACTCTTACTCATAGAACAAATCATGCTAACAGTAAGGAAGCTTTTCTATGTGAATTAAGTAAATGGATGTTCAAGATGTAATCTGAATCATATTGATGGAACCTTCCCAGGTGCAGTAAGCAGGTTGGGTCAAGCTTATTTTGTTTAAGGTCTAGTTGTGATGTGAATGTTAGACCACTAGGGACTGAACTAAGTCCACAAACCTTAATGAATATAAAAGCACAGTCTCAAAATCCAAATGACCCTACACAATCCCTTGTGTGTGCTATAATTAGTTCTGAAGATGGTGGATTATTGACAAAGGGGTTTGGGAGATCGTTTTTCTACTTTTTGATTGTTTATATCTTGCAGGCTTCTAAGTATTTTCTAGTGTCTTATTTTAGTTTAACTCTGAAACTTAAACCACAGTACCACACCCAACCCCTTAAATAAACAAATAGATAATAATTGCACTGAATATAACTTAATGAGTTTTGAAGACCACCCGTAAAAAAAGTATTTACAAAAATTGAATTCGCCAGGTGTGTGAGCTTGCTCCTTTTAATTTTTTTATGTTAGAAAATGCTTCTGCACACAAACTTAAGCTTTACCGTCACCCCTCTACAATTGTCTGTTGGAACCTGCTTTATATAAGCATCATTTTTCATGACAGCCATCATTTTTATTGCCATATTGAGACATTTGAACTGTGTAAGTGAAAAATAAAGGGGTCACTGACATGCACAATGACTATTTTGTTGTCAGGACAACTTGTTTAATAAACTGAAACAAGATATGCCTCCTATCATGTTGAACTTCGCCTTAGATTCCTTTGTCCAAGGGTATATGAAATAGGATGTGAAAGATAATTGAATGGAATAACATAAGCAGCTGCTGCATCAGGAAATGAACCAGATTGGATCTTAATTGTGAGAAGATGTTTGGAAACAGGCTGTTTTTTACTTCTGCATGTGGGCCTGTGTTTCAGACTCTTTTTTATCATGTGATGGAGACCAACATTGCCATTATAAACTCCATGAGAAATAATAAACTGCATTCATGAGGCACATAAGCCCTTTGTGGACACTGTGTGCGAGTTTTAGGATTTCCCACCCTCTAAAATTGACCCCTGCAAACTTATTATTAAGTAACAATCAGCAGATTACTTAAACACATATTTTATATAGTGTGATCTGAAGTTTTTCACATGTTCTATCTGTTAATAAGATGAGCAGAAAAAGTTATATCTGACCTGTTTAATTACCGTACTCTTTTTAGTAAATTGTTGCCAGTGTATCGTTTTTACACAGACCAATTGAAAGAACTGTTAGAGTTATGTGATTTTTGAGATTTGAAAGAAAGAGAAAGAGGGAGCAGCTGATGGGAGCCTGGCTGAACTCCATAACAAACTGAGAACAAGAGAACAGTCTGTGGTTCTTGTTAATATATAGGCATTGTGTCTAGGAAAACTTCATACCGTATATGAACACTATCTTGTCTGTAAATCCATTTAGATTTTTCTTCCTTTTTTGCTCTTTGGTTTTGTTTATGTTACACGTTGGAAATACTTTCAATTAGGTTTTAATAAGGAGGTCATTTAAACTTGCAACCTAAATTAAAATATGCATCCATTTCATAATGTGTACATACTTATATTTTGTTTACTTGACACCCCTTTCTTTCTATATGGTTCACGGAAAGTATATGCAATTCATAAAGTATTAATATTATTGTAGTGCTCCTTGGAGGGGGTGGAGGTGGGGTGGTAGCCTCTTATGTTGATTATTTTTAGGGGTAATAAGGTGTTAGTATGAAGTATTCAAGTATTCAGCTGGGGGTGTTTGTTGTACCATATGCCCTTGCTAAATTGCATCCCTGTAGTTTGCTTTCCTTTTTGGGTAGCTTTGGGTGTCATTCACAAGAATAGCATTTCGGCGTCCAGACCTGTGACATCAGGTTAGATTCATACTGGAGCAAGGAGGCTTAGAGTGAGTTTTAGAGTGGAAGCAGGCAAGCAAACATCATCTACGCAAAGTATAGACAGTATTACTGTAGCTTTGATGGAGAGCTCCAGCATGCAACCGGCTTGGGAAGAATAGGGAACCAGGTCAAATGTGCTCTGCTTGTTGTTTCTGCTGTGTCTTGTAATAAAAGAGCCTGGGGTGAGATGCTTCATGGTTGGACCGAGAAAGACCACTGGTGGCCTCATTTAGCTTGGATTTGCAAACGTAATTACATTAAACAGAGAAGTGGAATTTAACCAAGTCAGAATGCTTGTTCTGTATTAGAATGTGCTCTTGACAACAGGGTGACACACCCATGCTTATCTTCAAAGTACTACCAGGAGATCATTAATGTCCACAGGGTCACCAGAACACTGGTTTAACATCTTATCTGAAAGAGAGAATCTTCATCAGTGCTATGTTCCCCCCAAACCATGCTGGGACATTGGTTGAGTTCTAGTTCAGAGTGAAGAGCACTTCATTCCAATGCCACATCCCTTGCATGCAGTTTCCTGGAGTTCTCCACTCTGCTTAGTTTTCAAGATCTGACAAGACAAGAATCCAAGATAAAAATAAGGGAAACAACAGTCTAGAGTGTAGAGTAAATAATTGTTTTCAGGTACTAGAGCACAGGAGATAATGTAGCATTGTCAGAAACAAAGTAATGGCCATTAAAATGTGTTACTTGTTGGTTTTGGCATTATTACTGGCTACAACTCTGAGATAAAGTCAGATATCACTACACAAAAATCTTGAATCTACCACCCTCTCTCCCTCCTCATCCACCAAGAACCTTGGTGTCACCCTTGACCCCTCCCTCTCCTACTCTCAGCACATCTCAACTCTGGCACGCCCCTGTCACTTCTTCCTCAGCAACATACTCATAATTCTCCCCTTCGTCACTGATTACTCCACGCAGCTCCTAGTTCAGGCCCTGGTACTGTTCCGTCTCGACTACTCTCTACCTACTTTATGAGAATGGGCCAATATCATGTTAAAACATGCTCATTAAGCCAATATTGGTCACTGGTTCTTAAATAAAAAGCTTTGTGAGGAATTACTGCTTATTAAATCAGAACATTTTGATATTTTGATTATACTGTATTCTTTAATTCAGATTTGGAAAGAAAAGCAACGAACGTTTGAAAAACTACTGTAAAACCTGTCCTTATCGGTTTTTTATTTAATGCTGCATAATCAAAAATGGTCTTAAACAGTAGAGTAATACTGTACTGTGCCAAAAGAAAATTAACCAGGCAAGGAAAATCTTGATGAAGCTGTGTGGTTTTAAAGGAGTAACTAGAGAGCTGATTAAAAAACAGTAAAAATCTGTGTTAGATAACTAGGAAGATTAAATATTTTGTTGAATGTCACATTGTACATAACCTATTATGTGCAACCTAAAAAATGTGTATAACACCATCAACAGGCTGAGCTCTCACTGTGCAATCACGCAGCTGTGGAGTATTTATAACCCACCCCCGGTAAATAGGTTGGTATTGTTTATAGGTCATCTTTTTTACACGTCTGTCATTTTTTAATCTGCATTAAAGGGTATTTAAAACTACAAATAAACACCAAAGAAACATAACAGACCAGTAATAAAGAAAAAAAGGAAAAAAGGTAATAAAATATTATTATTATTATTATTATTATTATTATTATTATTATTATTATTATTAATACTGAAAAGTTCCATTCATCACACAATTCCACACTACCATAAGGGAGTGGCTAGAATCTAGGTGAGGGTGGTCAATTTAATAGGGGAGGGGAGTCCAGTTCTGGAATGTGGGAAAGAAAAATGTTTAATTACTGAGGGGTGGTCATTGGTTGTGCATGTGACTACTCCCAAAATGTCTTTAAGGAACTTTTGTTAGAAAAGAAAAATGTGATGGGCATGTGTCTGACACATTTAAAAGCTTATTGAGTTGTGAGTCATGCATTTGATCTAAAAGTTACATTTTTGTTTTATATTTTCTGCCAGAAAGAAAGCATGTCTCTATAATTAAAATGTTCTTGAATTTATTTATTTATTTATTTTATTTTATTTATTTTTTTTTGGGGGGGGGGGGGGGGTAGAAATGTTCCCAATTATATATTTTTAAACTGATTATAAATAAGAGACCGTTTTTAAAAAACTGAAATGATTGATGGGTTTTTATATTGTCCTGAAATTGCCTATTCATTTTTGTCTTTGTTCTTAACACTTAATCTTTCTCCTGTATGTGATGGTGTTTATTCAGTCTTTCCAACTGACTTTTTTTTTAATAAATCTGGTTTAAATTAAACACTTGTTTATATGGTTTAATATAAAACAGGAGACTATGTATCATATTCAAGGGAAGAAAAAAAAAACTTTAATGCAGAAATTAGAGGAAAGTGCCCTGAAATGTGCTGAAAGGAACATACGATAGCAATTTTCAGTACCATCGTTTAAAGCATGTTATTAATAAAATCGAGGGGGTATAACTACTCTGTCAGTTAAGTTAATATGCATATTTATTTTAGACACATCAGTCTATATTTTCAAAGCATTACTCATGTTTAATTAACTGTTTTTTAAAGATAAGGTAAAACACCTCTTAATTTTATTATTTGTGTACTTAGCAGACGCCTTTATCCAAGACAACTTACAAAGACTAGGGTGTGTGAACTATGCATCAGCTGCAGAGTCATGTACAACACCTTCTCACCCGTAAGACAGAGCACAGGGAGGTTAAGTGACTTGCTCAGGGTCACCCAGAATCGGTGAGCGAGCAGGGATTTCGAACCGGGGACCTCCTGGTTAGAAGCCCTTTTCTTTAACCACTGGACCACACAGCCACCTTCAACACTAGTTGTACATTGCAAGTTCTCTTAAGCACTCTCATGGTATTTTGTTGCTCATTTTGTACCATTTACATGATTTGTTCTTTAGTTAATTAAAGAATGGAAGAAACATTTTGAAAATATGGTCCAAAGCTGGCAATCCATATGAAATAATGATTCACCACATGCATATAGCTAAGACATATCTATCCAGTGGTCAAGACCCTTATTCCAAATTCTTTAGCCAGTTTATGTCAATTTATGTGTGTGTGTAAATGCCCCCTGTATTCCGCATATCCAGTATTACTTCTGAAAACCCAGGAAAACAGGCCAGCTTAGAAGATTTTAGGAAATATAGCAAGCTAATACTGGTGCTAAATGAAAACAAACCCTGGAAAATGTTCAGTTCTAGCCTTCCAGATACCAGACAAGGATTTCATGGACAGACAATTTTCTTGTCAAATATAGAAACATATGTGCTGTCATTTATGTCATCAAGCCTCCTTTTCTGTGTGAGAAACATTATTACCTCTGACCCTTGCCAGAAATCCTGGAACAAGAACAGTACTGTGACCATGCGTCATGTGAGTCTGTGTGTGTGTGTGTGTGTGTATGATTTAAGTTATTGTGTTCTTTGGCCCTGGGCTGAGAAAAAGAAAGAAGGAAATTGCAATTTCATAACAAAATATGATGTATTTGTGACAGAATGGTATAGAGTGAAAATAATTTAACTCATATTGCAGGGTTCATTGTTCAAAAGCAGCTCAAACTGTAAAACATTGTATCTCCCAGTTTATAAATCGCTGGCTCTGTGGAGTGTTTCCCCTTATCTCTTCCTTTCCTTCACATGGAAGGATCACTGTTTAGATTATGGACAGAAAGGACATACAGTCCTGCAGGAATGACTGGAGAATGTCATGGGGGGTCACCCCAGTGTGAATCCAGCCTTGGAGCCTGGCAGGAATGTGCATTGTTATCAGCCCCAAAGATGGGGCTTGTGAAAAATGAGCCACAGTCTATAAACCATATGGACAGTGTTTAGACACAGCTGATATTTCTCATATTCTAACCCACTGCTGCAGATTTAGTACTGCTGTGCACAATTTACACTCCAGCATCAAATGGCTGCTGCTGACTTACATCAATTGAAATCTTGTGTTGCGGTAAATAGCTTAGATTAGCCAAAAACTGAATCACTCCTGCACATGAAAGCTGTTTATCTGGTTTTGTATTACACTCTTCAGGGCCATTTGTTATTTTATTGAGGTCTTATTTATTTAATTTTAAACTACTTAAACATCAAACACAGTAAACTAAAATGTGCAAGTATATTAAAAACATATTCTGGGCAGGATATTCTTTTGTACAGTGTCATTAATTATTATGGAATTTCCATACAAACAGTTAATCTTTTTTGCAAAATACAGCTATCGACAGCCAAGACATGAATCTGTGGTGGTGGTGCGGTATGAAGCATCTTGTGAGACAAGCTGCAGGCCCAAATGTAGTACACATCTAAGAAAAACAGATATATTTCACCTATCTCCACATCAAAATTGCTCAGAACTATAAAAAAAAGCATATTCCTAACAAAAGGCTTGTACATTTATTGGGTACCTGAGTTCCTGTTAGAAAATAATGAAGTGACTCTGTATTTTAAATTGCAATCATAAAAATGTAATTGATAAATTACAATTTAGCAATGACAAACTAATTACTATATATGCATACTGGACCCCAAACCTAACATGTAGTCATGAACAGGGACACTGTTATTATGAACAGGCACTGGGCTGATAATAGGAATAAGTGTTACATGTTTCATTAATTATTGGTTACTTTACTATGGTGTTACCCATCTCCAAATGGATACCAATTTCCTTTATCTGTGGTTGGGGCTGCCCTCTTGTTGAGCATGGCGGGAGGTTTAAGACCTGCATCCTGCTGAAATGAAAACATATGTTTTTGCAGTTTCATCTCCAGTATTAATGTAAACAGTTCCCAAATCTCCTCTACACAGTAGCTGGAAGATTCACAATAGGCCGCATAGTGGTATTTTGAGTTACACTTTTCCAGGCTGCACTAATCCCTCTGTAGACTGAATAAATGAATGGCTCCATGGGCAGTTTTTGGAGCCAATTCCTGTGTCTCTGCTGGAAACCCTAGTAAAAATAAAATCTGTTAATACAGTGACTTGTAGCTCAGTGGGATGCTGGTGAAAGTGGATTAGCAGTGAAGTAAACATCCACAGGGCCCAAACAACAGGAAGCTGATATTATAACAGACTACCAGCACCTTAGCAAGAACCTAATAAAACCCCCCAGGAGTAAGCTGGTTCTAATAAATATCCCAGCACTATCTTTGTGAGGCTCCAGATTCACAATGTAAGACTCTCAACAGATGTAGCTGTGTTTCCCAAGACCTGGCACAGTCAGAGTTTGGACAGCAAAGAAAGCCAAAGCGACTGGCTTGGGGAAGAGGTTTACCATGAGCAGGATCCACACAAATGAAAACAGCGTGCACACAGAAGACACGCTGTAATAATCTGACATCTTGGTCTCTTTAAATCCTCAGAGCAATAAAAGTATTTGACAAGTCGTTAAGCAAAGCTTCTTGTTAATTTATGCAGGTTTCCATGCGCTTCACCAGAGTAGATACTTCTTACTTCGTATTTGATGTCTCTGTTTGTCTGGCTACCTATCTGTCTGTCTTTCTTCTGGGATTGGCCAAACTATAACATAAAACTCACCTGTTTACAGGCCTATTTCTTGTGAAGCATTCATTGGTTATTCACATGACATGTATTATTTAATATATACAGGAACAGCTGCTTATTCCCTGTATCAGTGTGCAAGGTAGCAAATCAGATAGACTTTGATAGAATGTGTTTGGTTGATAGGTGTTTCGGTATCCAAGATTGCACAAATTGCTGATGTTCCTTGAGGAACAGTCTCTAAATTATTTGCCCATTATGAAGAACAGACTTGCTGCATATTTCTACTCCAGGTTTGAAATCATTGGGGAATGACTGTCCTACAGTATATGCCTCAGTAACAATTTAAACACATTGCACTCTTTGAATCAGTACGTTGCTGGATGCCAATGGCGGTCCTACTGAAAAATGACAAAACAACAGCATTATTCTAAAACATACTTAACATACATATGGAATATGCGCATAGAATTACAATGGCAGTCTATTGGTGAATACACACAAGAACCCTTAATGCATATCTACTGACTGTATTAACTTTTATTTGAACTTTAATAATGTGTAATTTCATATCAATTAAATGTGTATTTATGCTACTTAAAAAAAAGTATTACAAAGGTATAAAAGTTACCTTTTTACTTAGGGTGATTTTCAAAGCTCAAAACCAGGACACATTCATGGGGTTTCCATGCAAGTTTTTTTTAACTCGAGACATTTACATGAGAAAAATGTCTTGTGTAAAATGCTTTTTTGGGTTTCCGTTCGCTCAGTTTATTTTACTTGAGTAAACTGGGCTTTTTGCCCGACGTCATGCAAATGCATGGGAAAGGTGGGGGTTGATATGTAAATTAGCTGTGCGTAAAGTACTCATGCTGTTTTTGAAGATTGCTAGTGACATTTTGTGAAAATGCGGTTTCCATGCACAGAGAACTGGTACACGAGTGAATCTATGCTGTTGTAATAAAGCAAAATACTTCATGCCTGCTTGGTTAATAATGTGTTTTGCTGCTGTTGCCCAAATTGTTTTTCAAATGTCATTAGTGGGGTGTCATGTCGTAAGTAGTGAATACTGTTTCAACTAATTTATCTTAAGACTCATTAATTAAAAATGAACTCGGAGGTATAAAATGAAACTGACCAACAGGTATTGCAGATCACCATGGTTTCTGCAAATACGGGTAGTGGGCATTTAAAGGGAGGTGACTGATGCTGATGATTAGTTCGTTCCCAAAATTGCTACTGCCTGCTGTATTCTGCACAAACTCTTGTCAACAACAAAATGAGGTGTTCAGGAATCAGTTGCTACCAGTGAAACAGACAAGGCAGGTTACATTTGTTGCCAAGTTTCACGAGAAAAAAAAGCAGCACTGCCTTTCAGAACAAGCCCAAAACAAGCACAACCCATGTTAGAGTATGGGTGTTTATGCCAATTTTCAACCCACAAAAAAACCCTCAAAAAACAAGCCCATTATAAGTGGACTTGGCAATTGTGAAGGTTACCTCAGACACCAGTTTTAATTGGATAGCAGCGATCTGAGGAGGCTAGTGCTGTCAGAGATTCTCTCCTTTCTTTTAAGTTGTGTTGGATTTACTGTTGTGTTAAATATTAATGATGCAAACAAATAAAACACAATCAAGACATTCATTTGCAATTTTATTTGGTCAGTTTTGAGAGGGCATCAACAACTTGTTGGGTGTTCTTGCGCTGTTTTGGGCGATCAAGCTGGCTCATGACATCCAGTTCACCAACTATATTTATTAACGTGGAGGGCAGACACACGTTGTCTTTGGACATAGCTGGGATCAAAAAAAGGACGGGAATTAATTCAGTTAGACATTTAAGCAGCTCACTTGCTCTTCGTGTTTAACTTTAGCGTAGTTTTTACAGCAAGGGTATTCTCAAACAGCTGCTTTAATACTATAACAAGGGCATAACACAGCTCATGGTAAGTGGTTTTATACAGAACTGTAAATCCACAAGAGATATACAACATGACAGGTCAGACACACCAAAAAACAATAATAAAAAAAGCCGCCCGTATTATCATTAAGGTGAACTACACCACTGCTAACCATACAATCGCCCATCAGCCACTTTCTTTCTGCCGTCTTGGAATCCACAGTAACAACTGACCTGCTCCCTTGCAATATTTATAGTTAAGGATAAACACGGTCATTAACATTTACATGTGAAATGCAGGTCTCCATGTGAAACTGGGTGCAGATTTTCCTGTGTGTTTCGTCATTTACACGAGTAAGTGAGATTTAACTATCACTATTTAATCATATCCTGATGTAACTTTCACTATTATCTGCTGTATTATTGAATTGTGGTTTGTCACACTTGAGAATTATTGTATTTCTTGTTCTTATTGTATGACTTATATTGTAACACTTGAATGTATTTGTATTTGCTTGCGATTGTAAGTCGCCCTGGATAAGGGCGTCTGCTAAGAAATAAATAATAATAATAATTTACCCTATCCCTCTATTTGGCCGTTTCTTTCGGCCACAAACCTGATTTACCCGAGTAATTCTCCCAAACGTGCACGCGCATCACCATTTCACGTGTAAATTGACCCGCATGACCATTTCACGTGTAAATTGACCCGCATGGAAACCCCATGACTGGCAAATAATTGATACGACTAATTAAACCATTTAAGTATAGGCTATTTTAATGGTTATTTAAATAGCCATCCTCTCTTAGTATTATGATGGGTTTTTTTTTTTGTTTTTTTTTAAAGCAGCTAGCTAATTTCTGTACACTCCCGGTTGTATAATTTGTGGTTAATTAGTTTAACTTGCCATATTGTGTTATATACATATTGCTACTCTTTTATTGAGTTTATATTATTATTATTATTATTATTATTATTATTATTATTATTAATAATAATAATAATAATAATAATAATAATAATAATAATAATACATTAAATAATTCTATAGATCGTTCTTAAAAATACATTTAAGTTTTGGAATTTTTCTTCATTTTTCATACGTCAGGAAGGCTCTATTACTGACATTGTGGATATATATATATATATATATATATATATATATATATATATATATATATATATATATATATATATATATATATGCTTTTGTGCAAAATATTATTATTATTATTACTTTTTTCAGCCCTCAAACCTTCTCAGGTGAATGTGTTTAGTTAGCTACACCCCATTCAATTACGTAGCTGGTCTCCCGGGCAATATGACTGGCATTTAACCTAACCAATGAAAACGTGTAAAAGTTGGAAGCGGATCTTTATTGGCTGATCTGTTCAGACCAGCAAAAATGATGTGGGAGGAGCATGATGGAGGGAGGAGGGAGTTTTACACATAATTATAGATTCATATTGAAAATAAACTAAATGAAAACACATGGCACACTGAGGAATAAGCATGTATGTCTGTCTGTGTTAATAGCGTTATAAAAATAATGTTCTTGATTACCCTAGTACCTTTAAAAAAAGATATGTCTTCACTGCAGGTGGTATAAATGAAATTATATAGGAAGCGGTTGTTTATGTTATTTTGACAAAAGGTAGTGACTGAAAACCGGGACTTTTTTAATACTTTGAGAAAAATGTCAGGACACTGGGACCTTTGATGGAAAACCGGGACATCTGGTCACCCTATTCTCACTGCCGCTAATATCAAATGTGAATAAATAAAATAGCTGAAAAACCAAATAAGGATTACATGTTTCTATAATGTCAGATAATATACCCATTAACACTTAAAAAATTACGGTTGCTTGTATTTTGCACTTCAGGGCCAAATTTGTTTGCATGTCGCTAACTTTTTATTTGCTTGTGTTTTGCACTTCAGGGCCACCATAAAAAATACTGGAACACCAGGCTTCCTATTTCAGAATAACAGGTGGTTGCAGCTGTAGAAGCAGTGCTGTTAGAAGCCAACATTAGAGCTGCTTGTATGGACACAATTGCAGAACCTTCCATTTAATACAGATAGAGCCTGACATCAAAGTCTTCCCACATTTTTAAGAGAAAAATACAACAACATTAATAATAATAATAATAATAATAATAATAATAATAATAATAATAATAATAATAATAATAATAATCTCAAGAAATAATTGATTTTCATACATTTTATATTATTATTCCTTTTTTTGTTGCTTTGTTTGGTAGTTGCTTTTTCTAGCAGCAATCAACGGGACAGAACAAGCACTACATTGTAACTGCAGTTTGCATTCTCTAATCTAGTGTAGTTTTACTGTAGTTTCTGTACTAATATACCGAGCATCAAAAGAAACTTATCACTATTATAAAACATTTATTTTTGGAAAAAAAAAAAAAGTATATAAATGATGGACATTGACAAAATGTTTTTGGTTTCTTTTTAATCACTCGATCATTAATCCTTGACCATGACACTCTTGAGTGACTATGACTGAAGCATATGCACTTAATCACCTAATTAGTGAGACAGTTGATTGGACACTGGATATGGAGTGATTTCAGCTGTCGAAATGCAAGCTTGAATAAAAGCAGTAAAGTAAACCACAGAAAAAAAACAATATGTCACGTCTGTCAAGAGGGCAGCATCTTTGTGCAATCGGTATGTTGGAGGCTGGACTTGGGCAGCGTACTGTGGCTAGCCGTCTTGGGTGCTCACAGCCAGCAATTTAAAACCTGGCAAGACGGTATAACCAGACACACTCTGTCAATGACAGGCCATGAACTCGGAGACTAAGAGTCACAACACCTGCCCAAGATCGACAGATCATTTTGCAGCATCTTCCTGATGTCACTTGTTAATCAGCACAATAACAAGTCGCTGCACCTGCTCTAAAACAGAGTTTTTCTTTTCTCGATCACATCTAGTGAATTTTATCCAAATATAAGTGATACGTTTCTTCGATGCTCAAATATAAGTGATAAGTTTCTTTTGATGTTCAGTATACATTATAGTTCAATTTGCACCAGGTTAAAGCACATTCTCACTAGTTGTTTTTCATTAAAAACTTTTCCAAATTATATTGTCCTGCTTCACAGCCTGTTTTTTCCTCAGCACCCCTTCCCAAAAATTCTTAGCATTACATCCAAGTTTTCATCTGTTTAATGAAAAAAGCTGCCTTTTAAAAGAAATGCATCTGTGTAATTACACATAGTCGTAACATCTGTGCTATTAATCATTAATGTATGCGTAATAGCAGGTATAAATTTTAAAACATCTATAAATAAATAAATAAATAAAAACTAACCACACCAAATACCCAATGTAAAGTATTGCAACCAAGTTCACAGTGGGTTGCAATACTCAGACATTATCTGCTTTTTTTGGCTATAGTTTGGACAGCTTCTAGGCACAACATAAAAGTTAGCAAAATGGCACTCATTCAGCATCCTGTTTCTAGTTTGATTTCTATGCTTCTGCTGGTGAATTATTAAAAATTAAGATATTAACAGAAAATTGCATTTTGTTCTGCTTTTTTAACATTTGCTTCTGGTCAGGACAAGAGCCTATTGTACATTTCAATTTTGAGGGCCCAGTTTGAAATGCCCAATATACCTATTCCAGGAGGAATAAATATCTTCTGGTTTCCTCTATTCCTGTTGTCTAGCCAATCACCTCTCTGCACCCACCCTGGAGTAAAGGGTTGTGCCTGGAGGTCTCTGACTGGCCTCTACTTGTGTGTGACCAGTTGGGGTCACTGTGGCTGGCCCATCAAAGAGCAAAGGCCAATTCAGCCTCCAGTCAAGACCCATTGAGCATTGCCAATAGTGCAGTATAATGAAAGATACAGCTTAAAAGTAAATCCAACACAATGCTTACATTCTGGTTTCAATGCTCTTCAGTTTTTTTTTTTTTTTTTAAGTTTGCAAGTGTTAACAATATTTTGTTCCGTACGTGCTTCTCTCAGCTTTTTCCTATTTAAGCTTTATTGAATAATTATGGGTGTAATTCTAATTAGAATTCCGTTTTTTTTTTTTATCAAATAAACAAGCCTTGTATGTTTCACCAAGATTTAACTAATCAGTTAACTACTAACTTTAACTACTCCAGTTAACATACAGTAATCCATAAGGAACTTTGTTTTCTAATATTTACAGCTACAAATTCAAATGGTTAGTTTGAGTTTCTTATCGCTGTACAGTAGGAATGATGGTTTTCTACAGCTATGGCCAAAAGTTTTGTATCACATAGAATTTTAGAATCAAGACATAATTAAAAAAAAAAAAAAAAAATGATAATTTACATAACATAATTTACGTCACTTATTTAACATCATGTAATCAAACAAACTACTAAATAATATTGCAAAAGTAGTAGTACAGTATTTCATGTTTGATCTCAAAATGTCACATTTTTAAATTGCTGTCAGTTTTTCATTAAGTCTATGGAAAACTACAAAGCGGAGTGTAATTCAGTATGTTAACTTATCATCCGGAAGTTTTCATTTGATTTTTTTGAAGCAAAATTAGTTAATTCTATAGGGTGATGCAATTTAATGTAATTGTATTATAATAAACACATGCTAATGTTAACATGGCCGAAAAGCATAGATAAGTGACCATCTCAAAAGGTTAATTTATTTAGTCCCGATCTGAGACAAATCAAGGCTAAATATGCCAGTAAAGGGACAGTTTTGGGTAGGTTGCTTTTGTTCATCTTGGGCTGGTCAGAGTTGACTGAAAGGAAACAATGTTTTTTCCACATTGTTCAGTACTCCCCCTGCATAGCACAGACTTTAGACCCAGGCCTTAAAGGTGAAGGGGAAAGGTAGAGCACTGCTTAGGCCATCTCCACCCACCACCCACCACTTTCCACCATGAATGGTGTATCTCCCATAATCTTAGGTGTTATTTATACATAGGCTGAGCTGTAAATACAGGATTGTCACTGTTTGAATAGTGTGAATCAACAACTCTGCCATAATCCTCTGATTAGATACTGAAATGCTTGTTTCAGTTGCGAAGAATGATCAGGTGATCCAGCCTGCTGGACACATGCACAGTAATGTCATCTGGCTGGTAGTAAGCCACGCAAGGCTGTTTATCCTTGGATTTTGCTTTTGTAGTGTATCCAGTATGGTTTAAAATTGCAATATACAATGTAACAGAACTTAATTAAGAAATTAAAACAAATGCATTGAGAGGAACAGATGTTCCTCGTGCCAAGTTGTCAGCGAAGCTCTAGAACTGCCAGATTCTCTATACAGCAAGGACAGTTTACGTGTTTTCAGGGTATTGGCGCAGCAAAAGTAAATCAGCCAAAAGCACCATTTCACTTTTAATTTGTAGTTCCCAATACTCTTAGGTGAAATGTAGAAAAAAAAGTCAATAACTGCCATACAGTAAGAGAAATAAGTCGCCAAAGTAAGGTAAAAAATGTCCTTCTCCTTTTTCTCCCAACGTGGTTTCTTTTTGCATTGATCCGGGTTGTAGTAATTAGTCTGTTTTTCAGAAACATCATAGAAGGTTTTTACACATAGTTTGTTTATTACGGCGTCTGTGCTGTGTACCTCTTGTGCCATTGCTCGGTATGTATTTATTAATTTTGCAACTTTATTATATGTTTGATGGACCCTCACTTCACGGCTTTCAAACCACTGAATCAGATCCACCAGTCCCTTGGCATGCGCCGCAATTAGGGAGAGTTGAGATTTTAAACTTTGCACATCTTTAAGCAATTTCTGAAGTGCTTTACACTACAGTGTTTGCTAAAATGTGCATTTCCTTTTCCACGAAGCCTGCGTAAAAAGGGATGTATTTGGAATGATATTCAGCAGCAGAATACCAAGCGCCCCATCGTGTTATGCATGGCTCCGGTGGCAACTTTATGGGCAAAGTACAACCTTCTTTGGATTGCTTCTGTCAGGTGGTCTTTAAAACATAGTTTTCTGCTTGGGCAATGTTTTTTTAATGGTTGCAACCAGCTTCTCTGCTTTTGGAAAATTATTTGCCCAGATATTGCTGGCAAGGGCTATTATATGGGCATTACAAGTCAAATGTAATGAATTTGGCAGTAATCCTCGAAGAATGTTATTGTATGCCTTGATCATATAACTGGCATTATCAGAGACAAATCCAGTCACATTATTAAAATTAACTTAAAATGTGTTTAAACATTTCACAATGCCCTGGTTAAAGAAAAGGGCTTGTAACCAGGAGGTCCCCGGTTCAAATCCCACCTCAGCCACTGACTCATTGTGTGACCCTGAGCAAGTCACTTAACCTCCTTGTGCTCCGTCTTTTGGGTGAGACATAATTGTAAGTGACTCTGCAGCTGATGCATAGTTCATACACCCTAGTCTCTGTAAGTCGCCTTGGATAAAGGCGTCTGCTAAATAAACAAATAATATCGGCTAATATTACTTTCAGTTTGAAGGTATTCGATAGTCCTTGGAGAACAAACAAAATGTGCAAAACATACTGATCTTTTGCATTTGTAGACTCGTCAGTAACTACAGATACACTGTCAGACATCTTTACCAGTTGTACAATTTTCAATTTACCAGTTCTACAACTCAGCAATTTGGGGTAGATATTCCCTTCTCCTGACCTGCTGTAGGAATTGCTCCCATTTGTTCAGAAATGCACGTAGTTTGGGATTATCAATTTTTTCCAGGGGAATATAAACACAAACAAATGCCTCTGTCAAATTGAAAATAACATCTCGTCGGAGTTCATAATTTCCGTTACCCTTACGTTTTTTACTGGAGGATGCCATCTCATAGCTGTGAATCTCAGCCTTTTGTTTTCTGTGCTTTTCTGATGATAAATGTCGGTCTATTGTTGACTTTCGAGTGTGGTCCAAAGATAAATTGCAAGTTGTGCAAAATAAATGATACCCATCGGTGTACAGAACACCAGGTGGATATTGTTGCGTGTGTTCGCTCAATGAAATGCTTTTTGATTGCGATGTCTTTGACTCCAGTCCGGTTACTGGAAATTGGGTGTGAGAGCTAGCAAAGCGTTTATACAACAGTTACATCTTACAATGTAGTAGTGGTAGAAGAAGAAGAAGAAGAAGAAGAAGAAGAAGAAGAAGAAGAAGAAGAAGAAGAAGAAGAAGAATTGCATGTTGCTTTTTAGTCTGCTTCCACATTGTTTTATTTTAAGTAGAAACCTAAATAGAAACCTAAAAGGAGATGGCTGACTCCAATACAGGAGACAAGCCTATGCTGTTGACATAGTGAGTGCTATACATTTCTGTGTAAATGTGAAAGGCCTCGCTAAAGGTTAACAAAATCTGGGAGGTGAATTTACGAGCAGCCAGAATCATCTGACGCTAGTGGGGCTGAAGTGCTGATTTTCTGGGAGCGGCTTGTGACCTTCCTGCAGACATTGCCCCTTGATATCATACTGTGTTTGTTTATCAGGGATTGACCATTGACAAGACTTTTGCAGTTTCTTTCAGTTTGTGATTTTGAACATCAAACTGCTCCCCCACTGACATTTCACTTGTGCTGCAAGCTTACATGCATCATTCAACATGATCCTGCTGGAACAGAAGCATTTAAATAGGGTAATACATTGTTAAATACAGTTTGTACTTCCTTGAAGGCAGAATGGAAATGGTTTTAAGAATTGATTATTCTTTTTCCCATATGTTATTCATGATTTTATATTACCATTTTAGTCTTTTTTATCATATTTTTTACACTAAACTCTGCAAGTCGAGGCCAAATGCCTGGGCTCCGAGGCTTGGAGAGGGAGACAAGCATAAAGGAAAACTATTACAGTGAGAAGAAGAACAAAAAAAAATGAAAGATTGTTCGGATAGTTTTGGCCGGGCGTCTCCTCTGGCACTCGGGAACCTTCCTCTCGGAGGACGAGGCCGACACAGCCGACCTCTAAGTTGGGAAGTGAGCTTCACTTGCCCCCAGAGGGAGACCATTGCAGAGATGGTGCAGCACAGTGGAGGAGGAAGGGAGGAAAGAGGGAACTAAAAAGCAAAACAAAGAATCAGAGAGTGACTGGGGTTTAAATAGGAAGATTGACAGATATTTCGGTGGGAGAGAACGAGGGAGGAGCCCTAGCTCCTGCTCCCTGGCACACAAACGTACAAGAAAAGGACAAAACTTGGAAAACCAAATAACATGAATGACACGTGGGTAAGAGAGTAAAACATTTGAAACCCTGGCCATTATACCTTTAATTGAACTAGACAAAGCCTGTCTTATATACATCTTTTAGTTTCAAGTATGAACTGGAGTGACAAAACAGCCTGTCGTAGTGGAATAGGGTGTGTGTTTTTATTTTGGTTCTCTGATTTTGAATAAGAACTGATATGGAGGTTGGTCAGCACTTATGAAAAAAAGGAGGGAGGGACTATTGCTGAATGCAATGGTCAATAGAACTGACTGCGGGTGTGGCTTGGTTTTGTTTTGTCACCATAATTCAACTCGCATATCTTCTAAAGCAAAAACTGCATTTTTAACAAATTCTAAAAAATTACACTATATTTATTATACCGATACAGATTGTCTCATTTATAGCTAAAAGCATTCTTAGTAGGCTGTACTGATAGTTTTGTGCTTGTCATTAAGCCAATAGTAATGGCAATTCAAGCATTTTTGGAAAGACTAAATGTGTTTTGATGTAGTTTACAGTAGCTTCATCTTTGAGAGACTAGGCGCTGTACAGGCAGAAAAAAAGACAACCAACAGATTTATGGTAAATGTAGTACACTGACTATTTGGATAAATAAAATCAGGACAGTGATTTAGCACTGGGGATGCATGAAGATATGGAAAAGGAACACATCATCTTCATGTATTTGAGGCTTTGGTTTTACAACAGTAATAGTTGTAGTATGTCTGGAAGATACTAACTTTTATAATACTCTTGGGCTGAATGAATTATAGATTTTCCCTTTTTCTGTCTGGTTCCTTATATTGCATTGGTATACTTTAGCATGTGTTTTAAATTTGCTTTTTATAGACAGAACTTAACAATTTTCCTTTCATGATCTGGTTAATGGCAAATATTTGCTGTCTTAATAAAGTCAGCAGTTTCAGCCACAGCAGCACTACAGTTCCATACAAAAATTAGATTGTTGTAATTCTAAAAGTATTGAAAATAAGTTATAAATGCAGCTTGAACAACCACATATAAAAGTTTACCACAGTTAATTTGCAGTATTCACATGCTTTCTCCATGGTTATACAATGCATATACCATAGTTAACCAAGGCTTGCCTGGTTTTTACTTTCTTTACATTGCTTACACATGCTTTACTAAGCTTCCACTGTGCTTTATTACTCTTTGCTATGATTTTACTATTGGAAACTTTTATAAGGGAAGCCACAGCAAATAATAACTATTTCAAGGTCGGTCCAGACTATACTGTACGTATGAGAAAAATGATTATCACTGTACAGGCCACACTGAGTTTAGCACTGTGGCTAGACAATTTCTGAGATTTAGGAATGTGTTAATTCACCTGATGGAATTGTCAACATGAATGGCTGCAAACGGACAACATAGGATTACCTTTTTCAGAATCAAGGGAGCAGATAATGAGGTCAGAAGTAGAGTTTGTCTTGGTTTAAACCCCCCATAGCTAGCTTCCTTACAGAACTAAATTACATGGCTACCACAGTAAAAGCATAGCTAAGAGCAAAAAAGCACAGTGAAAGCATCATAAAGCACAGGGAAGCATTTTAAAGCCCAAAGAGGTATTGTAAAGCACATTGAAAAGCATGGTAATTATGGAAAACTGCAAAAATGTATGCAAATTTGCTGTGGTAGACGTTTATAAGGGTAACATCAACATATAATTCAAAAGTATAAGTACTCTTTGATAATAATGGCACTGTTCAAATTATGTAAATTAAAACAACAGTTTTCTGGGGTCCCCGAATGGCTCACCTGGTAAAAGCACTGCCGCGCGGCGTGCAGGGCGAGTCATACAACCAGAGATCGCAGGTTGAAATCCTGGTTGTGCGAGGCAGCCGGTCCTCGCTGGGGATTTCGCGCCGCATTGGCTTTGTTGGGGAGGTGGGATCCGGCTTAGACCGTTTCTCTTCACCGCTCTGCGGCGACCCCTACAGGCCAGGCGCCGAGTGAGCTTGGGGGCTGAGATTTGTTTGGCTGGTCTTTGTCCTCCAGAGGTCGGTAGCCTGCAGACATCCACTCTCATCTTCCTGGGTGTAAAAAGACACCGATTGGCCCGTGGGACACCCACTGAGCCTCGGGCCCTTGAGCTGTGTGGGAAATCGCCCAATTATAATAATTGGGCATTCCACAGTGGGAGAAAATCAGGTAAAATAATTGGAGATTCTAAATTAAATAAATAAATAAATAAAAATAACAGTTTTCTTTTCAGTTTGACTCTCTGAGGTTCTCAGTCTCCACACATATATTGCATGTTGGAGTTGGAATTTGATGTAAGTCTGCAGAGTGCATTGAAGCAAAGCTACTGTGAAAGCAAATTTAAGCTTATCTTACTTTTCTCTTGATGATACAGTGCTCCATGGATCTGAACTGCACCACAAGTATGTTGTTTTATGACTTTGTCATCTGCATAACATGTCTATAAGAAGCATGAGACACCACGCTTTGTCATCAAACCACCATGTTTTCTCAAGATAATACACAGTGAGGGTCAACTACAAGTTTGGGTTAAGTGGTTTATAAACCCAGTATTATTTGCTTTAGGCCTGTTACTTCAAGATACACACAGGGGTCCTGTTTACAATATCAAATCGAGGAGGAAATTGAAAAATGTTGTATCCATTTGTGCAAAGCAAACAGGGGGTCATTGGAGAGAAAATGCTGAGTGTTTGACGCCTCCTTCTGCCAGAGAAGCCAGGGGCATGAGCCCATATTACATATGGATGAAGTGTTCACAGCTACATGATTTATGGCCGTGATATTGCTAATGTGGATTACTGCCTGTAGCTTGCTTTCAGTTTCACAACAGACAAACAATTAATTTCTAAAGTATTATAGTCCTTTAGATAATATACCTCTAAAGGTATGTCCTACCCCCCTGTGCTCTGAAGCACTGTTGGTTTAGTGGGTGTTTTAATAGGAAGTAGGCACAGGTGGTTTTCATAGTTTCTAAAGGACATATATTGATGTTAATATCTCGGGCAGCAGTGTGGAGTAGTGGTTAGGGCTCTGGACTCTTGACCGGAGGGTTGTGGGTTCAATCCCCAGTGGGGGACACTGCTGTTGTACCCTTGAGCAAGGTACTTGCAAGGTATCTAGATTGCTCCAGTAAAAACCCAACTGTATAAATGGGTAATTGTATGTAAAATAATGTGATATCTGTATAATGTGATATCTTGTAACAATTGTAAGTCGCCCTGGATAAGGGTGCCTTCTAAGAAATAAATAATAATAATATCTTTCTTTACCTTTTGTTTAGTTTCCAGGACATGCATGAGTTTGAAAAGCTGTTCATAATATGTTGCATAATTAAAAGAAAACTTTGTAATAGCTATGTTTTTCATATTATTGCATTTTGTACCTGTTTAATATCCTATTATGTGTGTTCTCTACTCTTTTCTATTGTTGTTTTCGACCATTTAAAAAGCTGCATTTCAGTAAAGGTGTGTTAATAATAATAATAATAATAATAATAATAATAATAATAATAATATGTTTTATTATATTTTTTCATTTTTTCTTTATTACTGGTTTGTTATGTTTCTTTGGTGTTTATTTGTAGTTTTAAATACCCTTTAATGCAGATTGAAAAATGACAGACCTGTAAAAAAGATGACCTATAAACAATATCAACCTATTTACCGGGGGTGGGTTATAAATACTCCACAGTTGCGTGATTGCACAGTGAGAGCTCAGCCTGTTGATGGTGTTATACACATTTTTTAGGTTGCACATAACAGGTTATGTACAATGTGACATTCAACAAAATATTTAATCTTCCTAGTTATCTAACACCGATTTTTACTGTTTTTTAATCAGCTCTCTAGTTACTCCTTTAAAACCACACAGCTTCCACAAGATTTTCCTTGCCTTGGCACAGTACAGTATTACTCTACAGTATAAGACCATTTTTGATTATGCAGCATTAAATAAAAAACCGACAAGGACAGGTTTTACAGTAGTTTTTCAAACTTTTGATGCTTTTCTTTCCAAAACTGAATTAAAGAATACAGTATAATCAAAATATGAAAATGTTCTGATTTAATAAACAGTATTTTTTCAAAAAGCTTTTTATTTAAGAACCAATGACCAATATTGGCTTAATGAGCATGTTTTAACATGATATTGGTCCATTCTCATAAAGCAACTGTGGCACAAGTATGCAGCATTTACTGGCAAGATAATTTTTTCGGTTACAGTTCGGTTACTAGAAATACAAAATAATTGAAAAGAAGTACTGTTAATGACTTTAATTCAACATTGTTGTTTGTTCTTCCATTTGCACTGCTCTTAGACTCTGAATGCAGTGATGCTATTAATATTGCACACTGTTTTTGCAATGAACTACAGCAAACTGTAAAAGTGTGCATGCTAAATCATGTTGAAGCTCAATTAATGTATTTTCCTTGAACTGCACCCTCCTTAAAGCCCACCCTTTCCTGCCTTGCAGACAACTATAGTATACAACATATATTTGTGTACATATTATGTGATTTTACAGCCCCTAGAGTTGGGGTGGACTATGGTTGACCCATTCAAAGAAACAGTTCAGTGCAGTGTTACCTTGATATGGTAGAACTGTGTTTATCTATGATGGGAAAAAAATCACTGCAGTGTTATCAGTAAAGATAAAATGAAGGTGTGACACCTTCAGTCGCAGCAGCTGTAGAAACTGTCTTGCTAATGATTCACCTGACTTGTACAATGTCCTTCGCATTCCATCGGCAGGTCACGAGGACTAGCTACATTGGAGACCACCTTCCTATGGAGAAGCACATGAATGATGTTAACTTTGGGGATGAGATTATTACTTCTAGCTTTTATTTTATTAAAGGATTAAGCCCTTTCAAGTCCTTGCTAAATATAGACATTTACCCAGCTACAGTTTACTATTGTACTAAAAGGCCATTTCATTTATGAGTATATCCTCGGCTCAGATTACCTGAGTTGACTGGAAGATTAGAGACTTACCAACAAATGTGTATTTTATAGCTGCTGTTAGCAAGAGGCAATCAGGTCCTAAAACTGGAAGCAAACATGGAGTAATTGTCCACATAATTCTTTCAGGCATCTTAGATAGTCACTTTTCATTTGCAGATGTCAAGATAAGAAATGCTAATATTGTTATAATTAGGTCCTTGAGCATGTGGATTGAAGGGATATCAGACTGAATGGGCCTAGATAAATAAAATGTGTAACAAACACCCTCCTCTATTGTCTATCACCCTAAGGGACATGCAGAATAATTGTGAACTAAAAGGAGACAGACCCTGTCTACACTTATGAAAGTGTATCTGGATCATTCCTGCTTTAGTGGATCAAATCCTGGGGAGGTGTTTCCTAATGTACATTTGTGGTTGATGATACATGCTGTAAACCTCCCAGTATGATGGTAAAAGGGTTTTATGGTAGGGGTTGTGTGCATGCCAAAGATCTGTCTTACTATTGTTCCACACAGGGAGAACTAGCCTTAAATTAGCACAAATGCCTAGGTTGATGGTTTTCCCATTTTCATCTTGTAAGTCGATGACCTAGAAAAACAATGTGGGAATTGCTAAAAGCTTCCAACAACAACAACAACAAAAATCTTTATTGACACAATTCAATAACATAATGGGCTGAGTACTGTAAAACCTGTAATAAACAACATTGAAGATCTTATCCCAGATGTTTGTTTTCTTGTTTTAGTGTGTATTGCATGTTTTATCTATGTATACTACATAAATCTTCACTTCTGACCAGGGCAGACTGGGATGGGCTTACCATCCTAGTGGATAGAAAGGGCCGCCCGTGTACTGCTTCTCGTGGCTAGAAATATGATCCTTGCTCTAAAAGAGCAACTGGAAAGGCAGCAGCTGACAAACATGTTTTTTTTTTCCCCATTTGTCACAGCATACTACATGCATTGACTGTATCAAGTTCAGCATTTTAGGTTGCAAATATGTTATTTATTTTAACAAAAAAGAGAGACAGTCCTTATTATGTTTTTATTTCCTGTTTCATTTAATTTCCTCAGAGCTACAATTTAATTCACCATCACATTATTCTCATATACTGTGTACTTAGTTACAACCAAGTATACATAGAAACAGAAACTATGGATTACCATGATAAAGTTCCTTATTTTTACACGCATCCAAAACCTTAAAGGAAAAATAATTTGATGGACCCTGGAAATGTATTCAGGAGTCCCAATCCATTGCTAAAGCTGTACAAACATATTCTATTTGTATATATAAGGCATGTTAAAAAATTAGTCTTTCTTATCTGAACAACATTCTATTTAGAGTGAAAATCAGATGAACACATGATGCTGTTTACTGAAAAGGCCAAATGCTTTCAATCAGGGTTTCAAGATAACTGCAGTCATGACCTTGTGCTAATCAATCATCTATGAGACATGCCAGAGTAACTATTTGAGTGCCATTAACTTGTATTCCGTCACACCTGTATATCAATACATACAATTGCCCCTATATATATATATATATATATATATATATATATATATATATATATATATATATATATATATATATATATATATATAAAGGCTTGTAACCACAAGGTCCCCGGTTCAAATCCCACCTCAGCCACTGACTCATTGTGTGACCCTGAGCAAGTCACTTAACCTCCTTGTGCTCTGTCTTTCAGGTGAGACGTAATTGTAAGTGACTCTGCAGCTGATGCATAGTTCACACACCCTAGTCTCTGTAAATCGCCTTGGATAAAGGTGTCTGCTAAATAAACAAATAATAATAAGCATACTGTGTACAATTTAAAACTTTTTTCAAAACATTTATATTTACAAAACACTAAATATTTTAGGGGAAAGTAAACTGATCTAAATTGTTACTTGGATGAAGATATTATTTGAATAGAGGAATTTCATTAAAATGCTTTTAAAAATCTTGGTTTGAAGAATGTACTCTAGCTCACCTGTCAGAAGGGATAAGCTCTTTACTTACTCTGTACTGCCTTGTAAAAGAAGTTATAGATTACCATACAGTACGTTCAAATGATTATTACTGTCTTATTTAGAAAATGGAACCATTTGAGGCATAAACAAGATATGTCGTGAAAAACATATGCATGTTCTTGAATTGTGTTCAAGACATTTTTTTAAGCACTCTATGTTGGATAAATACAATCCAATATGTTGGATAAATACAATCCTCATCTACAGCCAATCAGTATCAAATGAGCAGCACATGCTTTCTGCTTCCACAGATTCTGATTGTAGGAAAGCTTGTATGGGGGGCAGTGCAGAGGTGGGCTTCTTCTTTTGAATGACAGGTCAGACCTTCTAAGGTTGTGGATTTCTGTAAAAGCTACTTGTATTTTGTTCCAAAGTTAATGTCTTGATGACGTTTTTCTGCAGTGCAGTTTTAAAATTGAGACATGGACATTTTATTTACTGTAAATCACTTTTCTTTTCTTAAAAAAACACCTCTATAAATTGTGTTACAATTGCAATGTGTTGTATATGTTACAGCACAATTAGACATCATTTAAGTTAGAGATTGAACAGACCTTGCAAAATTAAATCAAATTAATGGCAAGTAAAGAAAATGGGTTTACAGTATTTAAAACACTTCTACAGTAAACGTCAAACAAATGGATTTACAGTATGTAAACATATTCACGCACAGTAGCCTCTTACCTATACACACACTGACACTGGCCATCAAATTATCCATATGAGTTCTATGCAAATTAACAAATGTACAAATGGGGTACTGTTTAAATCAAACTGTATGTATATATGTATGTATGTATGTAGGTATCACAATCATTCAGAAAACATAACATCTAATGTGCATAACTTAATTTGAACTTTAATGAACCATGGCTATGAGCATGAGACACTACAGACAGTACACTTTAAAACTGTTTATATAAATGAAAAGTACTGTACATCTGCCATGCTTGCTGGGACATGCTGTTGAAGACTATCTGGCATGCATGGAAACAGCGCATGCATTTGGGTGAAGTTTGGACAAAGGTTTTCCTTTCCTGACTTGTGGGCTGTTTCATTGTGTTTAATCTATAGTGTCTATACTTTTCAGAATCTTCCGGTTCCGAATATGTATTTATCCTATCCCAAAAAATGTGTATAGCATCAAAAACCCATTCTAGTAAAAAACTGCATGTTTATTGTCATAAATAAAAAGGAAGGGGAGGAGTAAATGGCCAGCCTATAATTCTGTATGGCTGCCAAGATTTTAAGTGGAGTCTTTGGAGTCTAATCCTATGACTGTCAGCAGGAATGGTGTCTCCCTCACCCTTGTATTAACAAAGCCTTTGCTTAGTGTCATTTAGCACCTGAAATGGGCTGGCACTTCCATGTCAACTACAGTTATTCTGGAATGATATATATTTTTTGCATTCACATTTTGCTTAAAAGGGTTTCACAGGGTGTTTGCCGCAAAGGTATATCTATCCATGGACTGTACAGTGAAAAGTGCAGAGGTCAGAGTTCGTAGGGGTAAGGAGTTGACTGGTAGTGTTTGCTTAAGACTGGTAGGCAGCACCATGTAAGTGTACTGCCACTTGCAAACCCTATCAGGTAAATGGCATTGTTTCCTGAGAGAGGTGCTAGAAGTAATCCTTGCTACAACCTCTGGTGTTAATCATAAGAAGGTCTTTATCTCCAGTTGTCATGTTCAGATTTTTGTGCAATTTAGCTCCTCTCCCTCACTACTTGTGATATCAGAGCCTTATCTATATTCTGAAGCTTTGAAGTACCAAACATATTTCTACCAAGGTTCCCACAGTGATGGAGACAAAATCCAAAATAGGTTAGAGATTCAAAATACCCAGACGCCTCATCATCTGCAGTGGGGTCGACCTCATAGGAGCCTTGCCCTGTAGAAGCTCCCAACATTGACATGTAAATTAATCTAGTATGAACATCTCCATCTTCACGTGCCACCTGTCAATTAGCACTTCTTCATCCTGTTGTTGAAAAATTGTGGCACAATGAGTAATGCTCCCATATTCCAAAGCAAGCCTGTTGAGTTCTATCACATGCCGCTCGAGTTCTGCAGTAGTTCATATGAAATCCTATCCCAAACCTTAATCCGCATGCAACAGTATACAGTATCACAGGGTCCGTGCTGGAATGGAGCAAACCCCAGAAAACAAACTGAGCACATTTTCAAAAGATCACTAAAGCTAGAATATCTGCAGGGGTTTCTCATACTGTAATTCAAGCTGCACCAACCCCTGAGTCCACAGCAAACTGTATCATGATTAAATACCAAAACTCAGTACATATTTCTTATGAATTAGACATTAATCAGGATTTATTTCAATGCTGAATTTGACGTGGTTACATTAATTTAATTAAATTTACCTGACATACCTACAGTCACAGACAAAAGTATTGGCACCCTACAACTAATTCAAGAAAACGTGTTCAATACAATCGTTTAGTGAAGATTAGCCACATTAATATTACAAAGACCAAAATTCACAATTTCTGGTATATTATAAAAAAAAAAAAGATATTATATATATAAAAAAACACTTAAGCAATTTCAAGTATTTGTTCATGAGAAAAGTATTGGCACCCCTTCTTTAATATTTCGTGTGTCCTCCTTTTTGCTTTTATTATGGATTTCAGACATTTATGGTAATTCTTAACTAGTATGTTACATCTTGTTGGTGAAATCTGGGCCCATTCTGTCTTGCATATTTCCTTCAGCTCAGACAGCTTGGATACACAATGCTTGGTTACAGCTTTTTTCAGATCAGTCCAAAGCATTTCTACTGGATTGAGATCTGGTGATTACAAAAGCCATTTGTGACAGGAAGACCCTGTCGCTGGTTCTTGAGTGCATGTGTGCCTTTATGGAAGCAGCTGGGACATGCAACGAGAGACACGTTGCTAAGGAAGTAATTGAGCAGGTAGGCCCGGTGCTGAGTTGATTGGGAGGTCCTGATTGGCTGGGGGGTGTGCCCGGGGAGGCTGCGCAGAGCTCAAAAGGTGTCTGTGCCACAGGTCAAGGCAACTGCATTGTCATGCTACACGACGGGTGCTGTTTTTATATCGAAGAGGAGAGCGTCTGCTCCATGGACAGAACTACTACATGAAACCCTTCTACTCCAAGACGGTGCCTGTGAAGGCATTACCCAGCCGAGACAATTTGAAAAGGCAGGGACTCCGGGAGCCCAGAAGTAGGTCAGTTTAGGGGATGTTAATCCCAAAGTGTAGGTTCTTGGAGCAGGACATTCCTTTTGGTGAGACTAGCGCTTGCCTTGTGTGGCAAACTTTTATTTGTAACTTTGTTTTGTTTTCTTTATTAAATGTGACACTAGGGCTACTAGCACTGACACTAGCACTTGTATTATTAAATCTGCACGCCTGTGCGGCATGTCAACACACAATGCTCTGTGTCTGTCCACACGTAACATCACTGCAGAATTGTTATCTTCATTTTCTTCAAGAATTTCAGAGTTGACTTAGCCATATGCGTTGGGTCATTGTGTTGAAAGATAAACTGTCTGCCAATCAGCCTATGAGCAGATTGTATCATTGTAATTTGTAGAATACAAGTGACATTCACTCGATCTTCAATCACATAAAAGTCTCCAGTCCCTGAACTGCTAAAACACCATATCATGAACAAACCACCTCCATGTTTAACTGTAGGTACAAGGTTTTCTTCATTGAAGGCTTTCCCTTTTTTTCTCCAAACATGCTATGGTCCATTTTTGAGGAAAAGCTATTTTATACTCGTAGTACCAGAGAATTTTGTTGAAGAATGCTTCAGATTCCTGTTCATATTTCTTGGCTTATTTAAGACGGTTTGTTTTATGAATTTCTTAAAAGGGGTTTGCAGCAAGGTCTACATGTATACAACTGTTCTGTGTTCCGGTGCCTTTGTACTGTTCTTACATGTACTGTTTTGCCTGGTGCTTCTAAATCAAAGGCCATGGTTTTTAATCTTAGATTTTTTTTAGCTGCTCAGATGGTTCTCCTAGCTGGATGTCCACTTCTTTCAAGCGTTTCAGTTGAATTTGTTCTGTGGTAATTCTTGATTATTGCTCTGATTGTGGATTCTGATATTCCATATTTCTTTGATACTGTTCTGTAGCCATTTCCTTTGTTGTAGTTTGCTATGAGTGCTTTTCTCAAACGTGAATCCAACTCTTTTGTTTTGACCATCATCTGCTATGTTGCAAAAATGTTCTTTTTTGACAGATGTTGACAATAATTACCTGTTTTTCTGGGTGTTGGGATTATACTGGTGCTTAGATACTGTGTAATGGTTTTCAATCAATGAATATATATTTTTTTAATTACTTCTATACATTTTCTACATACTTTTAATGTAAAGGTGCCAATACTTTAGTCGTGAATAAATATTTAAAATTGCTTAACTGCTGTTGTTTTTTAAATAAAGATTGTTTGTTAAACTACCAGAAATTGTGCATTTTGGTCTTTGTCATATTAATGAGTGCCTAATGTTCACTAAATGCTGGTATTTAACATGTTTTCTTGAATTATCTTATATTAAGTGTAGGGTAATACTTTTGTCTTCGACTGTACATGTATTTTCAGAAATAAACAGATATCCCTTAAATAAGTTTATATATGGATCCATATTTTCACAAATAATTCTGATTTAGCTTGCTTCTGACACAGAAAACACAAGCTTTTAATGGCAATGAAACATGCAGTTCAAACAGCAAACTAGTTTTGCCAACACCTGATTATGTCCTGAATATCTTTTTCAAAAGTGTATTCTACTCTCAACAACCTGTTAGATCCTTCAAAAATAATTGACAACAGTCTAAAATAAATGTTCTTATCAGAAGAAGTCATCACAGACCATCTCTTTCTGTTGTGCTTGTGAGTTTCAGAAGCCCACCCAAATAGATTCGCTACCATCCCCCACTGCAGATTCTAACCTGGACATCATGCCTTCAAACATGAAATGAGTTGAGCAATGTTTTATTACTTTTCTCACGTGCACAGCATTACAAGTTCCTAACCATGCTTCAGCATGCAGAGCTCACACCACTCTTTTTTTTTTGTACTGGAATTTTTTTGATGCTATAATAGCACAGAGGATGAAATGCTTTGAATTAAAATGAAGAGAAGGCACATCACAGGAAGAAAAGGGGTGAGTGTTGATAGCCTCAAACTTTTAAATGCTGTCCTTTATCAATACCATTTCTTAAAGTCATTTGTGTTTAAAGATTGCATTAATTTGCATTAACAGGCTGTTTGAAAATATTTAATTATAAGTCAAATTCATAACTTAAAAAAGGTACTTTTAATAAATTATCTGTTTATTATTATTATTATTATTATTATTATTATTATTATTATTGTTATTATTATTATTATTATTATTATTATATTGTACAATATGAGAACATGTTATTTTTTCCCTTATAAATATAATCTAAAAGTGCAGCTGCTCACTTTAGTCACCTTACCCTGGACAGGAGTTGTTTGTATGTAGAGCTATGCCGGCATGCGTCCTTTAGAAGAGATTAGAAGCTGTCAGTGCATCCTCTCTTTTCTCTAATTCCAAGATGTCTACTATTTGCAGTTGTGCCTATCACTCAGTGGCAGTGATGCTCACATCTCTAGTTCTTAGGGGCTGTGTATGATACAGATTTTAAGAGATCCAGCCCTGATTAGCACAGTTAGCCTGTTAAGGCTCTGAGTGTTTACAGTGGATTATTTGAAGGGAAGCAGGGGTTAAGTCTGTAGGTCTTTCCCTGTTTCCCCAGGAGGTTAACCTGGCAGGCTGTCTGGCACACACAGGAGGGCTGACAGGTAGTAGGATTTGCCTGAGCGTTTTGCATGAGAGCCAACAAGAAAAACTGAACATGGCGGATTAGTTTTGGATTATGTTGTCAGAGCGAGGCCTGATGGACAAACTGCAGAGAAATAAATTGCAATCTGTTTGAGGAGAAAGCTGCTGTGCAAAGCTTTCATTTCTCACCAAAAATGACAGGAAAAATCATTAATAATTTATAAACACTTGTCCATTACTTTCACACTCTGTTTTTCCCCCCAAAACCCTTCTTCTTTTGGGAACACAGATTTCAGGCTGTTTTCTGTTATTATTACTGATATGACACATGGTTAACAAGAGATGAAAAGGCATGTTTGAAACAGTGCAGTTTAACACTCCTTTTTTACCTATAGTAGTTCTATTTCTACCTGAAGAATGCACTTGTAAACCAAGCTTTGGAGTGGTTCATTTTTTCTGTCTTGCGGAATGTATTTTGAATCATTTTGATAGATATTCGTACAAGTTAACATCTTGAAAGTAGTCTCTAGTACAGTACTAAACATGGCTTAAGCGGCTTATGTACACCATGCTCCTACAATTAAATTGCACATAAGTCTCCATATGTGGAAGGTGTCACTATTAATTACAAAGTGTTCCATACATATTTTATGTAGTCTCTTTTTATTAGTAAATACGTCTTACTGATATCCATTAAGTGTCAAAGGATGTATTTAAATGTATTAAATGGCTTTGGTCCAAAAATACAGATTTTATGTTTCTGGTGATCAAATGCCAATTTATACATAGTAGCATCACAGGTGAAACAAATCAGTAATCATTATTTATTTTTGCTCATTTGAGATTTTTAATTTTGACACTGCTGCAGACTGTGATTTTTGGAAAACACATATTTAGTAAGAGTTGATCAAACTGCCCCAATTTAGAAATCTTTTTGCAAAGATTAAAATTATCATGTCCATAAATCTTAAGACTTGGCAGGCATATTGTTTTTTGATTCCATTTTCTTAAATATTTACTACCCATATGAAAAATGAATATACAGTAGAATAATATGCTATTATTATTTATTATTAATAGCATATTATTATTATAAAAAAAAGAAAGAAAAACTTTACAATCAGGAGCTTTACTATAAATTACTATTGTATTTTTTATATGAGTGCGACAAAGTATGTATGTTAGTCAATTATTCTGTCATTAATGTTTCATTTTGGTTGCAGATACTGATTTAAAGAACGGGATACTATAGAAGTGAACACATGCTCTTACCAGAAAGAAAAGTATAAAAATGCATAGTATAAAAATAATATAAACTATATATAACTATAAATGTAGGCATTAATATGTACTGCATATGGAGCGGCGGTCATAGCCTGGAGAGGGTAATAATCAGTATATAGTATTTAATGTAATATACTGTAGCATATTCAGTGGCATGGATGATTTTTTTTTTTTTTTTTTTATAGGTATGAACAGGTTAAATCTTGAATAGCCCAGACATTGCTCTCTGGTAGCTGTCGTGCAGTGAGGGGTTTAGGCGAGGCCATGAATGAATCACCCACCTTCCCGTGTCTGTCACTCACTGTCTCCTCTGACTGCCGAGAGTTGGTCATTGACATTCTCTGAGACGAGCAGTAAACTCCTTGTCAAAACAATTTATACTGACAAAAACACCTTGCAAATGTTGTGGATCATTTGATGTCCTCAGAAGTATTTTGTTATACAAGGTGGAGAAATAAATAAGATTTATTGTCAGTAATACTTGTGGTGCTCTGAATTTAAAGAGGAAGGCGGTAGCATTAGGCAATGATTCGTTGTGACAAAGAAAGGCTGTAAATTTCCTTCCCCTGTCAACAGAGCATATAGTAACCTTCATCGATTATAGAACTATACCATTTTCCTTCATAGGGATGTACTTTACACATAGCCTGAGAAAAAGTGTATGAAGAAAACTATTCTACTTTTGTCTTAGGGACAAACTCTGTGAATGTTAATACTCCATATATAAAAATATAATAAGACAGTTGTAATAGTCTTGAGATTAACAATGACCTTCTGGTAAGTACAATGGAAAGATATAACTATTAGAAACTAAAAAGATGAACAAAATGCTTTGCTCCAGTGCAATTTGCACCATTTCATCCATTGACAATCCATTAAGTTATTATTTCTACTTTAGCAAATTGTACTTAAAAAAATGATGCAAGGGTACTTTTTGTAATATACAAATGTACTGTAAAATCTGAAGATTTTCATTTTGATTTACTTGCTGCCACACTCATAGATTAATGTGAGATTTATAGTTGCAGTTTTTTAAGAAAATAAAAGAAGAAACAACTGATACTTTGATTTGCATTCAATCATGGTTTTGGTTAAGAAACTGTGTGTGTGTGTGTGTGTGTGTATATATATATATATATACAAATCAGACACAGGCAAGAGAGCTTGAAAGGTCCTAATCGTGACTGTGATGACGTGTTGCATGTTGCGGCTTTCAATTTAGTATGTTAGTTCTAAGCTTTTAATCCCAGGTTAGCGTCATTATCAAGGCGATCTGACATGGAGATTAATCAGGCTAGTTAGCTGTACACAAACTGACAGGGTTTGTGTTTAGCAGCTATAAATCACTAAACTAAGCCCCAAAAAACAATAAGAAACGTTTTTATTGCTTTCTCAGATACACATCAAGAGAGGTGAATTACTGGCAACACTACAGCATAAAAGCACTCTTCACTAGGGTGTCTGGAGACACTAGGTCACACAAGAGGTAGGTTTACATTATTGTAAAAAGGTGTTGTCACTTGAGAAGAGGAGAACATGACCTTTTATTGCAGTTGTAGATAAATATAAAACTTTACTGTTGTATTAAATGGTAAATGCAAAGTTTTACTTCTCATGGTAAAGCACAGGCAAACACACTGTAAGTTAAAGATAATGATTGAAATTGATGGTAAAAAAAAAAAGTTAATTACAATTATTAAAAGCACCGAAAAAGCTGTTAAAGTGCAAAAATGTATTACAAAGAACTTAAGGCATACCCTGCGAGCACTGGCATCGGAACCGTGAGGGCAGAGGGGGCACGCGCCCCCCATGAAAACATTAATGGAGGGGGTATGTTTTGCCCCCCAAACTCTGTCTCTTTAAGGCATGTAAGAGGTATATCTGTACAGTATATTGAAAAATGGATCGGAGATTCCCTTTAACCTGAAATATGCCTAAATACAGTTTTCTTTATATGTATTTGACCTTTTTCTACTTGATGAAAGAAAATCTCCATTCTAGTGCACACCCTCTGGAACCGGCCATCGAAGCCTACCGATGGGGTATAGCTGTCAGAACAGGAGCTTATAAATACAGCAGAGTATAGCTGGAGATATGTAGTTCCGAACTGCGTCAGTACCACAGCGATGTACAATTTGTGGAAAGAGCATAGATCAGGGGTGGCCAACCAGCATTTCTCCAGTTACATGCATCTCTGTCATTGTGATTTTTTTTCTCGTGAGACCAGGAAAATGCATCATGTGCACCAGATGGCATTGCGAATCCTGGAGTTGTGAATCCTTGAGCTTCCTGCTCTGGCTCAGTAACACATACAATTTACCACAGCTCTCAAGTCCAATATGTTAAAAGTATCCAGTCTGTTGGCTGTTACATGGGAGTGAAATCGCTGTAAAAAGCATCTACAGCTCGCACCTTGCAATATTTACATACAGTTACCACAATGTAACTTTTTGAGCAAATGCCTGTATCATATGAATGCAGCAGCAGGAGTAGAGATCTACCTGCCACATTCAAGGATTTTGTTTTAAACCAGGAATGGTACTTTGCTTTCAGTGCCTAAAAAATCTAAGTGGAAAAGAAATTAAAATAGTTGATCGGCGACTAGCTGTGGAGAAGGCGAATCAGATTTGCAAACAAATTCAAATACTTTGTGCTTGTATCATTGTAAAAACTACATTTCAGTCAGCCCATGTATTCAATATGACCCCAAAAGTAAACAAAATAACTTCATTTAGAAAGCACCAGTGTAGGCTTTACTAGCAAAGCAGCCAGAAATCAGTAACTGGAATCTGTAGATTTTTTGTTCTTGTAAAATCTTTTCTGTTCAGTTTTCAACTAGCCTAAAATTACACGTATATGAATGCAGTTTTCATTATTGTGCATTTAAATATGTTATAAACTGATGGTTCCGTGATTTCATATAACTATTTCAGAAAAAGCACTACAATTAAGCGTGTTACAGTTCCTGTCCACACTACATAACCGATCTCCAGAACCGTACTCTTTTTAATTAATCCAGCTCAAAGCGGCCACACTAAAGTACCGTTTTATGTTTAGTTGGGTTTAATGCGTACACAGACTATTAAAATACTTTGGTTACAGTTCCTGACAGCGCAATGGACTGCGGTACTTAATATGACATTATCCCACAATGCACTGTATTTTATGTTTACAACCCGGCAAATATTGAGCTCGTGGCCACGGAAGACATAGTGCTTCTTAGCATGAATGTTATGGATTTGTTTATTAAAAACACAAGATACATTTTATCATAATGTGTGCATTTAATTTTTAACTCGGAAGTTCTCCTTGACCGATTTCATTGCTCCAGATATCAATGTCGCACCATTTTACAACAATTGTATACGGTTGTATACGGTATAACAGTATTGATAGTCATTCTGAACTCCTTCAGGCACCTGTTCTGAGTAGTATATTTGCAATGTCCACGATGCAAAACATATCAGAAAGCATTCTGGGATATTGGAGGATACACAAAAAAATGTAGTTTGGTATTACAGCGTCCACACTTCTGACAAACCGCACTACCTGATGCGATCTAATTTAGAACCGGACTCGACACTACCACCTGAGGTGGTTTCGAGTACGGTTAAACAGTATTAAACACTGTGTAGTGTAGACGCTAACGGTATTTATCACTTTTAAGATGGAATAGTGTGAGCAGGGTCTATAATAATAATAATAATAATAATAATAATAATAATAATAATAATAATAATAACCGATTTTGCTGAAATATTTATACACTTAATCAGAGATTACATTTAAGCAGGTTGGTGATTCCCAGTCCTTACATAAAATATAAATTTACCATTAACGGAATGCATTATTGCCACATGAATTATTTTACTGAATTTCCATATGAAATCACGGAACCATCATCATTTATAATATATTTAAATGCACAATAAAAGCTGAACAGAAATCGTTATCGATGTACCTTACATATTGTTAATGCCATGCTCATTTTTGCACAGCATTGTCCTTTAGTACATTCTCTTATCTTAACCATTTAGCTGTCACTCGCTGAAGCTGATTTTACAGGAACAAAAAATCAACAGATTCTAGTTACTGAAACTTAGTAGAACAAAAGTTTTTTTTTTTTTTTTTATCCCAGTACAATCTTATGATGCTCTAGTCTATATCAAACATTGTTTTAATTGCAAGTCTATTTAATGAAAGATGTTAAATGTTTATATACAAACAGCATAGCAATACTGTATGTTATTCATATTAGTACTGTATTTTTAAACAAACTATTGAAAATGTATATGTTCTTAATTGGTAACATGTAAGTAGGTTTTCTTAAAAGGAAAAAAGAAACTAGAATGGTGTTTACACAGCAAATCACGTCAAAGTGTGCTCGCTCACTGGTAGGGGCCAGGCACTTATCATTATATCTTTCTAATTCCTGTGACTGGAGGTGAGAAGTGTGCTCTGTGGTTGCAAACACATTACATTTTGGTGTGGAATATACAGTTTTTGCATTAGCCGGCATGGTTGTTTTGACCGCCAGTATGGCCACGCCGTGCTGTGGTGACATCATATGAAAAACCTCAATAGACCACGCTTGGCAGTATCTGAACAATTTGCGAGCACATTTTTGTTTGAAATAGAATGCCTGTAAACTGTAAATATACAGGTATGTCTGGGCTTGCTTTTGAGTTCCAACTTTATTTACTGTGAAATACTGTAAATGCAACAGTCAGTCTACAAGGTTGTGAAGTATAGCCTTAAGAAATATGAAAGACCTGTAGATTCAAACTGTATGACAGCATTCAGAGTTCAGGTATGTACAGTACAGTCTTACTTATTATTAACAGCGAGACCTCCAATGGCAAGCCCCAGTCTGGGCACAGTAACAAGGCTGAAGTATTCACGGATACCTGAGGTTTGTTTACTGCCAGCATGCTGATTGTAATTGGTACGGTATATGAGAAATAATTCAGTATTTTTGTTACTTCATTGTTTTTTAGTGGTCCAATAGCAGATACAGTAATAATCCAATTGTTATAAAGGAAATAAAAAAAAATATGTGGTTGATATCATCTAGTTGTATGTTATATTTCCCACTGTGAGTATTGTTATGTCGGTTCCAAATTGTTTATAAAGGTAAATGCACATAGATAAACAGTGTTGTGTAGCTTTTATGAAGGTGTTATGAATGCTGCATTGGGATGAATTTAAATAAAGCAGAGCAAACACATATTGCTTGTTTATGTTTTGCTATGTGTGGTATAAACATGTCATGTTATGTTAAATATCACCACCTTCTAAACTGTTGTAAGATGGTTTTGGTGGATATTGCTTTACACAAAATAATAATAATAATAATAATAATAATAATAATAATAATAATAATAATAATAATAATAATAATAATAATAAATAAATAAATAAATATAAATAATGTTAATGACTTCTTTGAATGTGAATTGTAAAAAAAAAACAAAAACAAATACAAGATGTGGAATTTGTTTGCTTAGGGGGATGTAAATTCACACTTTTGTGTATTCAGTTATTTTATGTTTTTTAAAGTAGTGAAATTACAACCTAATTTAATTCCACTTTTAGATAATCTAATTCCAGGCTACCATTATTCAGAAAAATAAACATAAACAAAACTTAATTAAACAATCGCTATGGTAATTTCTCTACAATCAAACAGAAATAGTCAAAATTCATTTTTCGGAACTGATCTCCATCCTATATAAAAGGTTTACACACCTGCAAGAAATGTCTTCAATTCCCACCACAAACAGTTTGCATAAACCATTATAATGAATATTTGATACGTAATGATAAGTCTTTCTCTGATCTGAGATTCAGCCATTTTCATAAGATGAGTGCATAGGCACAGTAAGAGCATGTCAACATGTGAAGCCCAATGCTTGTTTAACAAGCCACCCACAGGAGGATTTCAATGTGGAAAATGCATCCCAGAGGCCATGACCCCATACGTGGTTGTTAGCCAAGTCATTTATACTGCAGGGATGCATTTTAAGGAATCTAATTGCTTTGTACACATTTGGTTAAAAGGCCATGGTGACATTACAGTGTGCTGTAGGGCCCACTGTCTCCAGCTCTTCCTTTTTCCCTCATGTGAGTCAATATTAGTTTACTGTGAAAACACTGTATGTCAGTAACAATGAATGTCTTTAGCCAAAGGCTCTGATTTGTTCAAATAGTCTTTCATCCTTTTTAACATGATTTCCTAACAAAAAAAGCTATTTACAAAAGTTTACCCAGCAACTGTTTCTGTCCCACACAACACATGTGCTGAAATGGAGAATCCAATATTTTCCCAGAGATATATGTATTCCTACTAAATCTTCATTAAAGCAGGTTTGGTTGGTCAATAAAAGAAACTCTGTTGGAACTGCTTAAGATGATTATAACGGTTCTGCGCTTATTTACAGGGACGATACAAAAACAGTAAACTTGGGATCAGATACTCTAGAAATTGTTTTCTTTATAGATCACCACCATTGATCCTAAGAGGAAGGAAAGCATATCATTTCCTAAGGCATCTGCACTAACTTCAGATCCATGTGAAGGATCAAACAACACACTGATGAAGATACGAGACAAAAGTTGGAGGTCACAGTTTAAATTTAGAACAGATCAATCACCACATATATTAGTAATTCAATTACTGTTCATACCATTAGTTGTAATTAATAATAAAGGCAAGTGTAGGTGGGGCTTCACTAACAGCTATGCATCAATAATGGTTAAGCAGCACCATAGAAATAACCTGAACAGATAGTAGTTTATTTTTATTTTTTTATTAGTCTTTAAGAGCCATTCTCAGAGGGAACTAGGCACCATCATGATTTTGACATCATTTTCAGAACTGCTCACCCAAATCAAGGAAAACAAATGGTTTGTGTACTCTCCATTTTAACCTCACTCAGATTACATGTGGGGGAATATAACCTGTACTCTCCATTTGTAACCTCATTCAGATTACATGTGGGGGAATATAACCTGTACTCTCCATTTGTAACCTCATTCAGATTACATGTGGGGGAATATAACCTGTACTCTCCATTTGTAACCTCATTCAGATTACATGTGGGGGAATATAACCTGTACTCTCCATTTGTAACCTCATTCAGATTACATGTGGGGGAATATAACCTGTACTCTCCATTTGTAACCTCATTCAGATTACATGTGGGGGAATATAACCTGTACTCTCCATTTGTAACCTCATTCAGATTACATGTGGGGGAATATAACCTGTACTCTCCATTTGTAACCTCATTCAGATTACATGTGGGGGAATATAACCTGTACTCTCCATTTGTAACCTCATTCAGATTACATGTGGGGGAATATAACCTGTACTCTCCATTTGTAACCTCACTCAGATTACATGTGGGGGAATATAACCATCCTTACGTATTTGGGCCATGTAATATATTGTATTTTTTTCACCTAATGTCTGACTCAGCCCATATCTAGCGAGCAATGATAGATTAGTTGAAAATGTATGTTTAATTAAAACATGGGCCTTTTAGAGTGTCGTGCATCCTACATAAAATGCAAACAGGATCATTGAACAATTATAAATACTCAGAATGGACTATTGTTTTATTTTTGTTTTTATTGTTTTTCTGAAAAAAACATGCCGGCAGACTGCTTTCTAAAAGACCAGTTGATAGATGTTTCCTCTATCAGCGTATTCATAAGTTCCTTTTTCTAAGCAAAACTCTTTTAATTAACTTGGCAATGCATTAAGAGAACCAAGTGAAATTACAGCAATCTCTTGGTACTGTATATCTTGAAAGCTTCTCAGTCCACCCCCCCCCCCCCCCCCTTGAAGTTTAATGTTACAACTCAACTAATGAGCCTTTCACAGAAAAATATAGCAGACTGCCTAATCCTATCTCATCTCTTGGTATGTTAACCTTATGCTTGTACAGTGAACCTAAGCTATACTTTTACATTGAAGTTCAAGGGCAGGACTCAACAGGCCAGACAAAAAGCAGTAGCCCATAGCTACCAAAATAACGTTTTTTTCAATTTTTTTATTTGTGTGAACTGACTTAGTTGAAAAAGGGTATAACATTTTGCATATAACCAGCTATATACTGTAAGCAGCTACATCTTCATGGACAGTACAGTAAAAGCCTCTTTATGTACAGTATATACATGTGTTTTTTCTTAAAAATCTTGTTGTCATGTCCCTGTACTACAAAACACCCTAAAGTGCTGTGTATGTGTGTATGTATGCATGTGTGTATCTGTATGAACAGTACTGTTGGAAACTATAGCAACAACAGTAGAAGTCAAGACCATGCATGGCCTTTAAATGTGGACATCATTTTCTTTTACACTATACTGGTTTAATCACATGCATTGGTAAAAAATGGAAAATCATATATCCTAGAGTTTAGCATATAAACTTAATTGCCCCTTCACATTGGGCCAGCTTTAATGCCACGAGAGAAGCCAAGAAATTGAGTGGAATCTCAATATCCTTACGCTGCATGGGATAGTTTCCTAGTGGCCATCTGAGACTTCATGAGCTGCCATAGATTCAGAAATCATTCTTCCCTCCTGATCATAAAAAGGCCCCCTTTGCATTGGACAGTACAGACTAAAACTTCTCTCCTATGGATCAATGGACATAAATTGTGTCAAGTTTTTTTTCTACTAATTGTGTTGCTGCCAAATGTAGTCAAGCAGTGGAGTTTAATTTAAATATTTCTGAGTGTTCACCGTTATATTTCAGCTGCTGTTTTTGCTCAAGCTAGTTATTGTGACAATAACCATCCATCTTTCTTAAGTTTATGTTTGATAGTTATGTCTAAAATCTGAATAAAGATGATTTTATAAACAGTAATTGTTATATATTGACTTGCTTTGGCTACAAATGACTGTGTCCTATTCTGAGGACAATCAAGTTGCCCCTAATCTCGCGCCGGCTATGAAGCGCAGCACATAGAAAATGGAGCTTTATCATCACTGTGGGTAGGAAAACACCAAGAAATGTATCATTTTTAGGCTTCAGTTTCTTATCATAACAATATAGTTAAAGAGAAAATTTAAATAACAGGCAAATGACAGTTAAAATACTCCTCAAAATTGTGAAGTGAGGACAATAGCATTTGATGGGTTCAAATATAAGATGGAATCTCAGATTGGCCAGTGACTCACTGTATGACCTGGGACACAGCTCGAGCTGATTCACTGTTACCTTGGGCAAGCAGTTTGAACTTCTTGTATATTACCGTGGTTCATAAAAGCTTCCTCCCTGCTTGCTGGAATCAGCCATGTGTCATTTCCTTTTAAACCTCCTGAATCTATTACTATTGTGATCATGGGTATTATTATTATTATTATTACTTTAATTTGTTCCTCCCTCTGGGGTTAGGTGGTGTATTTGGTAATGAGGAACATGCAGGAAATGGCTAACTTCTGTGTTTACGTAATGTTTTTTATTGTACAGAAGGTGAACTGCTTGCCTTGTGTACTGTTAGGTTAATACTGCCATCTAGAGAAAAAGCAATGCAGGCTTTAATTTGTGTGCACTCTCCCCCTGTATGTCTGGGGAGGATTGAGCACCCTCAAGGTGAACTTCATCATCAGTACCCATGTCTTAGGGGAAGACTTCTGCATGTCTACTTTTCATAACCTGGCCATTACACCATTATTCAGAACTGAGAAATTATTATTTACCTTTTAGCGGTACAAATAGACTAGCCCTTCTGACTATAACTCAAAGACTTGTAAGAAAAAAAGGGAATTTCCCTGTCTTCAGGTCTTAGGCATTCAAGTAAAGTATGTAAACAAACATTATAATGTTTGTGCAGATCAAAAGAAATACACAAAATAAAGTATAGATATAATAGATGTAACACAAATATACATTATACATTGTATGCCCATTTAATTGTAAAAGTGGCATGCTTAATTTTATATGTAACCACAGTGGCGTTTATTCTTCGGTTACTCCTGTAACTCATGGCTGTTTGTTTCATGTCTAACATCTGGGAAGGTCCAGTGTAGAGGCAATTTGGTCACAGCATCAAAATAAAACGTTATGTGCTTACATTTACTGACTCATTTTGATCCCCCACAGATATAAACCTATTCTGTAATGGCTGATACCCTGAAGAGATGTTTTCAATCCCATTTAAAAGGGTTTTAGCTAGCCAAACAAAATCCATAAATCTATAACAAGTTAGGGTCTGACCTTAATCCTAACCCTAACATATTTGTGTCAAACGGGATTGTATTCTTGTTTCTCTAGTTAGTTCAAGAGGTTGTATATCAGTAACTATAGACACATTGCAAGAAATATGTCACGTTTTATAAGCCGATTTCATAATGAAACCAAGTAGTATTACGTGACAGGCAGGATTTTTCATTCTAGCTGTATTTATTTTGTGTTTGTTAAAATAAGCTTTTTTATGGTACAGTGTACTGTATGGAAAGAGATTTTAGACATATTATTATTATTATTATTATTATTATTATTATTATTATTATTATTATTATTATATGTATTGTATTTGAATGGATTGTGTATGTATTTACAAACTGGGGGAAAACAGTAACAAATAAAAACATATTTGTTCTGCCATTTAACAATTAATTGTATTTTAATTGAATTGTGTGGTGCTTACTTTCTGTACCGTGTGTCATTCAAACTAAAGATTTAACAATATGAGAAAAATACTCCGAGCTTCCTGGCAATCCAGTGCCTTCTTTACCACTGTAGGGTCAGAAAGTGGTACATCGTCAGAACGTGGAATGCGTACCAAAACTTGACCCATATAATGTCAAAAAGTGGTATGTCAGATTTGCTTACTGGTGTAATCAATTGCTATAGTAATAAGGTTTGTAGGAAAATTTAAAGACAATACTAAAGTTAATTATACATTATTTTTTTCAAACTTAAACTGGAGACAGACAACCTAATTTTCTCTTAAAAGTAAAAACAATTGATGCCGAACAGGACAAAATGAGAAGTCACTGTAAAGATGCACAAGTAAACACATTTACAAGACCCAATGTCTTGCTCTCAGTAGTTTCTGGTTAGTTTATGCCATTAAAAATGTTTTACTACTCTCTGAACATTTGCTTTTGCACCTGTTCAAAACAGGCCTCTGTGTGTGAGTGTGTTTTTCTCTGATGTTTCTTATTTTCCTCCTTAACCAGGGCCCGGGTTACCTCAGGATTTATGGAAATCTTACTGGAGTGGCTCAGAGTTGTAAAGTGATAATCTAAAATCGTATTCAGGATTATCTATTCTAGCCAGGTGACCCCTGGTCTTCCCTTTGATTGGCTGACGTAGCTGTGGCTGTGCTAGGGAAGCCTTCTCACTGCAAAACTGAAAGGCTTTTTGTCAATTCATGATGAGGGGACTACTTTCCCAGAGAGCACCGATGAGAATATCACTAATCAGTAGAGGATTATCAGTGGCTCAAACTATACCATGTCTAATTCCTCTTTCATGAGTTTGACTAAGGCATGGTGAAACACATCACAACAGAGGCAATCTATCTATCTATCTATCTGTCTAATATATATATATATATATATATATATATATATATATATATATATATATATATATATATGTAGTCGAGAAAAGGACTTTGGGCCGTATTATAGTACCTGCTTAGGGGCTCTGAGATTAAACTGTAAAATTGATGTGCAAGCCTGTTAATTAAGATGTGACATTCCCTTTTGAGGGGCTCATTTAGATTGCATATTTATTCATAGCTAGATACCGGTACATGCTTTGTGTTAATAAATCGAATCACAGAGTTTTAGCTGTTATTACTGATTTTAAGGTTCCTTCCAGGGTTTGTCTGTTAGTCTTTAAATGTGTGTTATGATTAGACTGGTAAAAGTAAACTTCATTTGTATTACAGTGTGTGTGCATCTTGAGGCAGGAAATGCAATTTAAAAGTTTAAAAAAGTGGTCAAAATGTAAAAAAAAAAATAATAATTAAAACAATACACTCACCTTACGTAAACAGTTGAACATGTAACACAGTAAAATAAAAAGGTCCTTATGCACCCTTTAATAACCTGTAGAAAACAAGCTGCATGAGGGTATGTATTATACAGTAGTTTGCAAACTATGTCTAGTACACTTTTTTCTGTCATCCATGTCATTCATGTCTTTTGTAAAAAAAAAAAAAAATTTAAAATGTACTCTTTCGAGTAAAAGGCTTTGAAAATGTTCCATTTTGTGTTTAGGCATTGGTGTTCACTGTACCGGAAATGCAGAAAGTAATACGGCCTTTCTATCAGCCGTATTTATATACAAAGTGTATGAGAATGCTTCTAATGTTATAACATGCACAGTCTCTTACATAAGCATCCAAATGACACCACTTCAATGCAAGCATCATACTTATGAAACACATTGCCTATCTTTAACAAAAATATCAAAATGTTACTTTTTGTGACCATACAGTACAGTGTTGCTGAAATTGAAGTACAACAAAAAACAACTACATAGTACTGTTTAAATGATGATCCGAATTTCACCTCTATCTTTTTTGCGCCCTTCTGTGTACAAGCAGAGAGGCCATTTGACATCCCAGTAATAATTGACAGTTTCGCAAAGTTTCAAAGCACACATTGTCAAAGTGACAAGCTATGAGATATCATTAATTCCCTCACACGTACACTAATCCATGTATTGCAAGCCCACCTACAGAGACTAACATCTTGTGTTGCTCCTATGAAGAGATTTATGTTTCTTTTTGCAATGTGTCTACACTACTGTAAATAATATATTTTTAAAGTGTGAAATAATTTGGCACGTTTTTTTTATTGCCCTTATATTCATATACATTTTAATATCATTTCAGTGGATTTTGAACATCTTAATAGCTCAAGTTTTTTTTTTTTTTTTTGTAATATTTTGTATCTTTTATATAATGAATTTAAATGGTACACCATATGGATAACAGCTATTCAAATGAAATGTATAGTTTGCAGCCTTTTTTGTACAAAGGATTTTGCTTGTCTCAAATTAGAAAATATATTTTGGGAGAAAAGCTGTATTTTTATCTGTATTTAATGAGCTTTACATGATTACAATGCATGTGGACGATGCCAGAGATATGAAATGCCTGGGTGGTCAGTAACCATCGAGGAATAGTGTACTGTCATTTTCACTATATATTACCTTGTCGTACATGTTGCACATAAATTTTAAGCTTCTGCAGACTAGCCATGTAAAAACTACATGTCCTGTAGCACTGTGTATAGTCTGTAAAATGTTGCAATTTTCACATTTCAAGCAAGGTGCTGGTAAAAACAAATAATAATAATAATAATACAGGCAGGCTGAAATTATATTCCTTATTATAGAATTGGCTTATAATTTGATGCCTATGAGGCCAAAATATGACTTCTTTACATTACAACCACCAGTATTAAACATACACTACAGAACATAGCAAAATGTTATTAAATGTCAATTTGTTTTATCAATATTGTGACATGCCTACTTATAATTGAATTGTACGTGATTGGCTCATAAAATTCATTAATAATTAATTGCATATCTTGGAATTGTTGCGTCAGCATTTTATTAACATTTAAGTAATACAGGAAAAATTCCAGATTTCAGATTGTTATTGGTTAAACTATTTGTATAAAGTGGTATTTCTCTATGTACTTTATTTAGAATATTAAAACATTTCAGTTGCTGTTCGGAAATTACGTAACCTTTGTTAATCAACCTTTGTTACTCATCAAGCTAAACTTTGAAAGCTTTGCAAATCTCTAATTTCAAAACTTAATGAAGATGAGTATCTTAGTGGTCAGTAGAGTATTTATTATCCCATTTTTAGTTTTCTTATTTTTCTGGAACGTAGCACCAAGTAGGTCTCCCACACCCTGACTGTGTCAGAGGTTCCCGGCACCTCTCCTCCCTCGTAATGAATGAGCTGCTTCATCTAAACAAGCAAGCACTTTAGAGGGTTACCTCTGACAGCTCAACTAATCCGGGGAGTCTCTCTTATCATTGCAGAAGCCCAGAGCTGAGCTTTCACAGTGTCCTTCTGTTACGACTGAGAGGTGAAAACAAGAATATATTGCAGTTAGGAATAGTAGGAAAAAAAATACTGATTAATACCTAGCTTGAATACCACCCTAGGATTTAATTTTAATTATGGTGTCACGATCTTTATAATGCTGTTTAAAAATACCAGTTAAAAAAAATAAATAAATGACTAAGCATGACAAAGATAACTGATAGTTTGCAGAATTGTATACTGTGCTAGCATTAAATAAGTGTACAACATTATATATATTTTCATTATTTGATCCTTCTTAAAAGCTGCTTTAAAGATTTATATTAAAATCTAATCTGTATCTTAAAATATAATATATTCTGGTACATATTCAAAGTTATATGCATCCATAGGACAGAAATACATAACTATGATCTGAAATCACAATCTACAGTACTGTACCACCCCCAATAAAAAAAACAAATTTGAAATATTACTATATTTAGAAATATTACTATATTTACAATATTCATTACCAACAATAAAGGGCAGTATTTAATGCCACCTGTGATGAAAAATACAATGGGAATCACTTTCCTGTGTTTTATTTTATTCATGCATGCAAATCAATAGGTTATTTTCAATATATGAAGTGATAGATACCCAATGTATTTTAAATATATCCCTTTCCCAGTGCTGGGAGATACTAAGCAGTAATTTAAAATAATTATTTTCTCTATGTGATTGCAATAGGTTTGCATGTAGGCCGTGAATTTACTGAGGTCCAGCAATGTTTGTAAGCTCAATGTGTTTTTTAGATTTACCTGAAGCCACTTCAAATAATTAAAAGGAAAAGCAGACTCAATGTTCTGCTGTTTGTCACTTTTTAATAGTGCTGCAGCTAGATGAGGACATTTCTGCATCAGAAACTGTGACCTCCACTAACCTCAGTCCAAAATGGTAGCAATGGAAACACTTGAATGAAATTGAATAACATGTTAAAGTTATGAAATAGATTATGGACAATGAAATAAAACTGCCATCTCTACCTTTATATTTATTACTCATAGTTTGCCAAATAAAAGGGGATGGCAATCATTATAAGATTTACAAACTTAATACTACTGAAATTATGTTCTATCCACTGAAGGAGAGTAAAATGTTTTATTGTGTGTGTGTGTGTGTATATATATATATATATATATATATATATATATATATATATATATATTATTTCTTAGCAGACACCCTTATCCAGGGCAACTTACAATTGTTACAAGATATCACATTATTTTTACATACAATTACCCATTTATACAGTTGGGTTTTTACTGGAGCAATCTAGGTAAAGTACCTTGCTCAAGGGTACAGCAGCAGTGTCCGCCACCTGGGATTGAACCCACAACCCTCTTGTCAAGAGTCCAGAGCCCTAACCACTACTCCACACTGCTGCCCATATATATATACACACACACTATAAAAGCTAATTGAGTTAGCCATCATGGTGCACGGGCAATGTGAAGACAATTGATACCAACATTTTATTTGATATTTTCTCATATATAGCTTTGTGTGTGTTAAAAAATATCATGAATACTTCTCAGTCCTTTTGGCATAATGTGAGGCTATATACTGTGCTTGATGTGCTATGCTATGTTTGTCGGTCATATCTGAATAGACTTGCTTACGGTACCTTATCAGTTTATGGCAAGCCAAATTTTCATTTAGAGATATCTCAAATTGCATTTTAAGATATCTTAAAATATTTAGAGATATCTCTAAATCATTTGCAGATATCTTTAAATCAATATGAGATATCTGTAAATAAACCCTTTTGAAGATATCTTAATTTCATTTTGAGAGATCTCAAATTGATTTACAGATATCTTTAAAAAAATGATTTAGAGATATCGCGAAATAACGTCCTGTTCATTTAGAGATATCTCTAAATGACTTCCTGGGAAAATGATCTATGTTTTGAATGGACTTCCTATCTCAGAATGAACAAGAAGTTATTTCAAGATATCTTAAAATGATTTAGAGATATATTTAAATATCTGAAGATATCTTATGTCTATAAATGAAGTTGAGATATATCTAAATGATCATTTGGCTTGGCATAATCAGTTTGATAACTTAAACCCAAAAGGCTATATATGCTTTATCTAAATCTCCAAATTATAAAACAATTATTCATCAAAAGGCATAATACTATCAAACACTGGATACAGGCATCTATCAGTAAATACTGCTGCATGTGACAACCTGAACAATATTCTTATCCGGAATTAGTACTTCATTTGCATGCAAGTTTTTACAACTGTGAACTTCTGCCTCCAGCATCTCTGCATGACCTATTGGGTATTTGTAATGCAACAGACATTCTTTCAAGATACCACTTTAAAAAAACAAACTCTAAATAAGAGGGAATACATTATAGCAATGCAGGATAAACAGTACAGTGCAGTATAGAGCTGCCATTAAATTTGCGATGAAATTGACAAAATAATGACATGTTAATAAAAGGGTTTACAGTAATTGACTTCAGTGGCAGTAGTGTGCCACTTAATGGAAGTCAAGAGAGGAAACATTCTTCCTAGATATTTATGCTATTATGCACATCTGTTTTTACATCAGATGTTTTATTTTAAGGTGGAGAATGGTGAAAAGCAACACTCCCGGTGACATCGGAAAAGAGCACATACAGTAGGTAGGTGGCAATAGCTGAGGAGGTGGAGACAGATTGAATGGAAATAGAGTCAACAAGAGAGGCAGAGACTGAAAGGAGGACTTAAATAGACGTACTTCCCCCATGTTGATTAGGATGTGTCAGTTAAACCTCCCGTCTGGTTGTTTTCTGCAATCCAAGACAGCTTAGGAATTTTAATTAACGAGACGTATAACATACATGAATAACAATATAGGAATTGTCATCAATTTCATTTCATAGTTTTACTGAAAACAACATCCTTCACTGTTTTTACAGATGATCAAAAGCTGTCAACATTACCCTAACCTTAATCCTTACCTTAACATAATCAACATTAACAGTTTTTACTGGGAAACAGAAATGTAGCTGTGCTTGTTTGTTCTTTTCCTACCTCCCTCTTGCACATAGATAGACAGGAGACAGACACTGGACTACTGCTTCATTCCTGGAATGACACATCATACACATCATTTATATTCTGGAGCAAAAGAGTTGCATTAGTCAAACAGTGCACCAAGGGCACTCAAAGCCAGATTATTACAGACATTCACTTACCTAACCATCCCTGGTATGAGCCAGGCAAGGAAACAAGTACAGTACAGTGATGCTGGAAATACTCATTGCAAAATAAGATTACAATCACCCCTGCACCGTAGCCTTAAAAAATACATAGCAACTGTCTTTTCATGTATTACTAAGACATCATTGTGCATTAGGTGAACAATGTTAATAGATTTCACATTTATTAAACCTTCCTTATGAACTGTGACATATTGAGAACTTAATCAGTGTTTTATTGTATAGGAATTACACAGTAACCATGGATGGGATGTTGAATGTACATAATACAATGGGTTCAGGGCCAGATTAACCCATCACTGGGCCTTAGGCAAGCATACACTTGCAGGCCATCTACCCCTGAACAAGCTGCCACACACACATATACATACACACACCTCTATATACACTGTAGCCTTTATAACTAGCCCTGCACCTTTTACAACAGGTATAATTCTCAGTTTGAAGTTATTATGAACGATTGAGTGAATCTGACAGAAAATTAAACTGTAGGGGGTGTGCTAAATACATTTCAGAATAAAACCAGAAAAAAAAAACCTGAAACCTACGTTAAATCCTATAGCACAGCTCGACAATGACTTTTCTTGATTTACTGAATAAAAAGACAACAGTTCAAACAAAAAGTCACTTAATCTCCTTCTGCTCCGTCTTTCAGGTGAGACGTAATTGTAAGTGATTCTGCAGCTGATGCATAGTTCACACACCCTAGTCTCTGTAAGTCGCCTTGGATAAAGGCGTCTGCTAAATAAACAAATAATAATAATAAAGAAAATGCCCTTTTCTCAAGAGCAGAGAAATCGCCAATGTTTTGGCATATAAGTTAGTTCAGGTGTTACATATGGTAGATGTCTGTACCCTATAGAATTCTGTACCCTTGATGATTCCACGCCGACACAGCAGCATCTTTTCAAAGATCGCTGGACGTGAACGCTTGATGTTCCTGAACAGTATTTACATGTAATACAATGAAAAGGTTGTTTTTAAAAGAAAAAAAAAAGTTGTATAAGGTTACTTTAAGCAAGGGTTTCGTGTATTGAGCAACGCAGGAAGCTGAGCGTACTGTGTATCTAGAAAATCGGTGTTAAATGTGCTATTCTATTTTGCCACAGAATTAGTTTTGTCTTGTTTACAATATTTGTTTGCAAGCTGCGGCAGAACTCAATGACAGTGCTTGAGAACACAGCAGGGCTCGGGCACAGAAATATCGCGCGTGCAAGTCCAGCGATCTTTTAAAAACTGCATCTGCACAAGCATGAAATAATGTGGGGATACAGAATTCTATGGGGTAATGTTACAGAAATCTGCGTAACACCTGACAGAACAATTTGTGCCAAGTGTTATTCAATCGGTAGTATTTTGCATTTAATCGTATCCTGATGTAACTATCACTGGCACTGTTATCTGCTCCGATATTGATTCGGATTTTGTCATATACTTGTACTTACTAGAACTGAAGTCATTGTATTTTATCTTGCTCTTAATTGTATTAATACTTGTACTGTGATTCTTGAAATGTATTATTATTATTATTATTATTATTATTATTATTATTAATAATAATAATAATAATAATAATAATAATAATAATAATAATAATAATAATAATAGGGGCAGCAGTGTAGAGTAGTGGTTAGGGCTCTGGACTCTGGGTTCAATCCCTGGTGGGAACACTGCTGCTGTACCCTTGAGCAAGGTATTTTACCTAGATTGCTCCAGTAAAAACCCAACTGTATAAATGGGTAATTGTATGTAAAAAAAATGTGATATTGTAAGTCACCCTGGATAAGGGCGTCTGCTAAGAAATAAATAATAATAATAATGTCAGTGAGTGAAGTTTTTCCAGTGAAATCCCCCCCCCCCCCCCCCCCCTTTAGTTCAGGCCCTAGGCACTTGCCTAGTTTGCCTATGTGTTAATCCAGCACTGAATGGGTTAATTAAAAAAATAACAATCCATATTCTTTGTGTCAATCACACCAGCAACTGGCAGTGTTATTGTAACCGGTCACATTGCGTAATAAATAAAATTGAAGACAAAATATAATCTGACATTTGTGTCAAATTAGAAATAAGGTTTTAGTGTGTTTATACTACTGCTTGGTTACATTTCAAACCTCTGTTCTAACTCTCAATGCTATGACCTTCTAAATTTATTTTCACAAGAGTAAACCAAACAGTGGTCGGTCAGATTGGAATAAATGGGCAGGCAGTTGCCAGGTGATTTAGAGAGTTTTTGAATATCTCAATATCAGGAAGCTGTTGTTTAGTGTATCAATCAACACATTTTCGATTGCAGTCCTGATTTAAAATACATAATAATATTGGCCAACAATTGGCACCTTTTATGCTATTATTATTATTTGTTTTTTTAGCAGACGCCTTTTATCCAAGGCAACTTACAGAGACCAGGGTGTGTGAACTATGCATCAGCTGCAGAGTCACTTACAACAATGTCTCACCCGAAAGACGGAGCACAAGGAGGTTAAGTGACTTGCTCAGGGTCACAGAATGACTCAGTGGCTGAGGTGGGATTTGAACCAGGGACCTCCTGGTTACAAGCCCTTTTCTTTAACCACTGGACCGTGACGTACTTATTATTTCTGCTTGAGGATAGCACTTTGGCACTGTTACTAATACAGAATTATAAAAGTTATTTGAGCTTATTGGTGTCTGCAGTAAAATGTCAAGATGCATTTATTGAAAGAAAAAGAATACAGTGATGTAAAAGATCATTTATGTAGTGATGCAGAAGTAAGAAACTAGAAAGGCTAAGTGTTGGCCAACAAAAACTATTTATGATTTGTAACGTCCCTAAGACCTTTTACCTGTGCTCTGTTTGTGTTCGTTGTATCTCTGTGGTTTGATATGAACTCCTTGGCGCCACATTTCTGGTCTCCACCATACTGGCTTCTTAATCATCTCTGTCACTCTCTTTCATTGTCTTCCAAAAGAAGAGATGTGAGCTCCCTGGGCTTGCTCTGCTTGGGATGACATGATTTGTGGTCAGTATATCTGCAATGAAGAGTTTAGTTTCTGAGACATGAGTGTTATCGGCCTCCCTAGCCTCAGAATTGAGAAAAGAGAGCCATACATTTTCACAGTGACAGCCTGTATGAAAAATGGTACTTGGATACACATGGTTCTCATCTGACCCACACTAATCTTCCACAGCTACACCAGTTAACTCTCTCTCTCTTACTTACCTTTTTCTCTCCCTCACTCTTTCTTCCTTGCTCCTTCCAGCTCTTTTTGCCTTCTTCACATCGCCTGTCTTTCAAACAAAGGAAGCACCTGATGAATGGCCAGCCGCTCAACCACCAAATTAAAAAATATCCAGAAAATTACAGAGCTTATGTCTGGTTCTAAATGTTTCATGATGGCCCCAATTCATCTCAAAACCAAACAACGCACATCAGAGGAGAGCTGGAGGCTGCAGGACTGATATTTGATGTCTCACAAATGCTTTTTTTCTAACGAACAGGAAATCAGCACCATTCTAACCCTTCATTCTTTTTTCTTTAAGGCAGCCAAAAGCTGATTTTCAGACCATCAAACGTATGAAAAACAGTGGTTTCTGTTGGCTTTCATTTTTTACGGTGACTTGAAAAATACTTATACTGACATGTTGCAGTTGTTATTGTTTTGTTTTTTACTTGACTACTATCAGGTACACATTCAGTGTAAAATAATAGTAGTTGTCACAATGAGATACCATTGCTTTTTTTCCAATAAAATGGTGAACTGTAGACACGTTTCACTGATAACTATACACCCATATTTAACCTCCAAGGACCTCCTCTGTTGGAAGTATTGTTTATGGTACACAGTGAGATTCACATGTGCTCTTAATTTAAACATTTCATTCAGCATGCCTCACATTATGCCAAAATTAGGTGATCCCCAACTACAACGGAAAGATTAAAGTTAAAGGCGTTGTAGTTATAACACACACTTGTCAGGCAATTATTGATAACAAATTTGTAGGATTTAGGAGCAATTCATTTTGTACTAGACTGCATAACCTTTTACCCTTTCAAGGACCATGATAAAAAAATAATAATAATTGATACCGTAAAATTAGGTGGCTTTGGAATACATAGTGATTTTGGACGAGACTCAGGACCTTGACCTCGCCTCATCGGTCAAGGAATCAAAATAGCGATTCTTTTTCACCTTGAGTATAGAATGTATTTATTTGGGAATTCTCCATAGAAGTATAGACAATTAAAACAAATAAACCATTACATTTTATGTTGTTTTAATAAAACTTGTGAATTACGTTCTTAACTGAAATATGATACCTCAAACTTATTTAAGAACATAAGAAGAACAAGAAAGTTTACAAACGAGAGGAGGCCATTCAGCCCATCTTGCTCGTTTGGTTGTTAGTAGCTTCTTGATCCCAGAATCTCATCAAGCAGCTTCTTGAAGGATCCTAGGGTGTCAGCTTCAACAACATTACCGGGGAGTTGGTTCCAGACCCTCACAATGTTCTGTGTAAAAAAGTGCCTCCTATTTTCTGTTCTGAATGCTCCTTTATTTAACTTTGTAACTTTGTATTCAGTCCAATGTAATTATATGCAAATAAAGGGTTGTGACTATATTGTGCTAATGGTTAAAATAAGTTTGTAGTATCACGTTTTACTAAATTAATCTGAAGTGTATGTTCTTTTATTACTGTTGTAGAAAATTCATCTGTTTTTAGTTTAGACAGTGACGATGATGACAGGTGAATTTGAAAGGATAAATGAAGCCTGTTTTTGTGGAATAAATCTGAAAAACTAATATATAATTTTATACATATTTATTCAGAATTATAAATGATTTAAACTATTACTACCATAAAGCTAGCTAATTCCCAGTTATTCTCCAGTATTACAAAAAGTGAAACCTGTATTTTGTCAACAAATAATGCAATAAATGCATGAAGTCTCTTAATGCAATTTGTATGCAATAAGGACATTAAAAATATATTCAACATAACATTCAACATTCAGCATAAAAATTATCTTTGATTTTAGTTACAGTAATTCTTGTGGCTCAGTAGGGAATGTAACATATAACACAGGATAGCCTACAATTATTTGCAAAGCTCCTCTATTCGTATTCTGGGTCCTTCTGTCTTAACACCGTTTCCAGCACTGCTTTCACCCCTTACATAATAGCTCAAAACACATAGCATATAAATCCATGTACAGACAGGGTTGGGAGGGTTACTTTTAAAAAGTATTCCGTTACAGAATTCTAATTACTTTGTTTTGAAAATTATCAGATTACTTTTAAATTACTTTTGGAATACTTTTTTTCCTTTATTAAAAAACAAAAGCAGTTGAGCTAAAGAAGTGACAAAATGTACTACACATTCTAATATGGAAGTTGATGATTTTTATTCACAGTACAAACATTTAAAATGGTAATTAAGCTATGCATCAGTTTTATTTTCTTACATATTTATACCTTGCGTCATGTAAAAAAAGCACTTCACTAGGACGCCCCTCTTCCTGGAGAACTGCCTCCTCCACCAACATTTTCTTCATCTATTCTCTCTGCTCCAGGGAAAGCCAGCACAGACAGAATTTGGGAATAGTGTCAGTTGCCATTTTAGCTACATGACTGCACAGTAGCTTTTCAAAACGACAGTCAATTGACTTGAGGATTGCTGAGGAGTGCACATGAGGCTTTTTTCAGACAGCTTAGTCTTTACGCTGAGAAGTGTTGTTATTATGTAGCCAAGAAAACATGTCTTCTCTCCCTGAAAAAGGTCGAGAGAGTATGCCAGCAGCTGAAGAACTTCTGCATACTCTTGCAGGAATGTAAATTCATGGGCCTGCAATCTTGCTACACCCAGATGTTCACAAACTTCCAAAAACTACGATTCTGTTAAGGATATGATCTTCTGGACAGCATGATATTCAGAATTCCACCTTGTTACACTTGTAACAACGACTTTCATGTTAGCAATGTGTTCTACAGCTTCTGCAGCCAATGAGGATCTGTGGGCTTTATTCCATATAGCTGAACATTTTGCCATTGCATTTCTGTACAATGTGCGTGTTAATCCACGAACTTGGTCAACATCTTTGGAAGCAATGAGGTTGAGTGTGTGAGCAGCACATCGTTGGTGTGGAGGGAGCAGGAAATGGAGTTCCTGAATTTCAATCTCAAGAATTCCATTCCAGTCTTCAAATGCTGAAGACTGGAATTTTCATTATTTTTTACATCATTCATTATTTTCATTATTTTCTTTATCTTGTGCAAACTCCCTTAATGCCTTCACAAAGTTGCTCCCATTGTCTGTTACTGTGCAATATACTTTATTTTGAATATTGAATGTTGCATGAATTTCATTTAGCTTTGCAGCAATCATATCGTACATGTGCCTACCGCGTAATCAAGCACATGCCAGGGCTGCTGATTTTTGCTGCAGGGTGCTTTCTTCTATCCAGTGGCAGGTCATCCCAAAATAGCTTCTATTGTGAGCTGTCCAGATGTCTGCTGTGGTGCAGACTGCTTGGATGTTCTTTAGCTTTGTAGTTAACATTTCTTTCATGGACTGGAATGCCCTTTCAATCCTTTCCATCAGAGTTTTGCGGCACATCAGGGTTCTACCAGGCCGAAGTCCCTCAATGAGCTTACGGAAGGCAGGCTGTCCTAACAGTGAAAAGGCTTGTACATCTTCAATAATGAAGCTGAACACAAGTGCATTCACTTTCTTCTGGGAGGTTGCTCTGATTGAGGTTTGAAGCTCTGCTTATTTCAGTGGTCTCTCTTCAAAGCTGCTCTCTGTGGGGTTATCGGTGGAAAGGTTTTTCCTATTTTCAGATGGTCCTTGGACAGAATCTTTAGAGTGCCTTTTGCTTGAAGAACTCTTTGAAAGATGACAGGCATAGTTTGTGTGATGTATTCTCTGAAATACAGTTATTAAACAATTACTTAACAGTTTTAACAGAGTTTATGTAAATTTCAGCAAAAGACTAACAGCCTAACATCACATTAAATGTTAGCTTGCGAGGTTCGGGGGGCGTGGAGCTGGGGGGCCGCTAATCTTCTAATCTTTCAATTTTCTAATATCCCGTAATTAGTATCTATTTACTATTTAAGACCTGATCACCTGCACCTTTTCTGTCTAGTGTTTCGTTTTCCTCCTCCTCCCCTCCTCCACCTTCTACATGGCTTCGCATCGGTCATCTCTGGGGGGCAAGTGAGGCTCACTTCCCCGACCTCAGGGCTAGGCAGCCGCCTCCCTTACCTTCAGGGGTTCTCACCGCGTGAGTCAGAGCGGACCCCCGGCCAAATTCTGTCCTGTCGCAGCTCCTGCGCTCATCTCACTCAAGGCTCTCTTCTATTCTGCCTCTCTTCAGGACGTGGTCACTCGTGCCGAGTCCTATACTAACCTCAATGCTTTGTCCTTATTTTCAGGTCCCAGGCAGCGTGACGTCTCGGCCAATCAGGGGTTTTACGAGTGCCCCTTACAGAAGCCTCAGATGCTGGGTACCTCTCTCATCTCCTCCCGAGGGGCGGCTTTCCAAGTCATAACCCTCATATGTGTTTTCGGTTGCCGGGTCCTCCGCCCCTGGGATGTCGACAGCGTCGGCCCCAGTCGGTGACCTCTTTTCTATCCTGTTTCTGGTTGCCGGGTCCTCCGCCCCTGGGATGTCGACAGCATCGGCCCCAGTCGGTGACCTCTTTTCTATCCTGTTTCGGTTGCTGGGTCCTCTGCCCCTCAGTCAGTAACCACATTCTGTCCTACTAACTGCTCCTTGCTGCTTCTCCTGCCTTATCTTTCCCCCCCAGCTCACACCCAGTGAACTCATTTAATGAGAATGTGTCAACACTGAAATAATTATAACTATTCTAAAATGTGTGCTTATTTCACACTAAATTATTATTTTACAATACTTTTTAGAGCCAATAAATATGCTTACTTAACATATACTTAAAATATTTTAAAAAGATCTAAACACTTAAACGTATGATTATTATTTATTCAAACACATTTTAAAGCACAGATAGAAATCATTATATATATATATATATATATATATATATATATATAATTTTTTTTATTACAAAAATATTTATTCTTATTTTAAATATACATTCTTATCCATATTGGATTTTGTATTAAAATATGTAGTTATACAAAATATTATTAATTTGCTTGTATTAACATTGTAATACCGTTAAGTGGGCACAAAATCTTCATGAAGTTAAGGTAAATTTTCATTACGATTCCTTTTTAAAAAAAGAAAAGGTAGGCCTACAGTTTGTCCAGTTTGTGTGATTTGTTTTAGGTTATATAAACACGTTGTAGGTCATTATTTTGGTACGCTTTCCTGTAAATGCTCTGGGAAGTATTCATTAAAGTAATCGCTTTTTTTTTTTTTTTTTAAGTATCGGTAATCAGAATACTCGTCTGACAGGAGTAACCATAACGAAATACTCCCCAAACCTGTGTACAGATTTGAAAATGTTTTAATAAATAAATGTATCCCAGCAAGCCCACACAGGTAAACCTATTGATATGGTTGTACTCAGTTACAATAGGGCAAGATGTCATTTCTATCAGTTAAAACATAAATGGGTTTGCGAAAATGAGTTTAATGTATTTGAAAAATATATGGGCGTATATCGTTCGCTATTATTGTTTTAACACAAAAAAGGGTTTTGAAACCAAGTAATGTATTTTAGAATCAAGTCCTATATTTCTAATAGGGATACGAATGATCAGAAGTTGAATCATCAAAATGTTACTTGCTAAATATAGTCAGTTATTTAGAGCTGTGTAAATAACTCCTACTTTATTTTTATGAGTAATGACATTAACCACACCAGAGTGCTTTTTAAGGATTTTCAAAACCCAACTCCCAAAGATCAAGGTGCTTTTTGAGGGCTTAGTGAAGTATAGCTCTTGAAATGCAAACTAGAATTAAGCTGAAAGGACTTCTCACCAAAGTAAAAAATGATACCATGCTAATACAGGTTATTTCTATGATATGCACTTAATGCAGCTGTATCCCTCAGTTACAATAGGGCAAGATGTCATTTCTATCAGTTAAAACATAAATGGGTTTGCGAAAATGAGTTTAATGTATTTGAAAAATATATGGGCGTATATCGTTCGCTATTATTGTTTTAACACAAAAAAGGGTTTTGAAACCCTTCTTTTAAAAATTAAGAGACCACAGTAGTGTGGAGTAGTGGTTAGGGCTCTGGACACTTGACCGGAGGGTTGTGGGTTCAATCCCCAGTGGGGGACACTGCTGTTGTACCCTTGAGCAAGGTACTTTACCTAGATTGCTCCAATAAAAACCCAACTGTATAAATGGGTAATTGTATGTAAAAATAATGTGATATCTGTATAATGTGAAATAATGTGATATCTTGTAACAATTGTAAGTCGCCCTGGATAAGGGCGTCTGCTAAGAAATAAATAATAATAATAATAATCCCATGTGTTGTGGGAGCTGGGACAGCCACCCAGTTTCTATTTTATATTATCATCTTTACACTACATGCTACCTGTGCAATTTCAGATTTTGGATTCCCATCAACTGAGGCCTTTGAATAAGAATTAATAATGGATGGCCTTTAAGCTAGTAATGCACACAAGTTTAATAGCAATTCTTAAAGTTAAATACAACTTTCTAAAATTCAACTTTACTTTATATCCAACTGCATCCAACTGTATCCAACTGCCCCAGCTGTTTGTGGTGCTTGAGGTGCAACATTTTGTTGTTACTTTTGCCCCTCTCAGAATGCTTGCTACCTAAATATATTGGTCTCACTAAATAGATTATCGTTCTCTCTTCAGCAATAAACTAAGCATTTAAAATAAGCAAGACATTTCACAATTGCAGAGCAACCCATGCTATCCATTTTTTCACGAATGCAGAATAACATGATTTCAGCTCATTTGTATCCTAAAACATACATACTAATACATATAATACATACTAATACAGTAACAAAATATTAGATGCATTTGTTATAATTACATGCATTTATTAAAACTAAAACAGTCATCAAGAAACATTGGAGCGGTGATTACTTGTACATCTTTGGCACAAAGGCTCACCCGCCCCGAACGTAAAGATGCCAGCCGATGCCAGCCCCTTGATGATCCTGCTGCAGAAGTAGAGTGAGGCACGAGGAATGTGCACGAGGTAACAGTAATGCAGAGTGAGTTTAAATACGCTACCAACGTATCCGGAACTTCAAATACGGTATATATAAAGTATTCGCTGGAGTGTGTATATATATATATATATATATATATATATATATATATATATATATAGTTTAATCCATGCTCCAGTTCTTATAGGGTTTGGTTGCTGCACCATCAGATTAATTCCAGAGTTGCTTTAACCAAGGGTCATCTGTAAGTCATCAAAAGGTATGTGGAAATTCCTTTCAACATTTGTGTATTATTTTTAATTAAAAAAATTTAATTAAAAATGTGTTCACAGCGGCAGCCCCCTACATAGGATTCAGCTTTTATTTCAGTTTATTGAGGTATTAACAAACATCTCACGAGAGCACCCATGTCAACGAATGTGTCTATAGCAAGAAAACATGTTTTGCAGGAAATTATAATGGGCCATGTTTTTTGTCCATGACAATATCAAAAGAAAACATTTAAAGGGTTTATCAATATTATTGTTGTTATTATAATATTCTGGCCCTGTCATTCCTTTTCCAATAATTATATATTTCATTAGAGTTTTGTTTTTAGCACATTACATCTTTCTCATTTCCTGTATTTATTTAAATACTATGTGTTTGTTTTTGTGAAACAAAAAAAAAACATAAATGACTGCACACATTCTCACATGCCATTCTACAGGTAAGAACAGTGATTACCACAAAAAATAGCATATAAGTCAAACATATGTATAAGTAATACCCCATTTTCTATTCAAGAAAATAAATTGAGTTTGACAATCATTTTGCAGTATTTTACAGAATGTGCTTCTTTTGAAACATAGTTCAGAACTTCAAGCCACATCAGTATGTTAGCCTCAAGGTTGATACGTTGGTATGTGGTGCTCAAAAAAGTTGACTTATACATTGCAGTTTACAGTAGTTTACTAAAAACTAAATTTTAAAAAGCTACTTGTGTATGTGTGTGTGTGTGTGTATATATATATATATATATATATATATATATATATATATATATATTGCATTAAATAACAAAATGCAGAAAACTAACCATGCCTGTGTGTAGTGAAATTCCCAGCTAAACTAATAGCAGAATCTGAAGCACTGTAAACTTAGAAAGCACCTGCAATAGGAGAATGACCACTCCATTTAAACTTGCATCGTTGAGAATATCAGTCAGGATTTATAATTTTAGTTCTCTCATTCTATGTTTACAACACTGAAATGTTTACATAGTCACATCTGCATTCACATAACTTATGTACTTGTAAAGCAAAATGATTTTAAATGTATGTTCATGTACGGTATGCATTTTATTGGGCTTTTTTAATACAGATGAACCTGCTTTATATCATGATTGCTATGCAGGCATAATTCATGATATAAAGCAGGTCATGATATAAACTGAGTTTCATGTTTGCATATGACAGCACGTTATGAGTGCGAGAAAAAAAGAAAGAAAACTAACGGTGAATTAAAGAGCAGTGTTTTAATACTGTATGTTTAGTTGTTCTTTACATTTCAACACATGCATAGAATTTACTACAGGACATTACTCATCTGGAACCAACTCCCCAGTAATGTTGTTGAAGATGACACCCTGGGATACTTCAAGAAGCTGCTTGATGAGATTCTGGGATCAATAAGCTACTAACAACCAAACGAGCAAGATGGGCTGAATGGCCTCCTCTCGTTTGTAACCTTTCTTATGTTCTTAAATACGTTTTATATCATTAACTGGAAAATTAAACAGTTTGTGTCATTGTCTAAAAAAGGCATGAATTGTCAACTGATGGGAGCTATCAATTAGGCATTGCACTTAGTGGGGTTTTTTTGTGTGAATAAGACTATGTTAAAAAAGAAAACTTTGGTGACGTTGGTGTTTTGTAACTGAACTGTATCCCGTTAAGAGCGCCCAAAATGTCAGTTTATCAGCCAAGATGATTATTGGCTGTTAGTTGTTTTGGAAATTAATTATATCCTGTGGTTACTTAGTAAAGCCTGGCCACGCAGCATTTGACAGGCTGCACAAAATGTGACAATAAGCAGGTTTGTGAACTGGTATTGAGAGGTAATTTCTCAAAGAACCTATGGTGCATGGCGAGTGGTTTTTGAAAAATTGTGACAATAAACGGGGCAAGATATTAAGCGAGGTGATATATTTTTTGTTTATTTAGCAGTTGCCTTTATCCAAGGTGACTTACAGAGACTAGGGTGTGTGAACTATGCATCAGCTGCAGAGTCACTTACAATTACGTCTCACCTGAAAGACGGAGCACAAGGAGGTTAAATGACTTGCTCAGGGTCACACAGTGAGTCAGTGGTTGAGGTGGGATTTGAACCGGGGACCTTCTGGTTACAAGCCCTTTTCTTTAACCACTGGACCACACAGCCTCCTATAAAACGGGTTCATCTGTATTTGCAACTGTTTAAACTGCTTTGAAGTCCAGTAGAAACATGAGTTAAGTTCTGCTGCTTCTCCAGTTCTATAGCCGGCTGAGAGTGTTAATGCTGCCATTGTACCACCCTGTCTTTATACTTCCCACACAAATGCCATTCCTCCCCTACCAAGCTAAGATAATGCATTCGTTTGTAAAGACCTCCATTGTTGGTTATAGTGGTTGAGACTTTAATTGTTACAAAAAAATGCAAAATGTTTCATGTCAGATTGGTATGTGCTTGTATCTGTGTGTAGTGTCTTGCAGGTTTTTAAGACAGCTTAATGAGGGTTTAGCCTCCCTTTAATCCCACCCTCCTGGTGTAATTGTACGTTAAATACAGGGGAAAGAGTAGCTTTAACTGGATTCAATACTTCTTAAGATGGATTTAAGTAAAAAAAAAAAAAATAGAAAAGAGTTTTTTAAGTGTCACACCTCTCGTTTTCAGGGAGGTTAAAGCAAATTGCAGTCTATAGATTTTCTCGTAAAAAGAGATATCCAAAGCCTTATTAAAGTAAGAACTGCTAGGGTTTACAAATGTAAATGATTCTCTTACCTAGCGCTCCAGATAAGGAATCAGGTCTGGGTGTATTACCCTCTAATTTTAACACTGAGACAGTAAAATGTATTTTCAGGGAGTAAAATGCAACATTAACTTGAAGTCATGAGTAATCTCAATAAATACTGTACAATCTTTAATGGTAATGGTGGTAGGCATTAAAAAAGCGCCTTCCATTTTAACTGCAATGTTACTTTGAACTACTTTATAACCACACGTGTGTTCTACAAGGTTCTTTATCAGCTCAGCGCATTTATTTCAAAGAATCACACTTACTCTGCAAATTAATTACGTTACTTATATTTTAACATTACATTCTTAAACTAAGTGAACATGTTACAACTTAAATGTAAAGCCAAACCTATAAATATAATTAGAAAGTGCATTAATAAGTTATAAAACAGTTTTTAATATTATAGGGACCTTTTTTTAGCGGTTGCCTCTGACGATGGTTCCAGTTGGATTTATAGCTGGACTGGGGTGTTCACCCTTCACCTGTGTAGCTTCGAATTTTTCTTATTCTTACTGTGATTGGCTGCAAAGACAACAGGACTAGCCAGAGATTGGATAATGTTCGTTGGGTTGTTTTTTCTTGTGTAGTTTTCTAGTAAATGAAGGCATTGTATTCTGGGAGATGTAGTTGTTAGTGGAAGTTTTAGGGGAGGCAGACAAGCTGTGCAGAAAAATTGCTATGGGTATTTTTACGTATTAAATTTAAATGTAGTGCATATTTCTGATTTTTTTATGTGTAAAAACGGCAGGTACGCAGCTTATCTGGACCGCTGCTCTTATACATGTGTCATTAATGTTATTTGATTTACAAGTCTTACTTCTGTTTTTCATCACATCCTCAAAACAAGTTTTGCCTCACCAAGATTAATAGCCTCATGGAACGTTCTTGAAGACCAAAAAGATTGAGACACTTCATGTAATCAATGATCAAATCAATCTCACCTGACCAATGATTGATTTTAATGCACTATTGAGTTAATTGCAGAATGTGAGACCGATTTTATTATGGATGATGTGAAGGGCCCCAATCATTAAACAAGGATGTTATTAAGGAGTGAGGCATATGGAAATTCATCTTGGTGAGCCTAAATGTTCTATAAACTAACTTGCAATGATCTAGCAATTGTAGTTTTAAGAGAAAAATATTTAGAATGCAAAGTAGGCAACTTGCATCAAACTTTTATTTTGCAACCTTTTTCTGTTTTTTTTTTTTTTTTATAGGGAAGGTTCAGTGTCTGGCTTTCAGCTACAAATAAGCCCTCCTTTTATAAATCAATACCTGTAAAATTTCAAAAGTAGCCCCCAGCTGTTTTCTAGCACTGGAGTAATGCTATGGAGGAATCTTTGCACCTGCCATTTCCATCATAGCAAAACAGTTCCAGAGCATGCTGTATATCTGTCATTGGAGCCTTACACCCACTGGCACGGATTATACATACAGTCACTTTCAATGCAGACTCCTGCTCGCACTCTCTTTTCAGAATTCTCCCTTTTCTCTCAGCTGCTTCATAATGAATGCATGTATACATTTTACGCATGAAAAATTATACACATAGTCTACATTAAAACAAAATTAAAATTATGATGATTTTATCTTCATAACACTACATTTTTACCAGGCTAGATAATACATTTTCAAAAGTAAAATGAACACTAACAAGTTATAGAATACACATTTTAGCCCTGAGAGTTCTATGAGCAGATGACCAGTGAAAGACCGGGGAGGGGGGAGCTTAATTCATTTCAAACAAACTCACACAAAAAATACATGCTGTATTCCTAATCAAAAGCAGTGTTGGGGAAAAATAATTTGCTATAAATTATGTCTATCAAGTGGTATTTGTTACTATGGATGATCATTCTTCATAGGAATGCTGTTTGACATACTTGAACATTTTCCAGCATAGCTTCTTTTACCCCCTTTGAACAAATCTACATGCTTCAGCTGAATGCTGCATGCAACAGAAATATTTCAGAATATATTTCAATTGAACAATATTTTGAAATATATAATTCAATATGCTGAATGTGCCAGTTTTGAATATTACTACAGAAATCATTGGGAGTGTGGTGTGCAAGCCTTATTAAAAAGGACAATGAGTGGAATGTCATTTTGTTTAATTGCACGGCAGATTGGCATGCCCTTGTCTAACAGGGGAGCTCTGTGGAGTTTATGATCTAGGCCCGCCTGCACACTGGGAAGCCATCTGCTCCATGTCCCAGTGCTTGGACTGCCTTCCCCTTCTCCTCGCCGCTCATTGTTTAATAAGAGCATATGAACAAACAGAGCAGTGCCAGGTGGTGGAGGCAAGAACATGTGACCAGATCAGCCTCGCTGTGCAAACAGCGATGGCTTCAAAGGGACAGGATTTAAAAAGTAACCAAGAAGTAATCTACCCCCTTATTGGTCTCATTCATATTGAAATGCATGATCAGAGGAGCGCAGGCCCTAATCTTGCCAATGAAACGCACAGCACAGCTGCAAGGATAAAGTTAGAGTATGAGACCACCACTTCATTAAGAAACCAGGCCCCTGTGATTGGATTAAAGGAAATCAAAAGGAAATGCCATCTTACTCCATTGTCCATACAGGGTGACAATGTTGTCTGCTCACAAGGGAGCTTAAACAACAAAAGGGACAGAATCTACACCACAAGTGCTGCGGGCTCCACTAGGTATCTTCCTGTTGGAACATTAGGCCATACAGGCCTGAGGTTTAGCTCACTTTGGTTTCTCAGCATGAAGCTGCCTTTGCTAATTTGTATCATGGTACATTTTAGATAAAGAAAAAAAAAAAAATTAACTGCTGCCATTAGCTTATAATATCTGATTTTATAAATCATAGTCTAATTTAAAAATCCAGTTTATGCCAATCCTATATGATTTGAATTTCTTCAGCATTACAATCAAAATCCAGAAACAATGGACCAGATTTTCAAAGTGTTTACCAGTCAGTAATTTTACTAAACAAGAGTCCTTCACAAAGACAAATCTGCCCGATTCCAGCCTTGCTGAAGTACCCCCAGATGAGTCCAATTTTCAGCTTTGCCCAACACCTGGTCGTCTAATGGTTAGACGGAGACCTGGAGAGGCCTACAAGCCACAGTGTCTCACACCCACTGTGAAAGGTGGCGGAGGATCGGTGATGATCTGGGGGTGCTTCAGCAAGGCTGGAATTGGGCAGATTTGTCTTTGTGAAGGACGCATGAATCAAGCCAAGTACAAGGTTGTCCTGGAAGAAAACTTGCTTCCTTCTGCTCTGACAATGTTCCCCAACTCTGAGGATTGGTTTTTCCAGCAGGACAATGCTCCATGCCACACAGCCAGGTCAATCAAGGTGTGGATGGAGGACCACCAGATCAAGACCCTGTCATGGCCAGCCCAATCTCCAGACCTGAACCCCATTGAAAACCTCTGGAATGTGACCAAGAGGAAGATGGATGGTCACAAGCCATCAAACAAAGCCGAGCTGCTTGAATTTTTGCGCCAGGAGTGGCATAAAGTCACCCAACATCAATGTGAAAGACTGGTGGAGAGCATGCCAAGATGCATGAAAGCTGTGCTTGAAAATCAGGGTTATTCCACCAAATATTGATTTCTGAACTCTTCCTAAGTTAAAACATTAGTATTGTGTTGTTTAAAAATGAATATGAACTTATTTTCTTTGCATTATTCAAGGTCTGACAACACTGCATCTTTTTTGTTATTTTGACCAGTTGTCATTTTCTGCAAATAAATGCTCTAAATGACAATATTTTTATTTGGAATTTGGGAGAAATGTTGTCAGTAGTTTATAGAATAAAACAAAAATGTTCATTTTACCCAAACACATACCTATAAATAGTAAAACCAGAGAAACTGATAATTTTGCAGTGGTCTCTTAATTTTTCCCAGAGCTGTATGTTGTACAAAAACAAATATGATGTGGTTTTTACACTGTAAAAGATAACCATCTAACCAGAATAATCATCAATACTGATCTGAAAAAACTAACATTCCAATCAAAGATTAAACATTGCAGGTTGATTTAGTCATTACCGCATACGCTATTCAACATGAGTGACTGTAGATTTAAATAGGCTTACAGTTTGTTTGCTTTTTTAACCAAAACCAATTGCCAATCCTAATGAGAAAGCTTTGGTTCTTGTTCTCCTTTCTACATGAATTGCTTTAGGCTACATCTATTTATTTGAAGATATAACAAATACTGCAGTGGGGGAATGAACATCGCCCAGAGCATGCAGTAAATTTATTTTTTAATTGGAATGTTCCACGTCTTACCCAAAGACTCCCAGTGCATCCTTTTTAGTTGCTGTCCATACTGTCAATAATTACCAGCAATTGCAATTAAAACTTTACCCAAGTTATGTTGTGCTTTTCTGTTTAATTTCCCTGCAGCGCCTAATTACCCAAACCCTAACAAAGACACAAATAAAAAGAGATGGCTACAGTTTTACACTATAATTTTATTTTAAAATGTCTGTTAGTTGTTACCTATATGTGATAAAACAGCATTTCTGTGTGGAGATCTAAACTATGTTATAATCGTGTACATCAGTGGTTCCCAACCTTTTTCAATGTTGGGACCACCTTGGTGTTTGGATGTTTCCCACGGAGCACTTGTCACACATTTTTTCACAACAGCATTTTGAAACTAATTTGTATGTGTATATGTGCAAGTACATGTAGAAAGTGAAGTAAAGTAATTATATAACGTACCTAACTTAATGAGATTCCTGGGCTTGAATCTTCACTACCAGGTCGGCAAGGAATGTTGTCATTTTGTGCACTGAAAGTTGCTAATGGCAAAGTTCTTTAGTTTAAAATTGTTATTTTTTTTAGAATGCTTTGTAGATAAATGCTGTCTCAATGTTGCAGGTTTAAGAGCTTTGTTTGACAAAACCTGACAATTAATGCACTGGGGCTTGGGTCATCCTCGGAGGATCCAGTAAATGTAAATACGGGAATGCATGCTGGTTCCTACAAACGTTACCTCACGCAGCAAATTAATGTATCTTTCTAACGCAATTTATTTTAATGCCAACTTCGCTCAATGTACATACAAAAAACACCACAATATGAAGACGAGGTGGGTGGGAAGCATTGGGCTCTATGTACTAATACTACGTGTTCGTAAATAACTCTGCCCTTTGTAGAATTTCTGCGTGCGATTTACTAAGCAGCTCTTTTTCGTGAACAACTATCGTAATTTCACCGCAAGTTTATGAACAGCATAAATTACTGCTCATTATACAGGAGAGATCAGAGTTTGCATCTCATTATAAATAGTTTTGCAACGCGGCAAGTCAAAATCTAGAACTTCCGGAAGTAAACATTACAATGCAATACGAGTGTAGCGCAAACAGACCCTGGGCACAGCGAGAACAAACCAAAATGTAATCTAAAAGAAAGGGTCCCCAAAAACAGAAAGCATGAATAAAACTAAGCTTGTTTCTATATATAGAAGTTTAACATGGTACATATACACGGTAATTCTGCACCCTATCCATGCTTCCCTACGTGCTTTCAGTGCTTTAATTTAATTTAAGAATATCGCAGAACACTTTTGTTTCAGTCTGTATATTTTAGTTGTGTAAAGGAAATAAGTACAGTACATACAGCAGGCTACAGAGGCAGATACTTTTCGCCGTGTTTCATTTGTCTATGCACTACGTCAGTAAATTTAATTTCTATCCGGTACTGTACAGTATTATTGTTCAGCCAACACCTGCCCCCCGCCGTGCTGTAGGAGGCACTGCACTGTGCTCTGACTGTAGGCAATTTGAGAAAATACTGAATATATGTGAGCTCTGTCCAGTTGTTCGGCTTGGATTTTGGTATCAGAGCTTTAGTTTCACACTTTTCTTTTATTTTCTTCAATTCACTGAAGCCACACTAACTCCAAATAACAGTATATAATAATACAATAATACAGTAACTTAAAAAAAAAATTAACATCAAGTGTGTGTATTGCAGATAATAACAACTATGTATTTTCTTTATATTGTCATCTCATAACATGTTAAATGTACAAAAAGCCAAATTTAAAAAATAGATCTGCTATTACCATTTAAACATGATAAACATAGGATCAGAATGATTAAACAAAATAATCCATAACATTGTTTATTTTATTTTTGAATGGCGCTAACACAACCAAATAAATGACTCTGCTATTATCTTGCTGAACACACCAATGCAGTTTTGTACTTAAAAACAAGGGATGATTTAATGCATGGCGGGTAAGTCTACAAAGTCACAAAAACCTACGAAAAGTCAAGATACAAAAGAAAAATCAATAATACATAGAGCCTATTATTTCCAGAAGTAGTGTTAATATAATTTACTTTTGGCTATAGTCTTGTGAGATATTAAACCTGGCTGAAGACAGCCATATAATAAACATGGAGCTGAAATCGATCATTCACAGTACGGTACAGTTCATAAGTCAAGTTACCGATATAGGCTCTTTTTGTTTCACATTAACTTCTGTTACTATATTCAGTTAACATCTCCAAAAACGTCTTGAAATAATGGTATACTGTATTTGTCACAAGTGACAGTTTTTAACTGCCTGTATTTTTGTTGTATGTTCTATTAGTGAATCTGTTGTTTTTAAACTGCTGCTAATTCTCTGCCTCGGAAGGGGAAACCAGCAGGCATTCTTCCTCTGCTGGTGGAGATGGGGACAGCAGGCATTTTCCCTCTGCTGGTGGAGGTGGGACCAGCAGGCATTTTCCCTCTGCTGGTGGAGGTGGGACCAGCAGGCATTCTCCCTCTGCTGGCAGCTTGGTTCCTAGGGTTATGGAAGCCCCGACTTTCCTCTCTTTGGGCTGTGGACGCACCGACTCCTCCCTTTTGGGCTGTGGACGCACCGACTCCCCCTTCTTGGGCTGTGGACGCACAGGCTCCCCCCACTCAGGCGTAGGACGTTCGGGCTCCTCCCACTCAGGCGTAGGACGTTCGGGCTCCTCCCACTCAGGCGTAGGACGTTCGGGCTCCTCCCACTCAGGCGTAGGACGCTCGGGCTCCTCCCGCTTGGGCTGTGGACGCTCAGGCTCCTCCCGCTTGGGCTGTGGACGCTCCGGCTCCTCCCGCTTGGGCTGTGGACGCTCCGGCTCCTCCTCATAACTGCGGAAGGGACAGTTGGCGAACAGATGATCCTGGTCGCAGAGGAGGCACCCCGGCGTTGGCTTGTTAAATCGCCGTGGATGTCTGGCCCTTAGGCGGCACTCCTCCTCCCTGTCCTTCACCTCTCTATCCTCCTTCCATCCCATTTTATTTATTTATATATATATTTTTTTGTAATCCAACAATTTTTTTTTTTTTTTTTTTCCTCAAAAAATGCGGTTCCTGCTCTGGCCTGAGTCCTGGAGGCGCTGTAGATCCCACGCAGGACACCACGTGTCACAAAGACGGCCGGAGTGGGTGGCGTCAGACCAGATGCAGGAAATAAACAGACAGAGACTTGGGGTTTTGGTGAGGCTGAGAGCGTGATCGCGCTCAGCATTTAATAATTAACAGAACAGAAAATAAAAGGTTGGAACACAAAAACACAGGGCACGGCACTGGTAGCCAAAATAAAGAGACAAACAAAACGGACAGACACTAACAAACAGGGACGAACAAACACGGTGAGAAACACTACTTATTATTCTTGTTATTATTATTTTTACCTCCTATCTCTCTCTCTCCCGTTCTTTCGCCCTGAACACCCAACCCCGACTGAGTGCTACGTGTCTCTATATATACTGTTGTGCTGGGATTCAATTACTAATTAATTATTCACTGGAATCCCAGCACGTGAATTAATTCTGTGCAACCCCGTGCTCACATATTACATTTAACCAGCACGTGAAGTGATTTGTGCTCTCCTCGTGCCTAAATACAAATCTACACTTTTTTAAATACACGTGAAACACAGACCCGTTTATATCCCGTGTACCAATGACTATACACCAACATTAACACACGCACGCAACATACAACACATAACACACAATTGCACACAGGGGCGGGGCACATTGTCACAGTGTTTTTTGGGGGATTTTCTTTTATTATCACCTGCCACTGTTGGACTGACACTGAAGACATTTTTTGGTTTACAAACAAATAGATTTTTATTTTAGGTAACTACCGTGCTGTGTCTGGTTGGCACTCCTTGGACAATCCATTCTCCAGTATAGTAGGGCATCTTGTTAAAATTGAAGGAAGAATGGATGGAGCAAAATACAGGGAAATACTGCAAGAGAACCTGCTTCAGTCCGCTAAAAAACTGAAGCTTGGGAGGAAATTCACCTTTCAGCAGGACAATGATCCCAAGCACAAGGCCAAAGCAACATTGGAGTGGCTCAAGAACAAAAAGGTGAATGTCCTACAGTGGCCCAGTCAAAGTCCTGATCTCAATCCCATTGAGAATCTGTGGCACTATTTGAAAATTGCGGTCCACAAGCGTCGTCCAACTAACCTGAACAACCTGGAGCAAATCTGCTAAGAAGAATAGGCCAAAATCACTCTGACACTGTGTGCAAAGCTGGTACATACTTACCCCAAAAGACTTAAAGCTGTTACTGCAGCAAAAAGGTGGCTCTACCAAATATTTATGTGTGGGGGTTGAATACTTATGCAAGCAAGATATTTCAGTTTTTTATTTTTCTTAAAAATATTTCCCAACATAAAACCAATGTCACCTTACGATAATTGATTTTGAATTTCAGTGTTTTAAAATAAAATATCAAACAGAACGGAATTTTAATGTACCATTTGTAATTCAGTAATATGAGAGAATTGGTCAGGGGTATATATATATATATATATATATATTTAAATAATGCTGGCTCTAATTCTGATGAGTCAAATGTGCTTTCATAATGTGTATGTTATTTAGTTAGTAGGATGACCAGATAGCAAGAGTGAAAAATCCCCGCACCCCCTCCTGCTCCAACCCCTACACCCACTACATCCCCTACTAACTCGCCCTCCTTCTCCACCTTCTTGCCCCTCTCAGACTCTGACCTCTCCTCCCTGCTCCAGGGTCACAAACCCACCACGTGTGCCTTGGACCCCCTCCCCACTCACCTCTTTCAAGCTGCTGCTCCTGCTCTACTCCCCTTCATCTCCTCCCTCCTCAACACCTCTCTACTTTCTGGTATCTTTCTCTCTGCCTTCAAAAAAGCCTCCATCACTCCCTTCCTCAAAAAACCTACCCTCGACCCCACCTCCCTCCAGAGCTACCGTCCTGTCTCCCTCCTACCCTTCCTCTCCAAAACCCTCGAGCGGACTGTACACCGCCAGCTCTCGGCTTTCCTGTCCAACCACTCTCTGCTTGACCCTCTCCAATCTGGCTTCTGCTCTGCTCACTCCACTGAAACCGCCCTCCTGTCTGTCACCAACTCACTAAAGTGTGCCCGAGCTGCACTGTTGATCACTCTATTCTACTATCATCTCTCGCTGACCTGGGGATCTCTGGCACTGCTCTGGCCTGGTTCTCTCTCCTCTGTCCTAATTCTCCTCGACCTCTCTGCTGCCTTTGACACTGTTGATCACTCTATTCTACTATCATCTCTCGCTGACCTGGGGATCTCTGGCACTGCTCTGGCCTGGTTCTCCTCCTACCTCTCCAACCGCACTTACCAGGTAACCTGGCGTGGAGCAACCTCCACACCTCACCCTCTCTTAACTGGAGTCCCCCAAGGGTCAGTCTTGGGTCCTCTCCTATTCTCTCTCTACACCCGCTCCCTGGGCCCCCTCATCGCATCCTATGGTTTCTCATCCATTTCTATGCTGATGATGCTCAGATTTTCCTCTCCTTCCCCACCTCTGACTCCACCATCTCCTCCTGTATCTCTACCTGTCTGTCTGCTATTTCCTCCTGGATGCACTCGCATCACCTCAAACTCAACCTCTCTAAATCTGACCTCCTTTTCTTTCCCTCCTCCTCCCCCTCCTCTGATCTCTCTATCTCTGTTCCTCTGGAATCTACCACACTCTCTCCCTCTTCCTCTGCTAAGAACCTTGGAGTCACCCTGGACCCCTGCCTCTCTTATTCCCAGCACATCTCCACTCTGGCACGCACTTGCCGATTCTTCCTGAGCAACATACGAAGAATCCGACCCTTCCTCACCAACTACGCTACCCAGCTCCTGGTCCAGGCCCTGGTACTCTCCCACCTAGACTACTGCAACTCCCTCCTGGCTGGCCTCCCTGCATCCGCCACCCGTCCGCTCCAGCTCATCCAGAACTCTGCTGCCCGCCTGGTGTTCTCTCTGCCTCGCTTCGCCCACGCTACTCCACTACTCACTACAGATGCCTTGACCAGTCTGCACCCAGCTACCTCCAGACCCTCATCTCTCCCTACACCCCCACTCGACCTCTCCGCTCCGCCTGCACTAGAAGACTGGCTCTACCTCCGCTACGCTCCCCTGCCTCCAGAACCCGCTCCTTCTCCACCATTGCTCCACAGTGGTGGAATGACCTTCCTACAGATGTCAGGACTGCCCAGTCCCTGACTACATTCCGGTGCCTCCTTAAGACTCACCTCTTTAAACAGCACCTGTAGAACTCCTCTGTTTGTATCCTGGGACACTATCACCCTTCATTTAAATGTGCTTTATTTTGCTCTTATCTGCCCCCGTATTTTACTGCATTTAATCCTGTACTTCAGAATACTGTAATCTGCCAAGTCTTTAACCTGTAGTATTTTGTATTTAATCATTTCCTGATTATAACTATCACTATTATCTGCTGTATTATTGAATTGTGATTTGTCACACTTGTACTTTGCTTGAACAAAAGTTATTGTATTTCTTGCTCTTATTGTATTACTTGTATTGTAACACTTAATGTATTTGCTTACGATTGTAAGTCGCCCTGGATAAGGGTGTCTGCTAAGAAATAAATAATAATAATAATAATAATAATAATAATAATAATAATAATAATAATAATAATAATAATAATAATAATAAAATCGGGATACCCAGTTGGTGAGGGGAGGAAAGAAACCTTGTGTACTACTGCACAACGCAAGGGACGCAAACTACGTATCTTTCTTCTGTGGATAGGCTTTTTTATTCCTTTGCCTTCATGTGTGCATTGTACTTAGGCAAAAACTAAAACTTAGAGAAATGTAATTTTAAAAAAAATACTCCAAAGCGGTTAACTTTCTTGTTTACTGTTCAGATGACGGCGATGTTTTAATCAGCCTACCAGTGCCTCTGTACTACTCTTTTCTGTGACCTGCTGTACTGTACATAGCAGTTAGGACAAAGTCAGTGCTGCATTGTTTTTATTTAGGTTGCTAAAATCTAGTTTTCAGCATTAGACGTAAAAAATACCAAAAATGGACGACAAAGCAAAACAAGCAAAGTATATTTCGGTTGAGGATCGTGTCAAGACATTCCCAAAGAAACTGTGCAGCAGATGGAGGTAATTGTTTTGCACATCTTGTAATGTGACAAAGAAAATACGATCGATCGCTATAACTTCAGAATCACACATTCAACAAAAGGCTGCTACAGAGGCTGCTGAACAGAAAACAAACTGGAAAGTCAGCTCAGACAAAAAAGTATTCCTGTGTTGGGTGTACCCAAGTTAAATCAGCACTACAGGTACAATCAAGAACAGCTACCTCGGTTCAAATAACCTGCTGTTTACTTTTTAACTGCAGTTAGAATTTTAGACCCAAATAGGCATGTTTTCTTTGTTTTGACTCAGTACTGATAAAATAAATTCCTGGACGGGACAAATAGCATTACAACAAACGTTTTGCATATAAGGACTTTATTAAAGAATGCCAGATACCTTTGGGTAACAGAGTTTTGGGCCTGTTTCTACTCGATTTCCACATCTGTATAACTTGGCAAAGCTTTGCCTTACACTTCCAACCAATTCACTGGATGCAGAACATGCAGTCTCAATGTATGGGCAAGTCCACACCAGACTGAGAATGTCGGCAGCAACTGTTGGGAAATGTTGCATGCTTGCCTTTTAACAAATTACAGCACTCTGTTTAGTAAGGAAGCAAGTACCACTATTTTTAGGCTTTCATAGTGCTCTGAAATATTAGGTGTATTTAATATTTAAACAGGTCCGCGAAATGTCAGTGAAATCCTAATTATAATCCTAATCCTAATTGGATGACTAGACCATGGGCAAATGATTAAATCCATTTTTTTCCCACTGCTTTTGGTACTTGCACTTTTTTGCTTTTTAGTGACAACACCAGCCATCATGACACTTTGCCAGTAAAACCGGACGCACAGGCGCAAGCACCAAGAAAAACACATCACGCATACCGCATCATATGACTGCAGGTTAACGTGATTGAATAGCCGCATAGATGCAATGCAGACAACTCACTCAAACAACACGCCCTAAACCAGTAGAGTATTTGAAGGCGATGCTTGGTATTGCGTCAATGGGAGCTAAAATATATATTAATTTATACACACCTGTTATAAAAGGAAACAGATAAAAGGGAAACATGCAGACTGCATACACATCTTATAATTATATATAGGGCTTCTGATTTTCGGTTTTAACCGATAAAACACCTCAGATACAAAAAAATTTAATCGGTGGATAGCCAATAAACACTGGAAAACACCGGAAAAACTGTGGAAAAGGTTACTCTATTCACGTTGACTTTACCCTTTTCCCATTAAAAAAATAAAACCTACTACAAAAATAATAATAAATACATTTCCCAGTGCTGCTGGGCAAGGTCCCGCCTTCCTGACTTGTATCTATCATTAATTAATTCTGAATATTTTAAACCTGCCCCAACAACTGAGTGACAGCACATTCCTACATTTCTATTGGAGACTCCGCTTGCAAGATTTAAAACGAGATTACAATCAGGATGGAGGCTTGCTAGTGGGATGTAAAGCTATATTAAAGTTAAGATACAGAGGATTTAAAACAGAATTGTGGCAAAATGTACAAAAATGCCTACACACAAAAACCCCAGAAGAATGTGCCTGTGACTCAGGGATTTCATTGTGGAAGACAGCAAAGGAAAGAAGGTACAACTTAAGTCTGCAAGTACTGTCGAGTTACTATACATATTTTGACACACAAAAAAAAACCTCTAAAGCATTTTGGAAAGTAGTCTATCAAAAACGAAAGCCCCCCCCAAAAACTATTTACATAAAACTTGAAAATAGCTAAAAAATAAGCACCAAAAAATACAATTAATAAAACCTGAAAAACAGAAGCCCTAATTATATATCATGTGGTTAAAGCTGTTTGTTGTGTTGCTTAGTAATATTAGTAGCACAACGTGTGATTGTGTAGAATTTTTTTTTTTGCAAGAATTGAGTAACCGAATTTTGGGAGTTGCTTTTAAAGTAATTTTTATGAAACTTGGTTTTGAATACAGCCCTGTCTTCAAATAGTTTATGCTAGACCATTAACCGCAAGTACAGTTTTTCATTTGTTTTTTTATTATTATTATTCATTTCTTAGCAGACGCCCTTATCCAGGGCAACTTACAATTGTTACAAGATATCACATTATACATTATTTTACATTATACAGTTATCACATTATTTTTACACACAATTGCCCATTTATACGGTTGGGTTTTTACTGGAGCAATCAAGGTAAAGTATCTTGCTCAAGGGTACAACAGCAGTGTCTTCCACTGGGGATTGAACCCACAACCCTCCGGTCAAGAGTCCAGTGCCCTAACCACTACTCCACACTGCTGCCCATTTCAGTATTTAATTCAGGAAAATCCCAAAATGAGAGTAGAAGATTTAGGCATTTGCTTGGAGTTCAAAGGGGAGGCTGTTGTGTGGCTGGGGATGTCAGAGCTAATTCTGGATCTGTCATCCTTTGTCTTTTTCTGCTGTTGCTTACTGCTCCTCTGCACAGCACGCCGCCATGGCTGCCACAGATCTGCTGTTTATTTTGAAATAACATTTCTGCTAGGGCCCGGTGAAGATGAATGAACTGTAGCTGCCTTTCTCTCTGTTGTTAATGACCAGAATAAATCAGTAGTCACTGACTTCACTACAGTCAAGGCATGTGCTGATGGGCTCTTGGCAACTCACAGTCTGCCACTCTTTTTCATTTGCTGATGTATTTATACTTTTCATGTAAACAAAGGCTTAATAAATAGCCACGCTGCTGATTTGATTACAAAATCTTTCCTGATCGTGTTATACACAGTAATTCATTTTAGGCATCCATTAGAGAAATGTTTGAAATTTCAGAAAGAAGGATATACATTTCTTTGTTAATTAAAAACACGGGCAATAATAAACAAAGGGTGAATAAGAGGCCGTTGTTTTTTAACAGTGTATAGAGTTTTTATAAATCCATAAAACTTTCGGCATTAGCACATAGCAGCATATTATAAAGTATTTTGGCAACCAGAATTTTAACTCCTAATGTAGTGGACAGTGCTGTATGATACACTGCCGTTACAGATTGTGTCCCCTGTCGGTGAGATGAGGTTAGAAGCTCTAAAACCACACATTCAAATGAGCCTGGCTGTTTTGCATTGTGGTTTAGATGCTCGTTTGGGGTTTGCAGGGTTGCCAGTTCGCGCCCAGCCTCCACCCTCTTACACTAACTTTAAGACTCTCTAACAAGTAGCTCACACAGATGGTATCCAATCGTTCCTTGGTGTCACACAACTATAGCTGCTTTATTTATTTATAAAGCATCAGCAGCAGTGTAACTCTGATGAAAAAAAAATAGGCTTACACTACTGATTTTTCCATAATTTTGTGTACCAAACAAAAAATGACTAACTTACCATGCAATATTTTATGTAATTACTAAGTCCCATTTGAAGCTGCAGCTTGGCTGAAGGAATTCCACAAGCAGAGCGCTAGCTATTAGGAAGGTCAGGGTGCCATCATATCACCTTAGCCGCAGCCTGCATACTGGTGAGGAATCAGAAGGATTTCATATGCGCTGTACTGTAGCTTGAGCGAGATTATAGAGAGCTTGTCAGCAGAGCACCAGAATCTTGAAGTGGATACAAAACAGAAGTGGTGCATTAGTTTGACAATGAGACGTATTATTGCTGATTAACACATTTTGGTTATTACAGTTGTTTCCGACTAAGCGAACACACCTTGGGAAGCAAGCAAAGTGTGCATATAGCCGTAGTGTTCTCTAAAACGGAGTTAGCCATCAGACACAATATGAATCAATAAATAAATAAATAAATACATGTGTATTACTTGTCATGACGCACATGCATCAACTTGTGAAATAAGTAAAAGCAAAACAATAGGCAAGTGTATGTTAATAAACTATAATAATAATAAAGTAACAGACAAACTAATGTTAATAAAACTAAAGCAAAACAACATGGTCAAAATGCTTAAATCGCTATGTACAGTACTATGAAATTAGCTGCCGGGTGAGTTTCGGGCTATCACAATGACAGGCAAAAATAATGGGCGATACTTAGGGTTAACTTAACGCTAATAAACTAACTGACAAAATAAATTAACACAGCACCCCTACACACATTACAAAATGCAGCTGCAATATACAAGACATGCACATTAGTTAACAGAATGGTGAAGCAACTCACCTGAACGGGAAACACCACATTACTCAGCAACTTGTATCTGAATCAGGTTTTTTTCAAGAGCTCCAACTTTGTGTAGCAAGAGAAACAGCGACTCATTTTGCTGTTTGTTTACGTGCCATTTTGTAGAGATGAGGTGCACTCGTGGAAATCAGAATACAAAACAATTCAATGATATGACGGCGGTTCTGGAAAGATTTAATAATCATCAGTGGCTACAGTGATCTGCCTCTTTACGTAGCTCCCCTTATCTTATCAAGGTGCACTACTTTTGTTCATTGCTGCATTGGTTTGTTTTTATTTAGTTCATACGTTGTACTGCTGTGTTCATTTTACTTTATTGAAAGTATATGTTTGTCCTTGTTAATTGTCATTCATGGAGTTAATCTGCTTGTTATTTCTCCCCTATTTAATGTTGTCTGAGGAGAGACTCGAGAGATTGCAATCTGGTTGAGAGACGAAATGCAAGGACTTTGTCTGTGTTAAGAAAGTGAGGACATTCGTTCTTTTACTTTTGGGTAAATAGAAGTGTGGTTATTTGCTAGTGGTCCCTTGTTGTGATTTAGCTTTGTGTGGTGTAAATCAGACAGTGGGATCTTCTTTCTTTCTCTTTTGAAATTCAGGCTAACCCATTCACTGTAGGGCAACCGACCTGTTTGTGTGTGGTTCCTGTAAATGCGCTCTATTGAAGTCTGCTGCCATCTGCGCTTCATCTCTCTCGGTCTCTGTTTTTCATATGTGGGGAAGACTTCTCCCCGTTGTGAGCTTGTTTTAACCCTTTTTTGCTGTTTTGTTTAATCTTTTTTTATTAAGACCCAGACCTGAGACGTAAATTAAAACTTGGTTATAGTTTATGTACACCTCCTTTCAGGAGCACCCCCAAAAATGTTTCACATGGTACACAAAACTGAACCACACTGACATCCCATGTCATGTCAATAACGACTCTACATGCTGTATAGTGTTTCAGCCAATCAGAGTGCTGCATTTGTGTTCCTTCCTGAGTTTCACAACACCTACACTCACATTAGAAAAATGCAATTGCATCACCATTTCCCTTTTTAAAAATGAATAAACACAACGTATTGCCATAGAGACAGAATAGCAACTACAGTGGCAGCCAAATAGTCCAAGACCAAAAATAAACCTATTTGAAATACAGACTTAAACTAGGGGGGAAACTATAGCTCACAAATCTGTTATGCTATGGGGTGCCAAGTGTAAAAAAAAAACAAAAAAAAAATAAAACAGCACACATATTTACCAGGTGTTTTTTTTAATTGTTTTTCTGGCTTTACCAAATTTTTCTTAGACTTAACCCCCCCAGAAAATACAGATTTAGCTTAATACATAAATGTTAAAAATAACAGTTAAAAGTTTTGAAATGTGTACTGTAGCAAACTGGCCAACTGAAGGGGGCATTGTTGGACGTTTGTGTTGTCCTGGTTGTTTGTCCTGTTTGTGTGTCCTGTGCTTCGGTGTTTTGTGTATTGTTATTTCAGATCAGAGAGAGAGAGACAGGCTGCGGGATCTGTGTTAAGATCGGGAGTGCATAAGGAACGGGGGTGGGGGTGTGTGACAGAGATCGAATGACTCTTGGTGTTAGATCTCCCTCTCGACCTGTGAGGGCACGGTGCAAGAGGAACAGAGTACTCTTAATTAAATGGCATGACAATTTATTCTGTAGGGTAGGTGGAAGTCTGTCATTTAGGAGAGGAACGGAGCTACGGTATCCAAACTCAATGACCCCGACGGTAAACGGTGTGGCATCCGAGGATTGGAGGAGCGGATGCGCTCGTTAACTTAGGGAGCGAGGATATAAATAGGGGGGTAGCGTACATGATCGGTTCCTTTTTTGCATATGGTTAGGAACAACCTAGAAAAGGAGACTGTATATTGAATACCGTGAGTGTTATTTGTGAGTCTGTGTGTTAACACTGTTTGTCTTGGGTTTGTTGTATTCAAAGAATACTAACCCACACGGTCTGGAGCTGCAGCCGCAGGCCAGCATAAAAACCGGACATCACTGCTCACCTTTTCCACTACAGAAACCGTCTTTGCACCACTAACGAAATCACGCACTGTCTGTGTATATGTGTTTTGTGTGGGTGGAAGAACTGGACTTTGGGTTACGGGTCAAACACACTGGATTATAAACAGAAGTGTTACACGCCGCTGTACCACTTCTTTCATTATTGTTTACAGGTTTTGCCTTGAGGCTCTGGACATTTAATAATTTAAATAAACACCCTTGCACCTGTACAACATTGTCTGTGTGATTAATCCGCTCTGCACTGCACTCACCTGCACGTATTAACCACTTTGCCACAGGGGGCTACAATTTAGTTAGTGACAGGGGAGTTTGTTATTTTGGTGGCGTGGTCCTGGCCCAAACAGGGACTCGGGACGGTATTGAGTTCTGTTCAAAACAATAAACTGCTGTCATTTAGCCCTGCACACCTTGTCTCCAGTGTCATCCATCGTGTTGAGAGCTCGAGTCATCACAGTACTTTCAGATATAATTTATAAATATTGAAAACGCGTATCACAAATTCAACATTTAAAGTCAATATGACAATTAAATCTGGAAAAAGTCTGTTTTTAAATCTTTATTTTACACTTGGCATCAACATTTAGCTAACAGATAAATCCAAAATACATGATCTTTCAGCATTTTAGAGTTAGTTCAAACTTTGTTGTTTGCAATTAAATTATGAAAAAAGAAATCTGTTTTTTACAAAATATATATTTATTTATTTTGACAGTTAAATCTGAAGCTAACATGCAAATGAGTCCCAGCCATTTAAGTGGGGGAGAGGGCTGTGTCTGTGTGCGTCTTATTCCGATTTGATGTGTTGTTGTGTCAATTGTGTCAGAGATTATTTGACAAAACACTTTCTTTATGTAAAATTAAAAAAATAAAAAACGCAACGTTTTGCTAAAACCACCTAACAATAGACAGTCTGCCTACCTCTCCTGCAAAATGGAATGAAAAGCCACCTAATTGGCGACACTGCTCTCTGTCACTTCCCTGCCTCCTCTATGTATAGAATGTCTATGTGAAATGCTTAAATGGGTGGGGACTCATTTGTATGTTAGCTTCAGATTTAGCTGGCAAAATAAATATTTATTTTGCAAAAACTAGAGCCTTGTTTCACACAGACTTGAGACTGCCTGGAACAAATATGTCTCTTGGTTTATATATCTGCCTGCTACTTGCAGGCAGGTGATACTAATTACAGATTGGAGCCAGGTAACTCATCCTGGCTCCCTCCTGCGGCATTCTGGGGAATATAGTGTTTTGAGACCCCTCCGGGACTACATTTTATTCCTCTTCCTCCCCACAGTCTGTCACACATCCTTCCCCTTGTGTGAAACACACAGGCCCTCTCAAGGCCCCCCCCCCCCCCCAAAACACAACAACCCTCCTTCAAGTCCCATTTCTCCCTTTTCCTTCGGTGAACTTGAGGGAGGTTCGGTTCCATTTCCGGCACAGCCAGGTAGGGACGGTGAACCAGTGATGAGGGACCCCACCGGGTTGACTGGGGCGACAGAAGCAACGGCCGGGGTCTACAACAGGGGACCGGCGTAGCAATGTCCGGTCACCCAGGGGAACCGAAGCAGCGAACAGGGGGAGCTTCAGCGACATCTGGTAGCAGCCCAGTGTCGTCTTGTTGCTCGGTGAGAGCGGAGCAGGGAACCAGGTGGAGAGCTGTGACCGATTCTTCCGACTCCTGGGATCCAGGTCTAGCGTAGGGAGGTCCAGGCAGACCGGCAGGGTGTCCAGGAGCAAGGGGCAAGGGACCATACCCAGTCTTGCCAGACTGGATCGCAAGGGTGGTGAGCGGGGCTGTGGTGGAGGTGGGATCCTCACCTCCTCCCCCTTCTCTGTAGCCGGCAGCGGTACCTCTCGCTCCTTCGGCTGTACCTGTTGCTCCGTCGGCTGCATCCCTCGCTCTGGTGCCGGCCACACCATTCTCTCCAGCACCACTGCAGCTCCGAAGGCTTCGGTTCTGGCAGTCCCAGCTCTTGCCTCCACTTCCGGTTCTCCTCCTTCATCTCAGCTGTATTTCTGTTGATCCTTTTTATGAACTCTACCAAATCTTCCATTTTTTATTTTAAACCTGTGCTGGGTCTGTATGGTTGGGTACCGCTGCCACCATATGTAAACGAACCTTGCGGCTCGGGTTCATATTCGCCTTTAAAAACCACAGATCCAGGCACAGAATGTAAAGTTTAAGCACTTGCGTGTAATTTCATTATTTACAATAAATAAAACAGAAACAGAAAACCAAAACCTAGCTCACACTGGAGCACTAACTAAACTTTTCAAACAAAAAGAACAAACTGGACAGCTAAGCTGTTTACCAGTTTAAAAAAAAACCACGAAATTAAATTTAAACACTAAAGTATAAACACAAAATACAGGTTCACACAGTACCTTTAGTTGCTAAATCTTCACTGTGACAGCCTCGTTTCACACAGACTTAAGACTGCCTTGAAAAAACGTTTTTCTTGGTTTATATAGCTGCCTGCTAATTGCAGGCAGGTGATACTAACTACAGATTGGAGCCAGGTGACTCATCCTGGCTCCCTCCTGTGGCATTCCTGAGGTTTACAATGAAAAAAATAAAAAAGATTAGAAGGCTGTGTGGTCGAGTGGTAAAGAAAAGAGCTTGTAACCTGGAGGTCCCCAGTTCAAATCCCACCTCAGCCACTGACTCATTTTGTGACCCTGAGCAAGTCACTTAACCTCCTTGTGCTCCGTCTTTCGGGTGAGACGTAGTTGTAAGTGACTCTGCAGCTGATGCATAGTTCACACACCCTAGTCTCTGTAAGTCACCTTGGATAAAGGTGTCTGCTAAATAAACTAATAATAATAAATAATATCATTCCTCTTCCTCCACCCCAGTTTGTCACAATATGTATATATATATATATATATATATATATATATATATATATATATATATATATATATATATATATATATGGTATTTAATTAGTATATTTTCACAAAGTTAATCTTTTTGTGGTTTTGTGTTATGGTTTACCCTGTGGGTTGAGCAGAGCTGCGTCTCTGGCAACCTACCCCGTCCTGGTACAGCTGCAACTGAAATAAAGCCTGGGTTGTATCTGTTTTATGAAAATTCCTGTCTTGGGTTTTTATTGAACGAATACAGTGACCCCCACCTGATTGAATAAGGAAATGTGGTTGTGTATTATATAAGTCACTTTTCCTGGGTTTGAACTCACCCCCAGTTGGCATAAATTACTTTTTATACGGCCCTAATTGGCCAGGTGTTACATATGGGTTTTACAGCAGCTCTGTAAAATAAATATCATTTAAATTTTAATATTATGATAATTGTTATTGTTCCTGAATATCTGGCTAACTGAAGGCCAGCCTTTGTAAACATGAATGCTAGCAAGTGCGGGTCAGTTTTGTTTAAAAATCTGTCTTAAGTATGTTTACAAATTCAAACTAACAGCTCTTTCAGGAATCCTTGTACACATTCAGCTAGCAGTGTTATTAACTGTGGATCTTTCTCCTCTTGACATCGTATTTAAAGCTTATTGAGTGTGAGGACTTTGTGCCAAGCAATTTCAGTTATTTGCAATAGATAAACCTTGGATCTAGAATCACAGTATTTTAATCTTACAGTGGTAACTGCTACCATTGCTAAAGTCTAACATTCTCAATTGAATTAATGTACTACATACACAAAGTGTTTCACCATTTAATGTGTCATTTAACATTGTGCGTGTGTGTGAGAGAGAGAGAGAGAGAGAGAGAGAGAGAGAGAGAGAGAGAGAGAGAGAGAGAAGAAAAGAAGAACATGCAATACAATACTTTTGATGGTGGTAATTGTTGCAGTTTTTTCCTCTATCACACTTATTTTTATATTTGGGGTTTCAGCCGTTTACTTTTTTTTTTTTTTTAAATGTTGAAACCGGGCAGATCAACAGCTCCAATGATTTATATTACCAGTACCTTGAAGCAGTAACAAAAACCCACATACAATAACATGTTAGCAAAAACATATTAAACTGTCACAGTTTACACATTGATGCTGCCCGTACACCTTCTTTACTGTCTCCTGACACAACAGACAGATTTGAATATTTTCCCTTCAATTTTGGCAACGATCCTTCCTTTTGGTTCATAAAGCAGACTGTCAGAAAGGTGTAAAGGATTGGATTGGATGGGAATGGGGACTGACCGCCCACACATCACCAAAGAGAGTGGCCTTTTGAGACCTGGGCAGTGAGGACTGCATTGATGCTGCTGTAGCTACTGTGTGGATCAACAGAGTAATTCAATCCAGAACTAAGATTCACATTCAGAGATCAATAATACAATAAAAAAGAATAAAAAAACATGTAAGGAAAAAAAGATATTTGTTTCCAATAAAAAAAAAACAACCAGGCCTTTGTATTTTGATGTGTGTTGGCACACAGTCTAAGCCTGTCAAGCGCTGTGCTAATTTTGTGGCTGAAGCTGGGATAACTAAATCAACTGTTCTTCAATAATGAATGCATATAATACTGGTAGTAAAATTAACAATAATGAAATATATTTTGTTTAAAGCGTCTGATTCGGGAATATCCCCGGTTTACTAACATGTTAAATTATCACATTTTAATTACCGGTATTTACAATTTGGCTGGATTTCACAACTGTACAATTGTATTTTTTTTTTACCTCTTGGGTAAAGCTACGTCTTAGTTGGCACTAAGTTCAAATCAACATGAAGTTTTAACATCTTCTCTCATGTAATGGAAATCCTGTCACAGGGATGACAAATCTGGGACCGATTCCTACGAAGATTTTCGGTTTTGATCTCGTATGATCTTTGAGTTCCCGCAGGAGCAACGACTCTACCTTCAGTGAGCACGTTTCTGACCCATACACTCTGTCCCAGGATGAGATCTGGTCTTTGCTGAGCTCTGTATCGGCGGTTGTAGTTTTCCGCTTGAGTTTCTTTTAATTCTCTATCCTTCCTCTTAAAGGTGTTGAGATCTGGCCAAGCTGGTTTCAATTGTTGTGGAGAAACTGGTAAGGGGGCTCTGATCTTATGGCCCTAACAGTTGAGCTGACGAAACACCATGTGCCAGTGGTGTTACTCTGTGAGCGAGCAAATTATTAGCAACTTCTATGTATCTATGTATTTCTGTAAATCTCCGCAGCTGCTTCCAGATAACATCGCTTTCCTGCGCCTGACGTATCTGTCCCAGTTTTGAGGTCATAGCAGGTAAGTTGGTCAAGATATGGCCTATGTAGACCTTGACGTCTGCTTCCAGTAATTCCTCCTCTTCAGTCAGCGGATTGTGTAGTGGAGCTCTTAAAAATGTATCGGCAGTGTGATCAGGCTGGCTGTAGGGGTGACGTCAGGCCAGAAAGGAACACACAGACAGGCAGTACTTACAGGAGAAATTGAGATGCTGCGGCGCTCAGTGAGTTTATTGTAAAATAAAAGGTTTAAACAGAAAAACAGGACACGACACTTGAGGCCAAAATAAGCAGACAAACAAAACAAACAAACACTAACAAACAGGGCACGAACACTAAACACAAAACAAGTATGGTGCTGGTGCTTCCAGCACTCGTAGCAGTTGTTATTTACTACTATTATTATTATTACTATTACCTCCTCTCTCTATCTCTCTCTCCCATTCTTTCGCCCTGAACACACAACCCCAAGTGAATGAAGCGTGCATCTATATATACAATTAGATGCGATTCAATTACTATATATACAATATAGATGAGATTCAATTACCAATTAATTATTCACTTGAATCCCAGCACGTGAACTAAATCTGTGCAACCTCGTGCTCACATATTATTAAGTACTTTAAATGCAATTATACATTTTAAACATTCGTGCTCATTACCCACATTATATCCCGTGTACCAACTACAATACACCAACATTAACACACCACTGACACTCTAGTCTCCTTCCGAAGACTGTATTGTGCCAAGACTGCTGGAGAGCTGAGCTCCTGCTTAATACTCTTGAATGCTGCTGGACATCCCGAGTCCACATATTTTCGCTTCTCAGCAGGTCTCTGATAGGTTTTGTAAGTTCTGCCAAATGTGAGGAGAATTTCCCTACGTAATTCACCATGCCCATAAATCTGCAGACATCTGCAACATCCTTGGGCTCTGGCATTTCCCAGATGGCTTTAATTTTGTCAGGATCAGCTTCTATGCCTCTTGCACTGATCAGATTACCCACAAATTTGACCTGTTCCACAAATTTACATTTTTCATTGAGAGTCAATCCTGCTTGCTGGAGTCTGCATGCAGTCGAGTGTCGTGTTCTTTATGGTCTGTGCCGTAGACTAAGATATCCTAAAAGGTATAGACAATGTCAACCTGGGGGACTTCTTTGACTTGAAAAAAGAAAAAAGGACCAGGGGTCATAAATGGAGATTAGATAAAGGGGCATTCAGAACAGAAAATAGGAGGCACTTTTTTACACAGAGAATTGTGAGGGTCTGGAACCAACTCCCCAGTAATGTTGTTGAAGCTGACACCCTGGGATCCTTCAAGAAGCTGCTTGATGAGATTCTGGGATCAATAAGCTACTAACAACCAAACGAGCAAGATGGCCTGAATGGCCTCCTCTCGTTTGTAAACTTTCTTATGTTCTTATGTTCTTATGTTCTTATATCGTCTGCGTGACAGAGTGTGCCTTCTAGCCTAGAAATCAGCTGTGTGATTCTCTTCGAGAAATGTTCTGGAGCTGATGCAATACCGAATAACAGACTGTGAAAGCAGTACCTGCCAAAAGGTGTGATGAATGCGGTGAGAGGAGTCGACTCTTTATGAAGAGAAATCTGCCAGAAACCTGTCGTGGCATCGAGCTTCGTGAAAATTGAGGCTCCCTCTAGTTGGGCCAATGTTTCATCCACTGCGGGGAGAATGCGTCTCTCCCGGCAGATGCTCTCTTTCAAACGTGTGAGATCAACACATATTCTTATTTTGCCATTAGGTTTTGGCACAACGACCATGCCAGCACACCAGTCAGTGGGCTCTTCAATGCGGGCAATCACTCCCATCTGCTCCATTCTCTCAAGCTCTTCTTTAACTTTGTCCATCAATGGCAATGCTCTCAGAAGAAACGTTTTCGTAACTTTTGTTTTAATTTATTTCAGGTTTCTTTCAAAGCGACTGACTCTACGTATCTTTTTACCTTAATGGTGGTGCAGTTCAGTCTATTCTGACACCATGTTGTGTTTTGGTCGATATTACAGAGGGAGAATACACACACAGGCATTCATGTAAGCAATGTGTTTATTCTGAACTTTACCCAGAACAACTACAGAAAGGTCATCCTCATGTTCTGATGTAAGTTAACCCTTGTAATATTTGTACAAAAACTGCAAACACCAGAGCCCTATGGATGATCAATCAAACACCAGAGCCCTATGGATTATCAATACCCAGTCGATCATATGCTTGAAAACAGTTCAAATTGTTACTGTAGTAATGTTTAGCAAATTAAATCAGATTTTATTAATCCTAACCCTAACCCTAATCCTATCCCTAACCCTAACCTTAAGATAAAAATTAACAATGTTTGTTAGCAGTTAATAAACTAAAAAACAGCCCTTAAAATAAAGCATGACCATGCTTTCATTTAAAGAATGTATCATCACTGATCGATATGTAGTATTTGTTAATCAAACACAAACTGATGTCAAAACACAGTTTGGTTTGGAATCTCTGCTGAATGAATACCAAACCGTGTAGTCTCATGTTAATGGCATGATACAGCATACTCTCTCCTGCACTCAGTGTGCCTGGTACAGGAATAACAATGTTTTGTCATTTTTATTTCACTTCCATTTTACTTCCTCACACCTGCCATGGACCTGAAAACAAGACTGTTTCTGGTCTTTTAAAGCATTCATATGTGAAATGTGAACCTATTATTTGTACTTACAGTACATATTACTTTAATGTAATTTTAGTGTAGTCAACTGGAACATCTCTTGGATTTCATTGGCAATTGTGACTCACAGATAATGTTGCTTCTAACAGGATACATAAACAAATATTATGTGTATAGCTATATGCATTCATGCTTTTTATGTTTTATAGCAACCACTTTCTTTCTGCAAGGAATATTCTGTATTACCATATAACCATACCATATAAAGTTTTCAGAGGTAAAATGTGGTGGACGCATAGTACAGTGTTGTAAAGTAAAACAAAACTATAATCAATGTATAGATCAGTAAATACATATGAAAAGCAATTGCTTTGCAAATATACAGTAAAAATAATAATAAAAACCAGCAGGGAAATATATCTATTTTTTCATATTACATGGCTACATTAAATCGTTTGCATGTGTAACTGTGTTTATTTTTTATTTTTTATTTTTATGGAGTCGCCAGTGTCTGAGCCAGCAGAGTATGTGGAGAGGCTTCCCTTGAGAGTTTGTACTGTAACTCTAGTTGCAAGGCTGCCCTCTAGTGTTCATTGCAGTAGTGACAAATCCCAGGACTCGGGAGATACACTGTGATTTCACTGTGTGTTTACTGAATCACATTTTATAAAAATTACTGATTATCTAATGTTTTTAAAAGGGATAAAATAAGTATCTAAAATGGTAGACTCCACATTGTTCATTTATCTATCTATATATTCTTAGGTAGCAGTGAAAATCACAATGTTTTGTTTTTATTGAAAATCGGTAAAGACATTTAAATGTAGGATACTACTTTATTTCCATATAGTACTTACATGTGAGTAGACCCCGATATTGATGTGAAACAGCCATCTGAAATGACATATTAAGATTAGCTACAGTATACTGTGCATTCTACTTTAAATATTTGTTTTTAAAATGTATCATATAGGGTGCTGTAAGATACAAACTAATTCTGACCTCACTGATGGTCAGAGCAGCCAGGTGGGTGGATATCAGTTTGTAGCGTGCAGCACACTAGAAGATTTTTTTACTGTATTAAATTAATATAATATAGCGGGATATAATTAACTGGTGTTTTACACTTCAGTATATCTCCATTGATATTCATTTCAGTATATTTTCATAAATGTAGTGTGATAACACAAAAAGCATAATATTTGTGGATATTTCTAGGTGTACTAGATAACAACTACAAAAAATCCAAGAAAGGTGATAGAAAGTTACCTACTTTTATGCTGATAAGCACAAAAGCATTCACAGTAAGTGTCCTTATCATTTTTATTAGTCCAATTATAGTTGCATTTATGTCTTTCAAAGCGTTCTCTCAACCATGTTAATCACACACACACCCCTACACTTGATAAGCCAATGCACCTTGTAGGTGTGTCGCCACCTTGCTTTATTCTGGTCTTGCTGACAGGATCTGTCAGCTTTGTATCTTTTGCCTTTGCTTGTTGCCTCATTCCAGCAATGCATTTGTTCAGCACATCCCACAGTCTTATCGTGTTCCTTATTCAAGTCAAGGTGGGACGTCTTCTCTTGTTGTCTCTCTGAATAAATGCCAAACAAAACTGAAATAATAATAATTTAATACATTTAAAAGAAACTGAGTATATATATATATATATATATATATATATATATATATATATATATATATATATATATATGCAACAAAATGAAACATGTATATTATTATTGTTATTGTTATTATTAGTAGTAGTCGTAGTAGTACAGTATGATAAAGACATTATATAATTATCTGGTGTCTATCAGTATTATTTAATTTTTATTAATAATATTATTATAATACAAATAAGTCAAAAGTTTGAAATTAATGATTTATGTTAAAAAAAAAAAATAATACATCTGCACATTCTAGTGAAAGGCATAATGCTTTTCTTATTTGAAAGCCTAAACCCTAACTAGCCTTAATCATAACTAAATCCAAACACCAAAGCACCACAAGAGGTTTTAGGATATAACTCATCCTAACTCATAACTCAAAAACATAATAACATGAAAGCCACTTTAGCCAGTTGTTTTATAAACTTACTGCTAATTATTTCCCCCGCGTGGTCTGTTTAGTCTGTTATGACTTTTTCATCGAAAGATGTAATATCACCTTATAGCCACTTGAGGATCGATTTAAACACTGGTTATGTTAATTATTATGTATGCTGCTAATGTTATCAAATATGTTACACTCGGATTATGTGTTGGGCTTCTGTTTTTCCTATTTTTATTAATTGTACTTTTCGGTGCTTATTTTGAGCTATTTTTGAGTTTTATGTAAATCGTTTTTTCGGGGCTTTTGTTTTTGATATACTGTATGAAATTAGTGTTTTCGGTTACTTTCCAAAATGTTTGAGCGTTTTTTTTTTCTGTCAAAATATGTATAGCAACTCGACAGTACTTGCACACTTAAGTTATACCTTCTTTCTTCCACAACGAAAATCCCTATGGTTACGGGCACATTCTTCTGGGGGTTTTGTGTGTAGGCATTTTTGTACATTTCGGCACAACTATGTTTTAAATCCTCCGTATTTTAACTGTAATACAGCTTTAAATCCCGCTAACAAGGCTCCATCCTAATTGTAATCTCGTTTTAAATCTTGCAAGCAGAGTCTCCAGTAGAAATGTAGGAAAGTGCTGCCACTTAGTAGTTAGGGCGGGTTTAAAGTATTCAGAATGAATCAATGATAGATACAAGTCAGGAAGACATTGACCAGCAGCACTGGGAAATGTATTTGTTATTATTTTTGTAGTAGGTTTTATTTTTTAATGGGAAAAGGGTGAAGTCAACGTGAATTGATTAACCATTTCAAAGTTTTTCCGGTGTTTTCTGGTGTTTATTGGCTATCCACCGATTTCATTTTTTTTGTAACAGGTTTTATCGGTTAAAACCGAAAATCAGAAGCCCTAGTTATTATGTATGCTGCTAATGTTATCGAAGATGTTACAGTCTGATTATGTGACAAAGCTGTTCAAAAGTTTGCATGGAACACCTAAACCCAGACCTGCAGCATTTTCTTTTACTAAACTACTAAAAATGCTTCACAGATTTCCTTTTTCCCCCAAAATATATTATTTTGGGGGATTCCTTTAATGTCTCCTTTACATGTTTTGTCTATCATAGGGGTACCACTGTACCAAAAAATTCTTATTAGAAATAATTGTAAACATGTGAATCCAATTATATTACGTGGTTGGTAATTTCCACTGAACTAGGTTTAGAAACCAATTGGGGAATCCAAGCCAGCACTTGTCCAAACAAAAATGTAGTGAAGATAATTTGAGGTGAAAAGAACGAATGCTAGTTTAGGAACAAGACGGTTGTTTGATGTCGTAAAGGAGCATATCATGCTGACTGCTTTTAAAATTCGATGAAATTATGAATTAACCTTTAATTATTTGTTGTACTCTTTAATAACTAATTTGTTAAATATTAGTTAAAGTAAACATGTAAAAAAATATTTCCCCAACAAACCTGTCAAAAAATGTATAGATGAGAATGGAATATGTGTAAATATATAGTCTTATTTTTAACTCCCAAATTGTCAGACATTTTTGCTATTGATGTGCAGATCTAGCTCCTACTATCATAATTTGATGACAGATCAGTCATGAACGCATTAGAAGATGACAGCAAAATGTCAAACTAATGCTACTGTTTTTCAAAAATAACATTTTTCCAGCTCCCTGTAGTATGCCATTCTCGTTCTTGGAGCAAATTGCTAGTGTTCTGAAATCTCCATGCCATTCTGAAGTCACACTGCTCCAATATATAGTCACCAACATGTAACGACTCCCACATCGAGTCAAACTAAATTATCTCAGTAATGGATTTTCATTCTACACTTGGTCTCACTGTGCCAAAAACAAAAGGCAGTCCTTTCCAAGTTAACATTGTCCTAATTTATTATGTTGGGGAGGAACTTGATGACTATCTGCTATTTGGAAGGTTTTTTTTGTATTATTATTATTATTATGGAAAACTTTCACATAATTCTTTTCTTACCATTTTATCAGGTTAAAATAACTTCTAAATACCAGCACTTCATCAGGACTGACCTGAAGCTCATCCTTATCAAGGAATGCGTTATAGTTATGTCCAATTGCCTAAGAAAACAAGCACAGGCTCAATGGAGTTTGTCAAACTATAAGACATATGACTTGAAGACAAGGATGTATTGCATGTGCTCCTATGAACCGACCCTAGCTGTAATTAATAGACATCCCACTACAACAATGTAGGATCCTTTTTTATTGTTCAGTGTTCTGTGCATTTCCATTCTTGTATGTGCACAATGTGAGCAGGTAATACTGTATATTATACTGAAGTTCTCTGAAAGTTTCTTATCGAACAAGTAACCCTTTGTGTCATAATTTCCAAACTGATTAGTTAGAGTACTAGCTTTAAGGTTTTAAGAATTTTCATTCCTCCAATGAAGACTTTAAAAGTTCCATTTGTTTTGTAATGCTTACAAATAACAATAACACAGCAAATGTGCAAATGTTTAACCTTTAGATGCTTTAAAATAATTGCTTACCTGAGATGATCTGTTTATTTATTGTATTTGATTTATTTTAATTAATTCCTAGTCCTCAGAAGGAGAGACTGTCAGTTGCACTACAGTAAATTGTCATACATTATACATTTTATTACAGTGCGTACTTTATATTTTATATATAATATAGTCCACGAGGCATGTGCAAAAAACTGAAAATAGTCTTCATGTGGTTATGCGTCATTAATGGATTTCCAATCATTATTTTTCTCTGCATACAGGAACAAAGTGGTTATTGTTATTGAAGCGACAATGAAAAAAAAGATTTACAGTAATATTCTTATTTTGAAGTGATTTTAGTATATGTCGCCACCTGGTGGTTAATGCTGTTAAGATCATTTTATTCTCTAACTTGAGATGGGAATTGAAAACATGCCATCGCTCTGTTAGAGGGAAGCTGTCAGCACCTTAAACACACTAGAACAAGTAAAAACAATCCTTTCTGAGCCACAATGTTGGAGGTGAGCACTCACAGGTTTCACTCTGGAGACTCGAGGTAGACCTTGGGGGCAAGCAGTGCCTGTTTTTGAAACGTCCTAGAATTTTGAATTCAATAAGTACCAGCTGGAGACTGAAACTCGGAGGGTTTCGGGCTATAAAACAACACATTCTACAGATAGAAATGGTACCAGCTTCAAATAAACAGGTAGCAGGGTGCATGGTGACTTAAGGAATAGTTGGTGCTCCACTGTAACCCTCTGCAATGTCACATTTTGTTACACATGGAAAAACGTGACTCTAATAATCTTTTGTTTTTTAAAACAGAATGAATTAGCATGTCTGTTGATGACATGGGCTTCTCAATGAGTCTAAAGAGTTATTCAAATCCTTGATTACAGACTTACTTTGGGAGGTAAGTATCAGCTTATCCTCACTGTAGGAAGGGCAAACTTCTTATATTTTAAACCTATTTCAAACAAGACCCACTGCATACAAATGACTCCACAGGGTAGAATGGTAAGTGCCATTTTTTCCCCTGTGCTCCTGTAAAGCATTACAAGGCCCGTCGCTGCATTCAGTTTTAAAATGTGTGAACAACCGAATTGTTAATCAGATTTAAATCTTGTATTTGTTGAGTGATATTCCACGTGAAACATCAGTTTTTGTTTCTTACCTTCCTGTGTGAAGTGCACATTAGATCTACAACCGACTATTTGCACCTAATTATAGTAGTGTCAAAGGTACAGCTCATAATCATTAATGCCAAGTTTGGTTCCCCATCTCCCAAATATCAATTAAAGGATTTCCTTCATTACAAGTTATAATTAATTTCCAGATCTTGTTCTGCTTCTCATGATACACCACCAGACTGATTAGAAAAAGCTTGTGCAACAATTGAGTCATCCTCTTTAGATTTACGCTAAATTAGTGGTTACAGCACTGATCTCTAACCAAAAGCTATTAAACCTTTATTCTTAATAATGTGAGAAATTACTCATTTTCATTTTGGTGTGCCTACACAAAACTGAAGCACAGGCAAGACCTGGAGCCCAGCCATAAGGATTTGCCACAAAGCAAGCACAGAGTTTGATTTACCACCCACTGATTCCACTGTCTGCTGTTAACCGCTGAAGCCAATGCTGGCTGTCCTGTTATGTATCTAGCAAGCTCGCTAGGTGGTCGTGGGCGGACAATTTCCTTGCAGGACTGTACCTGTCAAGGCAACTTTTCTCTTGGCTTCACTTCTGAGACCTGAGGCAAGGGGATTAGGGATGCCCTTTTAACTGTGCTTGCACATATTTTGAGCTATAAATGGCAATTATATGCACCTTTCCTTGTTTGTGGCATTTATGAACATGTGCGAGATATAGACTGAGTATACTTTTGAATCCTGAGTAACTTCTTTTTTAAGTAAATATTTTCAAATGACCGTAAGGAATTTTGTTGAAAATTTCTATTTGCATGTATTCAAAGCTATGTCTGCTACTGTAATACAAATGGCAGGGGCTGCATTTAGTGTTTTGTAAAGTAAAGGACAGTTTTTATAATTCTAGGAAATGATTTATTTAAAAATATATATATATATATATATAATTGCATGAGACTGATATCATTGGTTAGCACGATTATTCTGATGAACTACAGTGTAAGTAACCAATTTTTTTCCTGGGTTTTTTAAAATGTATTTGTCAAAAAATAATAATTTGCGACATCAGGCTTTTAGTGGGTTTATATATGGCCTCATTGATGAGGCTAGAAAATCTAAAGGCAGTACCCACATTTTAATCATCAAGACAACCGTAAGTTGTACATTACAAATTCATTAGCTCTTTGTGTTTTGCCTGCAGTCTATGTTTCACACAGTGGTGTTGGAGAGACATCCCAGTGGGGCCCACCTTTGGTAAAACCTGCTCTTATAATATTATAAGACAGCACTAGAATTACAGATTCACCAGGGACTCTAATGCAATTATGAGTGTTTACTTACACCATGTGTTTCTCACTGAGCCATAGCTATGTCAGTATTAACCAAAGAGAGCCAATGTTTTACAGCGACTAAGAGGCTGTGTTTGTTTTCAAAGGAAGACAGACTCCCTGAACACTCAGACACACTAATTAAAGTAAACTGCAGAGGAGCATAATACAATATGTATGTTTGAAGACTGCGGATTGAACTCCACTGGCATATTAAAAGTCCAAAGAAAAAATATTAATTATTTATGACTTCAAAGGGACACATTGTGAGCTGTAGTTTGTTTAAAGGACTATCTCAACGCTGCTTATTAGTGACCACCTGAAAAACTTTCTTTTAACAACTCATTAGTTATGAGATTTATACACGAAGATATAATTTTGCTTAACCTTACATATTATTAATTAAACCAATTAAGGTTTAATTACTGCTGGATTGACATCTGATGCTTTTATTGAACTGTTTTAAATGCTGGTTGCAGAAATAGGATGACTTCCTATATGAGAAAAATGGTTCCATTAAATTTCTCCACCATGCACATCAATTCATTATATAGGTCTCAAATGTGCAGTTTTGATTTTAATTTTAAAACATGATGCTTGGTATTACACTGGCTTAAAGGAATCTCTGTTTACAAGCCATTTGCACTTCTCAGATCATTTCACCTCGAGACAGATCAGCTACCTCCACCAAGGTGACGAATAAAGATTTATGATAATTGCTGATACTTACGGAATGATTTTGTTGGGACAATTACTTTAAGTAAACATTCTGATACAGGTTATTTTTTCACTTCTGTTCAAAGGGATATTGCACTTTGAGACACTGAGGGGTAGATGTACTATAGTGTTGCGCCTGTCACAATAATCGCAAACCAGTTGCAAAAATAATCGGAAGTCTAGGGTGAAACGTGCAATTTTGACTTTTTAGGAAATGCTTTGCGGCAGCAGTTTTTCTTAGACGAATAAGTAATTAGGGGCGTTCCTGCATAAATTGTCAACAATTGGGTGGATTGAGTGCAAATGAGGGTTTTCAAATATTATAATGAGATGTACTAAAGCTGCCGGCAATTTCAACACTTTGCTAAGAACTTTTGAAAGCACATTTTAAACAGTCGCAATTGTTGCTGGCATTTCCCAGTCCACTTTTTCTTGTGCGTTGTCCGTTGTGCTCAATGCATTTTTGACATTACCTAATTTCCAATAAAGGCAGGATTTACTTACAAGCCTTAAAAACAAATTTCTATGACATTTCTGGTTTTTTCCCAGCATGTTGGGAGCAATAGACTGCACACATGTGCCACTAACCCCTCCAGCTCATTCTGAGCATCTTATAGGACCATGATCTATTTTGTGTTAATTGTCTAGGTTACTAAGTAGGTCAAGTTAAAAATAATAATTAAAAAAAACACTAAAATTCTTTAATTCAATTTAAAATAAGCTTTTATTCGCTTTGTACACCAATGTGTACAATGCAGCAGCATGATTTATTTTGTGTTACCGGTAGCCTATAGGCTAAAGTAAAAAGTAAGTGTGCTAGGTATTCATTTGATTTTACTACTGTACTGGTTGTAAATCTCCCTCCCGACTTTTGAGGGCGCTAAGCAGCGAGGACCAAGTTCTTTGGACGGGCTGGCCTGACAGTTCTTTCCCCGGGTCGGGAAGTCAGTCAGTCTGGAAGAAGACGAGACTCCGTTGCAAGAACGTATTGACCCGGAAGGAAAACAATGTAGCAGTCGTAGAGTGTAAAGGCAGCTGCATTCGTTTACCAATGTCATGCGTGACAGCATATAAGGGGGACGGAGAATCGTAATCGGTTCCTTCGCTTGGTTTTGTGAGTAGAATCGAGAAGGACGGTAAACTAGTACAGGGACTGTAAACGTGAGTGTTGTGTTTTGTTTGTTTGTAGTCAACTTGTCTTGTCTTGTACATTGTTAGACGGCTAAAACACATTTCCAGAGCTGTCGCCAAGGGACAGCACTGAACTGGAACATCACTTCACCACTGTCACTAAATAAACTTGCATCACCCACCACGAGCACTACCGCACGCAGCTAGTGACCGTGTTAGTATATTGTGGGATGGCTATTTATGTTTATAATTTAGGACTGCAATCCTGTTGTTATATACTCCGTGCAATACATATTGCCGGGGATTATTATTTGGTCACCAGACCTGGATATAAATAAAAAAACAATTTCCAAACCGGATTATAACTCTCTGTGTTTCATTACTGGACTGGATCAACCCTGCCCCTGCACGTGCCACTTACCACTTTGCCACATAATACTGTGTAGGTCTACTGTACAGATTTATATTTTTACATAATGTAATGTGAGCCTACGCAAAACACATTAATGTTATTTCAGCGCAATGATTTACATTTAAAATGTATTGAGCACTATAAATGTATGTGTATGCAAATTGATTGTATTATTTTTGAACCCGGCACCTTATGTCGGACAAACCTGTCCGGTTTAGCGAGGGGCTACTGTATGATTATGAAAAGCATTTTGGGGGGTAAAGGTGGGGGCCCAACTATAGAATCAGATGGATTAAACTGCTTTTAATTATATATATATATATATATATATATATATATATATATATATATATATATATATATAACTTAATATAACTTAAAGTGAATACACAATTCTGCAACAAATGCAGTTTAGCCACTTGTAATGCCCCCAGTCCTGACTTTAAAACAAGCTATACTTTTGATGGATTTGCTCTGTGAGACACACAGATAAACAGGTAGATAAGCTGTGTCACTTGTTAATGGTAGATTACAGTTTCTTCTTACTGGCACTGCATGTCACTGAGCTTGAAATAAGGGTTGAGGCACACTTGGAGTGCAACCATTAGTTGTATATATGCTAAATGAACAACATTTATAGATAATGGGAAGTATGTTAGCTTTAAATCAGTTTACAGGACTGGGTATGGTTTTTAGTGCACTGAATCTGTACATGCATTTCAGTTTCTCAAGCGAGTTGCATGATGAACTCTGAAGAATCTAGTTCAAGTTATAAAGTCTGATAATTAAATTTGACTTGCATATGGGTTTTTCTATTGCAACATATCTCCCCATCTGCCACATGCATCTATGCGCAACAGTTAAAGTGTTTGGTCCCAAAAAAAGGAAGCTGAGTGGTGAGTATAACACAAACATCACAGACTACTGTACATACACTCTTTAAACATATAAGTGAATATGTAAATAACAACATAATAAAGGGTATCTAGCTTTATTAAATGCGCTTCTGTATAACATACTGGACTGTCAGGTTTGTTTTAACTAGCAGTAGTTTTCAAACTGTGCCTTCAAGCACTTTTAATGTCTAGGTCAGGGGTTGCGAACCTATGGCACGGTGCCAAGAGTGGCATGCACGCTGCGGAGGACCCACGTCGGATTAATAAAAAAATGCAAAAAAAAAAGATTTAAAACCAGGTTAAAATATGTTTATTATACAAGTGTTTTGTTTCTCTTGTACCACTTTGAAAACACATTGTAGTGACCCAGGCAGCATGGCCCGTTTCAGAACTTTTATGTTGTTGTTTGTTTGTCCCGTCAGTCTTGTTTTGTGCTTCTGTATTGTTAGTATGCTGGACCTCGCCATTTAGTCAGAGCGGATGGGACCCGCGAATTATACATTAATGGCTGTTTATAAAAAATAAAAATAAAAGATTCCTTGATGTATACTAGAACCAGTATTCCGACGTGATGTTCAGCGGTGGAACAGTGGAGGGCAGTCTTCTCTGTATTTTGATTTTTAAAAATCGTTATCGTTATCGTTATGGTTCCAGGTGTGACCATGGCTTAAGCGTCACTTTGACACAATGCACCAAAATGTCCCACGAAACACTGATGAAAAAAAAATAATACTTGTGCAGGCATGTAAAAATTATGAAATCCAAACTCAGGCCTGTACTGCATTTGTTACTCACGGCAATAGCCTTGTGCGGTCCAGTTATGCGCTTTCATTGCATGTGGCTCGGAATGGTAAACCATTTACTGACGGTCCATATTTAAAAGAGGCTTTGATGGTAGCAGCTGAAAACATGTCCACTGATTTCCCTAACAAAGACAAAATAATTCAGCGTGTGAAGGAACTGCCACTTTCCAACAATACTATGAAAGACTGCATTTTGTCTATTGCACAGTATGTTGAAGAACAGCAAACCGATGACTTGAAAGCTGCAAATGTATTTTCAATAGCAGTTGACGAAAGCACCGATATTAATGATATTGCAAAGTTGGGTGTGGTAGCGCGATATATTGTTGAAGACCAGTTAAGAGAGGAGCTGTGTGCAATAATACCAATGCATGGAACAACTCATGGAGAGGATGTGTGCAATGTAGTTAAGAAGCATTTTGTTGAAAGAGGGATAGACTTGAAAAAAAAATTGGTATCAGTTACAACAGATGGAGCAGCCAGTATGCCTGGTGTATGTAAAGGAATTGTTAACATTTTAGAAAACAATCTGGAACATCCTTTGATGCAATTCCATTGCATAATTCACCAGGAAGCTCTCTGTGCAAAGATGGCAGGGCGTGAATTACAACAAGTGATGGATCTTGTGATAAAAACTATGAACTTTACCTGTGCCAAGGCATTAAACCCCAGGCAGTTTCAAGAACTACTCCAAGAAATGGATCATCAATACGGAGATCTATTACTCCACAATAATGTAAGGTGGCTAAGCCGTGGAAAAGTCCTTGCACGTTTCATAAGCTGTTTGGCAGAGATCAGACAGTTCCTTAATGAAAAGCAGCAATATTACCCTGAATTAGAAGATCCAGACTGGTTGTCACACCTCATGTATCTGGCTGATATCACAGAACACCTGAATGCCCTGAACATCAACATGCAGAGGCTTGGTCAAACTGTCAACATTCTGTACCAACAAATAAAAACTTTCCTAAGAAAAGATGTTAGTGAGAAAAAACTCACACAGACATCAGCCCAAATTTTGACAAGCTCGGCAAGTACCTGAGACAGCTGAAGAGCGTTTCAACCAGTTCAGAACAATGGAGAGCACATTTAAATTTAGTGGGGAAAAAAAGGATATGATCTTGGATAAATTTGAATGGCTGGAACTTGATGACCTTGAAATACAACTGATTGAGTTGCAGGAAAACCCAACTTGGACAGGAGAATTTGTGGATCTGAACCATAAACTTGAAAATTTGCAGCGGGACCCAGCAGCTCTTTTAGAATCCAGTCAACATTCTTCACAGAAGAAATTGCCAAAACCTGATCAGTTGATTCTGCAATGTTGGAATGCCTTCCCTGCATCATTCAGACAAATGAAGTTACTGGCTACAGCTTTCCTTTATTCATTTGGTTCAACATATTTCTGCGAGCAGCTGTTTTCTCAAATTAATCTAATATTGTGTGACAAAAGAAGCTGTCTCACAAATGAAAAAGGTGCATCATGCATTCGTTGTGACCAACTACACACCAGAAATTGAAAAAACTTTCCTTGTCCAAGCAACAGCAAAAGTCTCACTGAAGTTCCTAGCGTTGGCACTCAAGGCACAGCAACACTCAGAGTGAGTAGAATTTTGGCACTTGGTAGGAAAAAAGGTTCACAACCCCTGGTCTAGGTGTTGCTAAGATACAATGACAGCACATACTTGGGAGCTTATTCAATGTAAAGAACCTTCTAGAATTAAGGACAGCAAAGTCTGTTCCACAGGTTTTACAGTTTTTTTTTAACCCTGTGAAAATAGGTATGGGGTGTCAATGTGTTATGGCAAGTTTAGGGTCAAACAAAGGCATGGCAAATCCTTTACAACAAATATAATGCTGAATTGAGATAAGGGGCTCCTATATTCTTTCATTTTGTGTCAAGACTTATATTTGCCCTACAGCACATATTATGGAATGTATTTCACCAAGTGGCACCAGGGCGGCATTGAAGCGAAGCAAAATAAATAGGATCCTATTTTTTGCGATTTGACATGCGTCAACTAGGGTATTGATCAATCAGAGAACAGCTTCAATGCACGTGGTCCAGCAGGGTGAAGCAGTATCCAAAATGACAGAAGAAACCATAATACTTGCCGTTGAAAAAATACCCAGAGCTTTATGACAAAGGGCATCACAATTATAAAGATACAGATTTGAAAGACAATATATGGGTCAATTTCAAAGGAACTGGATAAGCTTGGCATATATGATGTATTGCCATATGTGTTGAAATATTGTTTGGTTATCGGTTTGGGGGGAAATTCAGTAGATGATCTTGCAACCCTGGTTAGCTAACAATAAGAAAAATATATGAAGGAAGAGAGAGAGAATAAGACCATTATTTAAAAAAAAAAGGTAAGGAAGAGACAATATCAGACTGTAATGTAAATGTAATGTTGTATTTTAGAATAAAACAATTGGTTAATGTATCCATGGGATCATGAACAAGTTCAAGTTTAATTCCCACCAAAATCTTTTATTTTTTGTAACTTAGATTAAGCAGTAGTAAATATATAAGAAAGTGGCATTTCAAAATCACATAAGCCTGATTTTACTTTACTGAAAAAGTTGGCTACAGTTGTTTTTTCATTAAATACAGTACTTGTAACTTAGTAGTTCTTTGCTGATATTAATATTCAGCTTTCATATCAAAATGTGTGTACTGACTAATAATTTAAACTCATTCGTTTTATAATAAGCATTTAGGTATATTATGTCCCTGAATGACTGTAAAAAAAAATGTAGAAATAAATGTTGATTGATAAAAAGGGCTACTCCATATTTACCAATGTAGCTCATGATATACTGAAATCTTATTGGCGCATCAGTTTTTATTTATGTATTTATTTTGGTGCCTAAGGATGCGGGAAGTGGGACTGCTGGTGGTGCACCTGAACTCACAACAACTGTTCTCTTGTTAACCTATCAGCAGTATATGGTTGATCTGCACTGCCTGTAATATTGTCATGAATCAGCTGTTTCAATCATTCAGCATTGCTGTGTGAGGGCTGTCATTTAGTGTTTCAACCATTAGCATGAAGCATTGCCATGTGAGAGTGGGTGCTTACTGTTTCAACCTATCAGCATCAAGTATTGCCCTGTTCTAGTGAGCGTTTACTATCTGAAAGTCTTGTAGCAGCTGTTTTTGCTGTGATAATTGAGCTCAGCAATCTGATGATAAAAACGTGAAAAACATTCTCTAATATCCAGCACTACATTTAAAAGTAAGCCAAGCAAGGAATATTTTAAATGTCAGCATACATATGTCAATTAAACAAGCCATATTATAAAATGTTGCACGTTGTAATTATAGGTACTGTATAGCATTGTGCAGATATGCCACTGGAACTGGTTCTGTCATTTGGTTTTACTTAATAAATGCTTTATATTTTATGCTGAAACACCTGTCCAGTTGTGTCGGTTTACTAGTACAAAAACTGTAACTTGAAAAAAGACTGAACAGTAAAAATTTACGAGAGTTTACGAGAACTTCTTAGCAAAAATAAATGTTTGCCTCTCTTCGCTCTGCAGTTCTTCTTTAACCCCACCCCCCACCCACCCCCCCCACACACACACACACTTTTAAACAAAGTTAGGCACCTCTGGTTACTACTATTTACATTAGTGTTAATTCTAAATTTAAGCTTGGCCTAAATCTGATAACATGAATGTAAGTAAGTGTCAGTGTAGCTGCCAACACAAGCAATTTCTCAACTGAAAGCCGAGCTAAGACCCCCTCATATTACAAAATATGACCTTTCACCAACCAAGGGAACATAATTCAGCTGCATTCTTTATATCAGATGCCATGTTCCCTCAGCTGTTGTGCAGCTCTTCACTTTGGCCTGTAAAAAAAAATTATGACAGAAATGACTTGAAGAAAGTTACAGAACACAAAGGCTGTAACTCAAACTTCTAGACAGCCTCAGGAATGTATAACCATTCACAGCCAGTAAGCATACTCTGCATTCTAGTTAACTGGTGGTCGTTATGGTTACTTATTTTACTTTAAAACTCTTTCACTTGCTGTGGCAATGTGCCCCCCCCCCCCCCCCCCCCCCCCGTGCTTTTCTGTGTTGTATGTTGCGTGTGTTAATGTTGCTGCATTGTAGTTGGCTGCACGGGATATAAATGGGTGTGTGCAGCACGAGTTATTTAAAATGTATAATTGTATTTAAGCACGAGGATTGCACATCACTTCACGTGCATTTAAAGTATTTAATATGTGAGCACGAGGTTGCACATAATTTAATTCATGTGCTGGGATTTAAGTGAATAATTAATTAGTAATTGAATCCCGGCACAACAGTATATATAGATGCACGTTTCATTCACTCTGGGTTGTGTGTTCGGTGAATGGAGAACGGGTGTGGAGAGGAGCTTAAAAAAACAAGAAGAAGAAGAATAAGTGTTTAAACTCACCATGTTTGTTTGTCTGTTCAGCCACCATTTGTTTAAGTGTTTGTCCGTTTTTGTTTGTCTGTTTATTTTGGCGTAAAGTGCCGTGTCCTGTGTTTTGTTAAAACCTTTTTATTTATAATAAACCGGCGCAAACAAGTGTCTTCATCATTTAATTTCATCTGTCCTGTGTGTTATTCATTTCCTAGATCTGACGGCACCACTCAGCCAGCCGTGTGACATATGGTGTCCTGCTGTTCCCACCTTCACCAGCAGAGCAAGAATGCCTGCTGTCCCCACTTCCACCAGCAGAGGGAGAATGCCTGCTGTCCCCACTTCCACCAGCAGAGGGTGAATGCCCGCTGGTATCACTTCCCCCACCATCATGAGGAGAGGAGCCGGAGCTGCCTCTGCCTCCACCATCACAACCAGCAGAGAAACAATGCCTGCTGGTTTCCCCATCACAACCAGCAGAGAAACAATGCCTGCTGGTTTCCCCTTCAGAGGCAGAGCCGCACCAGTCCCCTGCAAGAGAGGGAGAGCAGCACCAGTCCCCTGCAAGAAGGGGAGAATGCATGTTTCTCCCACCTCCGTCGCCAGGAGACTACACGCTGCTCTCACCTCCGTCGCCAAGAGACTACACGCTGCTCCCACCTCCACTGCCTTTGCCACCAGGAGGAGAGAAGCAGGAGTTGCCTCTGTTTCCACCACCTCCACCAGCAGGAGCAGAGCAGCAGGAGCTGCCTCTGTCTCCTCCACCAGCAGAGGGTGAATACCTGCTGGTTCCGCCTTCATTGTCGTGGGAGGACTGCTTGCCCCTCCCACCTCCACCAGCAGAGGGTGAATACCTGCTGGTTCCGCCTTCCCCAACATGGGAGGACTGCTTGCTGCTTCCACCTCCACCACAAGAAGAGCTGCAGCTGAGTTTCATACCGCCCAAGGATGCCAGCCTCGCTTCGCCTAAGGATGCCAGCCTCGCTTCGCCCAAGGATGCCAGCCTCGCTTCGCCCAAGGATGCCAGCCTTGCATCGCCTGGGGCTGCCTGTTGCTCCACATCGCCTGGGGCTGCCTGTTGCTCCACATCGCCTGGGGCTGCCTGTTGCTCCGCATCGCAGCAGGAAGTACTGTGGCCAGAACCCCACCAAGGGGAGCTGCCGGCCACGAAGAAGGGGGAGGCGGTCCGGAGACCACCAACCCCAGCAGCAGTTTCGCTTCCGGAGATCGTGGGGGAGGTCAGGAGATCTGCTCCCACTGCAGCACTTGAGCTGCAGAAAGTGCTGTGGCCGGAGCCCCACGTGGCGGAGCTGCCAGCTACGAAGAAGGTGGGAGGTCAGGAGACCACCCCCCAAGCAGCCTTTCCGCTGCCAGGACTACCCCGGCTGGAGGAGCCAGAATGGGGACTATTAATGTCTCTGCTGACAGCATTTCCGCTGTCAGCTGGGAAGCTGCTGGAATTGCCACCAGCAGCAGAAGAGTGGAAGGAATGTGCCACCCCGCTGTCAGCATTGCTGCTGACAGCCTTACGACCTGTGGGCCCCTGGTTCTGGCCCAGGACTTTGTGCTAGACTTTTAGGCTTTTAAGGGGGAGGTGGCCATTGAGGCCATGTGTGCTGCGCACAAGGGGGGGTATATGTGGCAATGTGCCCCACCCCTGTGTGCTTTTCTGTGTTGTATGTTGCGTGTGTTAATGTTGGTGTATTGTAGTTGGCTGCACCGGATATAAATGGGTATGTGCAGCACGAGTTATTTAAAATGTATAGTTGTATTTAAGCACGAGGATTGCACATCACTTCACGTGCATTTAAAGTATTTAATATGTGAGCACGAGGTTGCACATAATTTAATTCACGTGCTGGGATTTAAGTGAATAATTAATTAGTAATTGAATCCCGGCACAACAGTATATATAGATGCACGTTTCATTCACTCGGGGTTGTGTGTTCGGTGAATGGAGAACGGGTGTGGAGAGGAGCTTAAATAAACAAGAAGAAGAATAAGTGTGTAAACTCACCGTGTTTGTTTGTCTGTTCAGCCACCGTTTGTTTAAGTGTTTGTCCGTTTTTGTTTGTCTATTTATTTTGGTGTAAAGTGCCGTGTCCTGTGTTTTATTAAAACCTTTTTATTTATAATAAACCGGCGCAAACAAGCATCTTCATCATTTAATTTAATCTGTCCTGTGTGTTATTCATTTCCTGGATCTGACGGCACCACTCAGCCAGCCGTGTGACGCTTTCTAAAATTCTAAATTCTAAAATATCTTTTAACCCTAGCATGCCAAATTATTCATGCTCTAGATCTATCATCTTTTCCAAGCTGAACGTTTAAGATCTCCCTTTGCAGTCAAATCAAAATACCATAGACCCAAATAAATACTTTACAGTACAGCTTGTGTCAGGCCACTGCTAGTGTTAAGTAGGCTTAGTCTGAGATAGTCTATGATCTATTTGTTTTTTAAAAAGACCATACTTTATAGTACTGTATTTTGAGAAGAAAAAAAAAACCCTGAGAAAAAATGGTTCTGTAAAACTGTATTCATGTCAAAGCTTGAAATATGTAAGAAATTTAAGAAATGCTGCTAATTCAGGTGTCTCGTCTTTTAATGTACTTTAATATACAGCAGATACATATTAAAACAAACTTGCTCAATTTAAATTTAAAACCTAAATTGTCAATGCTTTGGAGTATTTGCCCAAGTATTTCAACTTTCTTTTTTTTTAATCCAATTTATTGGATGAAGAGAAACCTTTGAGATGAAATCTTGTTTCCACAAGAAAGATGCTACAGTATTTCCAGGAATAGTTATAATCCACAGCTTATACAGCAGCAGCATGGAGAATGAACAGTATTCACCAAAAGAATACACAGCAAAGTCATTCAAGCATATATTCAAGCAACAGTATTACAATATTGCAGGAAAGTTCAAATATTTTGGCTTGAAGTCATGAATAAACTTACTGTACATAAGCAGGTCTCCCCAGCAAAGAACTGCCATAACACAGATGTTGTATTTCCCCAATTACACATTTTCAGTGTGAGATGAAATGACAAGGAATTGGTCAGGCATTTCTACAAGCAGTCTACATAAACTATCTTGGAAATTGTAGAATTTGTCAGTGTAGTAGATAACCAGAATTTAAAAGTGACAGGTTTGGGACCAAGATTCAAAACCTAAGCCAGCCACTGACTCACTCATCATGACATCATTGTACCAGCAGTAAAACTCTGCAAATACAAGACGACACAAGAAACAAGACATTGCATTTCAAATCCTCTTTGTTTTTCAAAAATAATATAAATATTCTGAGATTTATTGCCATTAAATTGTCTTTTCAGCAATTCCCCCACTTCACCAGTAAAAAGAAAGACAGAACACACAAAAAAAATACAAAACGAATACAAGACAAGCAGGCGCCATTGAAAGTGAATTGAATATAAAGGAAATACAAATTTATAAAAAAAAAAAAAAAAAAAAATCAACCTTAGGCATTCACATAAATACGTGCATGGGTCAATATCAAGGTAGCTGTAACAAGGAAACAGAAAAATAGACAAGAAGGTATTCTAGAGAGTTTTGTTTTATAGTACGTGAGAGGGGGCTGAAAGAATCTTTGGTCATGAGTAGAGCCCCGTGTTTATCACAATACAAAATAAAAGGAAATGTAACATAAACGAAATATGGAAATATAAAAAGAAATAACACAAAAAATCATTATAAAACAAACATAGAGTGACATTTTTAAATTGTGAGGTTTATACAGAAAAGACTTTAAATAAATACTTGCAATCGCAGCCGTAACCATAGACACGGTCTGAAGGGAAACGGAAGCTCTGACTAGGATGTGCAGATGTATAATTTGGAGCGAGTCGTTTGGGAATTAAATGTGATGGAAGAGAAGAGACGTTTGTTTCTAAAATGCCTAAACCGTGCACAACAATTAAACGACGGTGCAAACAATTGGAGCATGAGGGTATGTATGCAGCTGACGCTGACAATGCAGATTTTGCAACTGTCGGCTGGAATGGGAGTCGAAAGATACCGTCGTTAAGCATCGCATTTGCTGTTTATTGTTTCTGGGGAAAATATGTCTTGTTTGCTTTTACAGTATGCCAATTCTTTGTTTTATTTCAAGTGGTGCAAACTTTGCACTGGAGCAAATGCTGTTTTGGTTTTGAATGGATTTGAATGAATGAATCTGCTTTGCTTAGTGTTTAAATACTGAGAAACCCTAGCTTGTTGTATACTGCTTTAGTGCAATGGGATTGAAATACAAATCCTATAATTTAATGGGTAAATGTGCAATTATTTTAACAGCCCTACAATATTAAAGCAGTGTAATTATATATATATATATATTGTGAGAGAAAGGGTGAGGGCCCTTTAAGGAATGGCCGCCAAAGGGGAAAAACTAAAGGTCCCAGAAGCAACAGCGCCGTAATTAGAGAGGGCGGGGAAGGGTAGTTTAAAAGCAGGAAGACAGAGCAACCAGGGTGTTACCATGGGGAGACAGTTCCTGGTTGTTCTGTGGATCCAAACAAAGGAAATCAGCGTCCTGCAAGTTTTTGCAGCAAGTCTCTGTGCAACCCGAATAATAAAAGTAAGGTATAGTGATTTTGAATGTTAAGACAGTTTATTTTTGCAAATGTTGCGCTGTGTTTAGTTGTGACAGTGAGTGAGTATAATCACTGTGGGTGGACTATTGCGTAAGGGTTTGCCAAAACGATTGGGGGAGAAAAAGTAAACAAAACCAAGATTAAGTGAGAAAGAAAAGAAGTGTTTATTGCACAAATAATCAATAACATACAGGTTTAAGAAGGACTGAATTCAAAGACTGTGCTGAGTGTGTTGGTAGTGCCTGTACTAGCGCTGTTAAGCCACACTTCCAAGGCGAACTGGAGTTTGGTTGTTGCAGTCTATTTCGTCCATCCCCCACCCAGGATTTCTTCAGCTGTTCGCTTGCGGGAGTCTGTCGACCAAACCAGCTGCAGTACCTCTGTTTCCTGGAGTGGGAGGCTTAACTGCAACCTACCTGTGCTCCACTGCTCCTGGAGGAGGAGCCATTTCCCCGACTTACCTGTGCTCCACTGTTCCTGGAGGGGGAGCCATTTCCCCGACTTATTGGTGCTCCACTGTTCCTGGAGGGGGATCCATTTCCCCGACTTACCTGTGCTCCACTGTTCCTGGAGGGGGATCAATTTCCCCGACTTACCTGTGCTCCACTGTTCCTGGAGGGGGAGCCATTTCCCCGACTTACCTGTGCTCCACTGTTCCTGGAGGGGGAGCCATTTCCCCGACTTACCTGTGCTCCACTGTTCCTGGAGGGGGAGCCATTTCCCCGACTTACCTGTGCTCCACTGTTCCTGGAGGGGGAGCTATTTCCCCGACTTATTGGTGCTCCACTGTTCCTGGAGGGAGAGCCAATTCTCCGACGTACCTGTGCCATACTGTTCCTGGAGGGGGCGACAGTTCCCCAACCTACCTGTGCTACCCAGTCACAGGATCAAGACAGGTGATCATTCCCAGCTGGCGGAAAAACGCTGGGACGAAGCTGGAATCGTATGTTTACAGCTCTAGAATAGAGAGGGATGAAGAAGTGAGTTAGTTAATGTCCGTACAGGACTAGGGACTATTAACTGGCAATTGTAAATAATTTGTAAATAAAAATCCACTCACTGTATTTCCTGGTCCAATCTCGTTTATCGGGGAAATTACGCCAACTAGTGGCAAAAAAATCTGAGTGACAGTTTACAATAATATATATCTATATATATATATATATAGATATATAATGTTGTATTTTTATAGAGGGCATGGGCAGTATTTACTGTAAATAGGCAGTTGATTAAAAATAGTGGGGGACTTGACATTACTACCACTGATGAGAAATTATGGTAACTAAATTATTTTTCTGTGCGAGTTCTGTTTGTCAAAATGTAAAAAAAAATCGGATAATGTTTAATAAATATGTACGTAGTTAAAACACGATGTATACTATTATTGATAAACATCTATTTGAGTTGTTTTTAATGTGTATCTCCAATAATGAAATAAAATGAAAAATTATAAAAAATAAAAATAATTTCACAGAGCTCTAGTCATGAGCTATACAGCAAGTACAAACCCCAAACATATAGCTTACATTAAGAGATGTTGTTGCTTTTGAGTCCTAATGCCCTAATGACATAATTGGTTAAGATGCTGTTATTATTAATTACAAATTAAAAATAAAAAAAAGAAAGGAAGAATTTTGTAACATTCCATGTCAACATCTCGGTGTTCTCACACCCGAGTAGCAATTTTAATAATACATTTATAAATGTATTATAAATGACTTTTAATAATTACATGCTATAGCAATACTGAGTTATTCCACATGTAACTAAGGAAGTATAAGAAACTGTATTATTGCTTTATAAGAGAGGCTCTGAAACCCAGTCCAGGGGACCCCCTGAGTCATCTGGTTTTCATTTCAACTGAGCTCTCAATCACTTAACTAAAACCTAAATTTAACTAACAGCTTATTTAATTAGACCTTTTTGTTTTCAGCTCTTAAACAGTTGCAGAGTTCAAGTTACTTATAAAATGTTAAAGCTAACTTGTGTGAGGCTGTGTGGTCCAGTGCTTAAAGAAAAGGGCTTGTAACCAAGGGGTCCCCGGTTCAAATCCCACCTCAACCAGTGACTCCTTGTGCTCCGTCTTTGGGGTGAGATGTAATTGTAAGTGACTCTGCAGCTGATGCATAGTACACACACACTAGTCTCTGTAAATCACCTTGGATAAAGGTGTCTGCTAAATAAACAAATAATAATAATAACTTGAAATCTGCAGCTGTTTATTAATAATAATAATAATAATAATAATAATAATAATAATAATAAATTCAAGGCACGTCACTCAAGTTCACAATTACAAAGACAGATATTATAAAAACACTAAGACAAAAAACATAAAAAAAGAATTAAACAGTTAAAATAACCACTTGGCTGAAAACAAGTAAAAAGGTCTAATTAAGCAAATGATCAGTTCAATTAAGGGTCTAGTTAAATAACTGAGAGCTCAGTTGGAATGAAAACCAGCAGAGAGAGGACTGAGTTTGAGAAGCCCTGCTTTATAACATGACATGAAGCTGTTTCATTAAAATGATGATAAACTAGTATTCCATCTAATAAGTATATATTATATATGCATTGTTTAATATGTATATTTTATTGTAAATACACTATTTACAATTTCATAAATGTTTGAATTGTTAGCAGTTACCAACAAATGTGAAATATAATATTTGGCAGAGTCAAATACACTGTTGATCGTGGATAGTGTTCTTTTAAGGGTTAAATATTCAGGTGTGTAAACTGAAAAGTAAAAAAAAAAGCTGCACAGCAATTCAAATAATTGCTTCATGAAGAAAGAAAAAATGTGTTTATATTTGAGTCTGAAAGGAAGAGGACATGTCCTTCAGCAGATTTAACTTTCTAACATCCATTAAAAAATACTGAAAAAAACAGACATAAAAGCATTATATTTAATACTAGTTTTAGCATGCTGAATATGCTGTCTTTAGCAGGTGTGGTCAGATTAAAGGATCCAGGTATACAGTATATAAGCTGGCTTGTAATGACAGCAAGGGTATTAATGAGGGCGTGGCATCTTCAATAAGTTTTCTCTGCACTGTTTTTACATCTTAAAATCACAGACTTACAGACATCTTTCATCAAGTTTTGACCAGCACTCTTTCATCTATGCCATTATTCAGTAACTACTTTTTTTTTTTTTTGTTTGTTCACCTTATACCTTAACATTTCATTTTAGAATTAAGTTTCATTTGTGTCTGGCTTAAGTAAATATCTTTTTTGGAAGCAGATGATCTAGCGTTTAATTTGACTTCAGTAGCCTTTTACAAACTAAGTAAGTGGTTTCCATTGATTGCCGTTTATTCAGCCACAAAGTGAAAATAAGAATGTAAGCTCTAAAGCTCTATGTACCTAAGAAATGGAAACTTAAACAAGAGTCAGTAAAACTGCCACTTGACAGGTAAGGTTTCAGCTAAGTCATACTTTAAATATTTTAATAGCCATTTCCCAGCTATATTTTAACTTTATTGGTATCATCCAGATCTGGGCTTTATAACCTTTTTGGCTGAAATACCTTATCAATGGTTCTTGGAGCGATACAAAGCCAAACAAAAAGTAAAAATTCAAAAATGATGTCAAAACCTATTTAAAAAATCAAAGGGTGGGTACACCTATTTATGACGCATGTTTTAAAATCACTGCTTACTGATGAAACACTTCACACAGATGTTTGAGCCCTGCTTACATTAGAAGTTTGCATTATAAGTGATACTGGGTGCTGTATGAGCTAAATGTTGTACTTAGCTCTGACCTTTCCTGGGCTGTATATCAGCTTGTATCATATTGCATAGAATTGTATGATTGAGACATAAAAAATAAAAACTCTATGAACATAATTTAGATATTTTATTTATCATGTAATCAAAGAAACTACAAAATTATATTGCAAAAGTCTACCGAAAGTCATAATAGTAGTACAATATTTCATGTTAAATTTCAAAACGTCAATATTTTTATTTGTCAGTTTTTCATTAAGTGTATGGAAAATTACAAAGCAGTATGTAAATCAGTATGTTAACGTAGCATTATTCAGCATGTTTCATTCGACTTTAAGAAGTAAAATGACTTATTTAAAAACCTTTTTGACATATCTGTACATATATAGCTATAAATATTAAATGGTATAACCAGTTCTTAACTAAGGGTGAGGAGGTCAGACGGAGGCGTGGTGAAGATTGGGATAATTATAGAATTATTACTTTAATGCTGTTGACAGTTAAAACAGAAGATTATATTGTCATGCACAAAACTAGTAATTTCACGTCCTCCTGTGACTACTGACTACCACACAAGGAAATAATGACTATTGGTTTATCAGGCCTGTCTGGGCCTCTACTAATGATCCCTAAAGCTTAACAGTAATCCATCACAGTGTGTAAACATTCTTGCATTAAAAAGTCATTGTAATTGTGTGCAATGTAAAACCCACATGACTAAAACACTGCCTACTATCTTAGCAAATTACTTTCGAAAGACAACAATTGACCTAGAGCCCATTTCAGTCTTAAACCTAGTTTTCAATTTTATGCCAAAAAGCCTAAACTTTCAGTCTTATGTTCTTTGTGATTATATATATATATATATATATATATATATATATATATATATATATATATATATATATATATATATATAGTGATGGAGTGTGTATGTTCCAGACACTAATTTGGAGGCTTTAGGACCCTGGGGGTTAGGAGATGACACTCCATCTTAGTAAAGATGAAGTTACCAGACGGCATCTTAGTGAGGCCTCCTATATTGAATAATATGTTGATTCATTTAGGGTAATGATAAAATGCTAAATCAGTTGCGACTGATTAAGTTGATGAATAAAAAGATCACAGTTTGAGTGTTCTGGTTGTTGGGGGTTGGAGACAGAGTTGGTGTGTGAAAGAGGTGAAATAAAACTAAGAGAATTGTTTTGTTTGGAGACCGGTAAACGACTCAGCCGTCCAGCATAGTTAAACTTGGGAAAAGTTTAGTTAAAGCTCCAGAGAGGAGTTAGGTTTTCATTTGTTTGGTTGTAATCACAAATAAACAAACATACAGGCACTGTCCTGTTTCAAAAAAAAAATCATGTGAGTGCATTATTTGTTACAAGAAGACAGGGCTGCACACTTATGTTACAGAAAATAAAACAAAAAAAAAAACAAAAGCTTAAATCCATCAAGGAGCGCTAACTAAACCTACACTCAAACTAAACTAATAACAGGACCACTAAGCAGTTTACCCATTTCAAAACCACGGGTATCAGTTGTACACCACACAGTTAAATTATTATTATTATTATTTATTTCTTAGCAGACGCCTGTATCCAGGGCGACTTACAATCGTAAGCAAATACATTTCAAGTGTTACAATACAAGTTTTACAATAAGATCAAGAAATACAATAACTTTTGTTCAAGTGTGACAAACCACAATTCAATAATACAGCAGATAATAGTGATAGTTACATCAGGATATGATTAAATAGTGATAGAATTAAATACTCACACTAACCCACTGCCTGGCCTGACACTTCATTCCTAGGGTTAAAAGGAAGGTCGGTCATTTAGAAAAGGGGCAGAGCTTCAGTAAATTAACTCCTCAACCCGGATGGGAAATGATGTGGCAGCCATGGATTAGAGGAGTGGCTGCAATTGTTTACCAAGGGGTCATGAGTGACGGTGTAAGTAGGGGACGAAGCGACGTAATCGCTTCGTCCCCTACTTATTGCGAGTTGCGAGACAACGAGTGTCTGCCATCCACGTTAATAAATATAGTTGGTGAACTGGATGTCATGAGCCAGCTTGATCGCCCAAAACAGCGCAACAAACATGCAACAAGTTGTTGATGCCCTCTCAAAACTGACCAAATAAAATTGCAAATGAATGTCTTGATTGTGTTTTATTTGTTTGCATCATTAATATTTAACACAACAGTAAATCCAACACAACTTAAAAGAAAGGAGAGAATCTCTGACAGCACGAGCCTCCTCAGATCACTGCTGTCCAATTGAAACTGGTGGCTGAGGTAACCTTCACAGTTGCCAAGCCCACTTATAATAAGCAGAATTGGGCTTGTTTTTTGATAGTCGCGGGTTGTAATTTACATAAAACACCCACTAACATGGGTTGCGCTTGTTTTAGACTGCTTGTGAAAGGCAGTGTCGTTTTTTTTCTCGTGAAACTGTAACCTTCCCCTTCTGTCTCACAGGCAGCCACTGATTCCTTAACAACTGATTTTGTTGTTGACAAGAGTTTGTGCAGGATACAGTGGCAATTTTGGGAACAAATTAATGCACTTCAGTCCGTTTCATCAGTATCCGCCACCTCCCTTTCAAGTGCCCACTACACGTATTTGCCCAAGTAAAAACCAAACAATTGCGTTGCATGTTTGGTTTGGCCAAGGTCGTAATATTGCTACTGCATCATAAAGAAAATACTGCTGCATAAGGATTACCTTTCTACCACAGAATATGTTCTTTAAAAAATCGCACGAGGGAAGTGGATTATAAAACAGTAAGTACAAATCTTGTTTATTTTAAGTTAAAGTTGCCAAATGTCCTGGGAAAATATAAATCAAATTCTGTTTTTACGTGTCAAACTGTAGGTTACCCTGAGTTTTTGTTTTATTAGCTATTACTGATATAAGCAAATATTTGTGGAATGGTTTTAGTAGTCTACCGTATATTAAAAAAAAAAAAAAATTATAATAACTAGGAGAACGTAAAACCACCTTCATGTGTGTAATTCATGTATCCATTTCTTAAGAAAAAGCATGCTTTAAATTATTGATATATGCTACTGTACAGTTTATTTTGTGCTATTGCCTTACACAAAAGAGTTTACTAGAAGTTAGTTTTGCCCTTTTGTTATTCGTTAGTTTTAGCATGTGACCTCGACCCTGCTATTAATCACTGCACTGTGATTGGTTATCATATTATTGTTAATAAAGAAATGAATAATCCTCTCCCAATGGTTAAGTATTGTAATGGAGCTGTAGTTTAAGCATCTAGTCTCTCTCTCTCTCTCTCTCTCTCTCTCTCTCTCTCTCTCTCTCTCTCTCTCTCTCTCTCCTGTCATTTTTCTCCACGTCTGTAGGCTGTGCCACCCTGCTGCAAGTTATGCGCTGCACCGGTTGTGTACTGCACACAATCTAGACGGGACCATCTGAGGATTGCTCCACTCCGCTGTAAGCTTCATGCTGCACCAGTTGTGTGACTGCACGCAGACCAGACTGCAACTGTCTGAAGGCTTTCAAGTCCTGTGCGTTGGGCTTTCACCCATGCACGTCCTGCAAAAAGAACCTGCCCCCACAGGATAAACACACATCGTGTGTCAAGTGCTTGGGCATACAGTACGCCTTGGCAGATAGGACGTTCTGCACTATCTGTGCTGGTTCCAAGCGGAAGACCCTGCATAATAGGATGGCACAGTTCATGGGCGAGACCTCTTCGGTCATCCTGGATGAACCGTCTTCAGCCTCGGGGACCCAGGTCTCCCCCACTCCGACTGCCTTCAAGCCCAGCGCGCAGTATACCCTGTGCACAGGCTCCAGCCCATCAGGCCCACAACCGCTCAAGTTCACCCTCGAGGGGTACGAAATGAGCGAGGAATGCAGATCAGGCAAGGGACATTGCACAGTTAAAAGTGCCAGATGGCCCAAATACTCGAGCACTTGGCTAGGCAGTGGGCTCTCTCCCCTGCGCCTACCCAAGGTCCACCACCAGCGCCTGCCCCGGAACACACCCCGGCCCCTCCTGTGTTCAGACCAGCACAGACTTCAACCCACCAGCCTTTTCCAGACTTTCCCGGACTTTCTGGAGGAGGTCAAATCCTCCTGGCACCAACCGGCCTTAGCGCTCAGTGTGTCCAAAAGCACAGCCTCACTGGCCTCCTTGGAAGGCGCAGAAGCGATAGGGCTAGCACAATTCCCACCAGTGGACTCCACCATAGCGGCCTTAGTGTGAGCCCCCCCAGTAGGAGACCTGTCCAAGGATCCTGTATTGGATGCTCCTATCTCCCCAGGCCATACTTTTGGACCAGCAGTAGAGGTGATACTGCAACGCACCCACAGAGAGCGAGAGGCATCTCAACAGGTGGCTGCAATGCTCCCCCCCCCATTCCCTGGCACGAGGAAGGGGGAGGTGATGGCGTCCAGCAGTTACTACGGTAACTCTAACTGTTCCAATCCCCACGGCGCCACGGGGCGATCTGAGGCACCGCCTCCAGACCTCCGCGGCAGCTAATACATGAGGCCATCAGCAATGACGGGGAAACGCCGGGCGTGGAACCCCAGCGTACCAGCGATCAGGGAGACAGTTTCAACGGAACTGCCCCAGGCAGCCTCCAAGACAGTCTACACCCCAGCCTCAGCAGCCCCAGCAGGGGCCCTGAAGGCTTGGGACCTCAGACCCACCTGTTTGCACAACACCAGCTGCAATACTGGTGCAATTGTACCATGATCTATTGTGTGTTAATTGTCTAGCCTACTAAGTAGACCAAGTTAAAAATAATAATAATTAAAATAAAATTTAAAAACCCTCAAAATCATTTAGTTTCAATTTAAAATAATCTTTTATTCGCATTGTACACCAATGCGTACAATGCAGCAGCATGATTTATTTTGTGTTACCAGTAGGCTAAAGTACAAAAAAGGGCGCTAGGTATTGATTTGATTTTACTACTGTACTGTATACTGTATAGGCCTACTGTACAGATTTATATTTTTACATAATGTAATGTGTAGTGTACCCAAAACACATCAAGAACTGTAAACGTATGTGTGTGCAATTTTATTGTATTGTTTTTAAACCCGACACCTCCTTATGTCAGACAAACATGTCTGGAGTAGCAAGGGACTAGTGTATGATTATGAAAAGCTTTTTGGGGGTGAAGGTTGAGGCCCCACTACAGAATCTGATGGGATTAAACTGTCTTTCATTTTTTACATATATAACGTATAAAAATAGGTAAAATGAAGACGGAACAGAATGCATTGAACAGATGACGTTTACATTTAACAAAAAGCTAAAACTTATTTAGGCTCAAAAGCTGACATATCTGATGCATTCAAAGTTATGCCTATTCACTGTTCTCTTCAGAATCTGCTGGCAGGACAAATTCTACTTCACCACTCAACTCACCTTCGGCTGCCGCAGAAGCCCAAAGATTTTCGATTCTCTCTCCGAAGCGCTCTGCTGGATTCTTCTTAACTCATATCGGATGCTTTTCCTGCTCCACCTCCTCGATGATTTTTCCTTATATTCCCAACCCCCCCCCCCCCCACCCCCCACCACCCCCCTCCAGCTCAAGCAATTTCCAGTCTTTGAACCCTATTTTCTTCTCTAGGAGTCCCTCTTTCAGAAGATAAAACCATTGGTCCAGTTTCCTGACTCGAGTTTCTTGGAATCACTTTAGATACAGTGAAATACGAAGCCAGCCTTCCTTCTGATAAAATAGCCAGCATCTGCCATCTCATCAATACATTTCAAGCAATAAAATCACTCTCAAAGCACAACCTTCTATATCTACTGGGCCATTTCAACTACGCAATCCATATTAATCCCCAAGGCAGGACTTTCTTTTCTCGCCTTTTCACCCAACAGCAAAAAACCTGGATACCCATGTAAAAATCTCCCCAGAAGCTAGAAGACATCAAAATGTGGTCTACTCTTCTGCAACCCTGGAACGGACTCTCGCTATTCTACGATGACTTCATTTCTGCCCCTCACGATTTATGTCTGTATACCGATGCTTCTTCCCTAGGATTCGGAGGTGTCCAAGGCAATGAATGGTTTTACGATAGCTGGCCTCATGAAATTCAAAATCTCTCCCCGCATCTCAAATCATCAGCTTTCCTCGAAATCTACCCTATCGTCACAGCAGCGCACCTCGGGGGCACTCCTGGTCTAGGAAATCAATTTTATTTTTCAGCGACAATCTACTGTGCATATCATCAATAACAGCAGATCCTTCTCCACCCTCATCATGCAACTACTCCACCGTCTCATATGGATTTCAGTCTCTTACAACTTCATAATCCAAGCTCGTCATCTCCCAAGTATTTTCAATAATGCAGCTGATGCTTTATTTAGTTTACAGATCACCTGGTTCCTTCAGCAGCTCCAATCCCTCTGCAGGTTCCCCAGTTCCATCATCTCATATTAAATTAAACACATCGCTCTCCAATCTACTCTCATGTGCAAAAGAATACATGTCATCAGCCCTCTCTCCACCTGTGAGGTCCTCCTACGCTACAGGTTGGCCACCATTCTCTTCATTCTGCACCCAGAACCAAATATCCCCTACTCCATTCAATGAAAATTGGATTGTAGCATTCATCGTCCACGCACATCTATAAAATCCTACATCTCAGGTATCCAATTTCATTATCGCAGCTTGTCCATCCCCTCCCTGACAATTCTTTCTATCCCAGCAGTGCACCTCACGCTTAAAGGAATTTCCAAGAGACTTCCCCCGTCATCTCCATCCAGACTACACATATCTACAGACATCCTTTCCAATTAATTTCAATTTTGCGCTCAGGATGTTTGAATCCATTTGACGACCTGGTGATGGAAGCTATGTGCCTGTCAGCTTTCTTCGGATTTCTAAGAAGTGCAAAATTCACAGTACCATCATTATCCAGTTTCCCAGCCATAGGTATTCATTCTTGTGACCTTTCAATAATTCCTGATAATCATTTCATTCTGTTCCTTCACTCATCCAAGACTGACCAGCTTCGTCAAGGACAATTTATTCAATTATCCAAGATAAACTCCCATCCTTGTCCAGGTTCCTATCTGTCAAAAAACCCTTCAGTCCCTTAGATCCCCTGTTTATTGATTGTTCCCATAATGTCATTACAAGACACTGGTTCGCACTCACCTTCTTCTCTTATCTCCAGTGCAGGTCTATCTCCCCAGTTTTATACCCCCGCACTCATGCAGGATTGGCGCAGCCTCATCAGCAGCAAAAGCCAATGTTAGTAATCACCTAAACTATGGGTCGCTGGTCATCAGCAGCAGTCTACTCCATTTGGTCCCTTCCTACAACATCTCAGCAGCTCACCAATCAGTTGAAAGTATGCCCGAGTGGGGGCACCTTTCCCACCAGGACCACCAGAGGTTTCCTCCTAACAGAGTGTTATTTTCCTCTCCACCAAGCAGAGGAATATCCGTCTTACTAACCATCTATCTCTGTCCTTGTTTGTCATTCGTCCCTGTTTGTCTTCAGATGTGCGGTCCTTGCGGGAAGCCGGTGGTCCATCCTTTTGTGGGGTTAGTGAGTCTCACTTCCCCGGCCTCAAGTCAGCCGCAACTACTCATGCCTTCGTTAAAAGGGGTGTCCTCACCGCAGTGAGTCAGAGGGGACCACCGGCCACACTGTTCTTTCACAGCTTATGCACTTTTTCTTGTCTCACCCAGAGACTATTGTTTCTCTCTCACTGTATCAGTAAAAGCTGTATTAATCTACAATCCTTAAATACTAAAAACCAAGCACTAACAAACTCTATCTTTCATATACACTCCAGTTCCTGGACTTGGAGGGCTCGCCTCACCTCTTTAAGGGTGGCTCCTGGAGACAGGGATTCTCTTCCTTCTTTCCAGGTTATGAACCTTTCCGTCCTCTGGGGGCATGGCCCGGTCCACGAGGCAGCGCCTCCAAGATTCTCTGTAGTCAGAGGATTTCTCTGTTTGTTCAGGGGGTCCCGGGGGCCCATGGGGCCGACCTCTGCAGTACGAGTATAAAGCCCGGACCCCGTCCTTTGCCCTGGCATGCAGGCCACCAACAGTTCAAAACAAGCACTCCTGGCCCACAGGCCATCATCATTCCTTGCGGCTAAGCCTCTAAATACTAACCCATATTCTTCACGCAGCCCTAGCTCCTGCCTGTGAACTCTAAAGCTGTTAAAATAACAGTACATAATAACACAATCATAATGTAAAAATTAAACATCAAGTGTATTTATTGCAGATCACAACAACTCATTGTTTTCTTTCTATTGTCATCTAATCAAAACATATTAAATATACAAAGAAACAGATTAGAAAAAAATACATCAGCTGTTTTAAACATTAAACATGTGATATACACATAATTAGAATTATTAAACCCATAATGCATAAGGTTGTTTATTTTATTTTAAATGGCTCTAACATAACTTAATAAATGACTCTGCTGTTAACTTGTTGAGTACTGTTTTGTACTCTGACCTGGACTAAAAATTAAGGCTGAAAACTGGGACAGTGCCAGTTTTCCCGGGATGTCTGGTAACCCTATTCATATCAGGGTATTTAAGATGATTCACTTTGAAAAATAAAGCTTATAGATTTAAATTGATTAAACTTCCACAAGCTTGCGGTTGTATTTTTCAAATTGTAATTGTAGTGCTGTAGTGGACAAGTACAACACAGTTAGAAGCAGTTGAAAGCAGGTTGACAACTGCAGAAGCTAAACTAAACTGCCAAAAAAAAAACAAAAAAACATAGTCTTCGAGACCACATCAAAACAAGGGCAACAACTCAGGTAAGACAACTATTAAATGCATTTATCTTAATGCTAGAAGTCTCAGAAACAAAATGTTAGAATTTGAAGCTACTGCACTAACAACTACGATGTGATAGGTGTTACAGAAACTTGTTTGTCTGAGAGTGATGGAGACGAATATAATATTAGTGGGCACACACTGTATAGGAAAGACAGGCAGGACAGAAGAGGTGGAGGGGTAGCGCTATACATAAGAAATAGTCTTGAAGCTCAGGTGTTAAATCAGGACAAAGAAAACAATGCAGAATCAATATGGGTCAGAATAATGGACACAAATTCAAAGGGCATAATAATAGGAGCATGCTATAGACCACCAAATTCAGATGCTGAGCACAATGATCTGTTATACAATGACATTCGAAATGCGTGTAGAAAAGGAGAAGCCATACTAATGGGGGATTTCAACTTCCCCCATATAAAATGGGAAAAGCCGATGGGGGGCACGACGGACGAAATTCAAATGGTGGAAATGACAGATGACTGCTTCCTAATGCAATTTGTCAAGGCACCGACTAGAGGGGGGGCATGCCTTGATTTAGTCTTTTCAAATAATGAAGACAGAATAACTAAAACAGAGGTCAGAGAGCCATTGGCAAACTCAGACCACAACATGGTCTCATTTGAAGTATTTTTTAAAACCCCAAAAGTAATGACTAAAGCTAAGGTTTACAATTTTAGAAAAGCTATGAAGGTATGAAACAGAGACTAACAGAAGTAGATTGGAGTAAAATAGAGAAAACATCCACAGAAAAAGGGTGGCTGTTTTTTAAAAATGTAGTACTAGAGGCGCAAAATAATTACATCCCAAAAGTAGACAAATCTAAATCTAAAACAAAATGGCCAAAATGGTTTAATAGATCAATTAAAAAAAATATTCAGCAATAAAAGACACTTTACAGAGCATTTATAAGGGACCAAAAACAAAGTACATAGAAAGAGTACTTGGAACTGCAAACACAAGTCAAAAAGGAAGTTAGAAAGGCCAAGAGAGAGATAGAAATCAATATTGCTAAAGGGGCTAAAACCAATTCCAAAATGTTTTTCCAATATTATAACAGCAAGAGAACATTCAAAGAGGAGGTTAAATGTCTAAGAGACACAAATGGCAAAATCATAGATGAAGAAAAAAAAATAGCAAATATATTAAATGATTACTTTTCACAGGTTTTTACAAAGGAGGACACGGACAACATGCCCGACATGTCGACCTGTTCCTATCCAATTTTAAATAACTTTAGCATAACAGAGTGTGGCAATGCGCCCCGCCCCTGTGTGCATTTGTGTGTTGTGTTGTATGTTGTGTGTGTTAATGTTGGTGTATAGTCATTGGTACACGGGATATAAACGGGTCTGTGTTTCACGTGTATTTAAAAAGTGTAGATTTGTATGTAGGCACGAGGAGGGCACAAATCACTTCACGTGCTGGTTAAATGTAATATGTGAGCACGGGGTTGCACAGAATTAATTCACGTGCTGGGATTCAAGTGAATAATTAATTAGTAAGTGAATCCCAGCACAACAGTATAAATAGGCACATTTTTAGTCACTCGTGGGTTAGGTGTTCAGTGAGTGGAGAACGGGATTGGAGATGGAGGTAATAATAAGAAGAAGAAGAATAGTTAAGTGTTTTCACTCACTGTGTTTGTTTGTCTCCGTGCACCGTTTTTCTGTGTAGTCCATTTTGTTTGTCTATTTATTTTGGCGTGTAGTGCCGTGTCCAGTGTTTTTTGTGTTTCAAACCTTTTATTTTCTGTTTATTAAATGCTGAGCGCGATCACGCGCCCAGCTTATACCAAACCACGTCTCTCTGTTTATTTATTTCCTGCATCTGGTCTGACACCACCCACTCCGGCCGTCTTTGTGACACGTGGTGTCCTGCGTGGGATCGACAGCGCCTCCAGGACTCAGGCCAGAGCAGGAACCGCAGTTTTGGATTTAAAAAAAAAATAAATAAAAAAAAAATGGCAGAAGACGCCATCAAAGTGCGGGACTGGATGCTGGAAAATGCTGGGCTGGAGGCCCAGTCTATCCCAGTAGTCGTCCAGTTCCTGCGGTTTATGGACAGAGAGCGATGGGAGGCATATGCAAGGGAACAGACTGTAAGCACCTGGGAGGAAGGTGTGGGGTTGGTCCTCAGCTACCTGGAGGCAATTATAAGTGGAACAGCAGCCCAGGTAGCAGGTCCACCAGCAGAGGAAGAGTACCTGCTGTCCCCATCTCCACCAGCAGAGGGTGAGTACCTGCTGTCCCCATCTCCACCAGCAGAGGGTGAATGCCTGCTGGTTTTGCCTCCACAGCCCAAGTGGGAGGAGCCCGAATGTCCTACACCTGAGTGGGAGGAGCCCGAACGTCCTACGCCTGAGTGGGAGGAGCCCGAACGTCCTACGCCTGAGTGGGAGGAGCCCGAACGTCCACAGCCCAACAGGGAGGAGTCGGGGCGTCCACAGCCCAACAGGGAGGAGTCGGGGCGTCCACAGCCCAACAGGGAGGAGTCGGGGCGTCCACAGCCCAACAGGGAGGAGTCGGGGTGTCCACAGCCCAACAGGGAGGAGTCGGGGCGTCCACAGCCCAAAAGGGAGGAGTCGGTGCGTCCACAGCCCGAAGAGAGGGAAGTCGGGGCTTCCACAGCCCCAGGACCCAAGCTGCCAGCAGAGGGAGAATGCCTGCTGGTTCCACCTCCACCAGCAGAGGGAGAATGCCTGCTGGTTTCCCCGTCAAAGGCGGAGCCGCACCAGTCCCCTGCAAGAGAGGCAGAGCAGCACCAGTCCCCTGGAAAAGGGGGAGACTACACGCTGCTCCCACCTCCATCGGCAGGAGACTACACGCTGCTCCCACCTTCACCGGCAGGATCAGAGCAGCCGGAGCTGCCTCTGCCTCCGCCACCTACACCGGCAGAGCAGCCGGAGCTGCCTCTGCCTCCGCCACCTATACCGGAAGGAGCAGAGGAGCAGGAGCTGCCTCTGCCTCCACCACCTCCAGGAGCAGAGGAGCAGGAGCTGCCTCTGCCTCCGCCACCACCACCGCAAGGAGCAGAGGAGCAGGAGCTGCCTCTGCCTCCGCCACCACCACCGGAAGGAGCAGTAGAGCAGGAGCTGCCTCTGCCACTTCCAGGAGCAGAGGAGCAGGAGCTGCCTCTGCCTCCACCACCGCCAGAAGCAGAACAGCAGGAGCTGTCTCTGCTTCCCGTACTTCCACCACGGGGAGTACGGTGGCCGGAGCCCCAGAAAGGGGAGCTGTCGGCCACGAAGAAGGGGGAGGAGGTCTGGAGACCACCAACCCCAGCAGCAGTTTCGCTGTCGGAGATCATGGGGGAGGTCCGGAGACCTGCTCCCACTGCAGCAGTTTCGCTGCCGGAGATCGTGGGGGAGGTCCGGAGACCTGCTCCCACTGCAGCAGTTTCGCTGCCGGAGATCGTGGGGGAGGTCCGGAGACCTGCTCCCACTGCAGCACTTGTGCTGCAGAAGAGACTGTGGCCGGAGCCCCGGAAGAGGGAGCTGCCGGCTACGAAGAAGAGGGGAGGTCAGGAGACCATCCCCCAAGCAGCCTTTCCGCTGCCAGGACTGCCCCTGCTGAAGGAGTCAGTCTGGGAGCTGTCAGCACATCTGCTGACAGCATGGCCAGTAGCAGCCTGGCTACTGGCAACATTGCCACCTGTGGGCCCCTGGAAGCCTCCCTTCCCAGCCCGAGACTTTGGCCTGGACTGCTGGATTTTTAAGGGGGGAGGTGGCCGTTGAGGCCATGTGTGCTGCGCACAAGGGGGGTATATGTGGCAATGCGCCCCGCCCCTGTGTGCATTTGTGTGTTGAGTTGTATGTTGCGTGTGTTAATGTTGGTGTATAGTCATTGGTACACGGGATATAAACGGGTCTGTGTTTCACGTGTATTTAAAAAGTGTAGATTTGTATGTAGGCACGAGGAGGGCACAAATCATTTCACGTGCTGGTTAAATGTAATATGTGAGCACGGGGTTGCACAGAATTAATTCACGTGCTGGGATTCAAGTGAATAATTAATTAGTAAGTGAATCCCAGCACAACAGTATAAATAGGCACATTTTTAGTCACTTGTGGGTTAGGTGTTCAGTGAGTGGAGAACGGGATTGGAGACGGAGGTAATAATAATAAGAAGAAGAATAGTTAAGTGTTTTCACTCACCGTGTTTGTTTGTCTCCGTGCACCGTTTGTCTGTGTAGTCCGTTTTGTTTGTCTATTTATTTTGGCGTGTAGTGCCGTGTCCAGTGTTTTTGTCTGTTCCAACCTTTTATTTTCTGTTCTGTTTATTAAATGCTGAACGCGATCACGCGTTCAGCCTCACCAAAACCCCATCTCTCTGTCGTTTGTGTTCCTGTTTCTGGTCTGACGCCACCCACTCCGGCCGTCTTTGTGACACAGAGGCAGACGTGTTAAAGGGACTAGGAGCTCTTAAAATAAACAAATCTCCTGGGCTGGATGAGATCCTCCCAATAGTACTCAAAGAAATGAAAAAAAGTTATTTACAAACCGCTAACCAAGATCATGCAACAGTCTCTTGACACAGGGGTTGTACCGACAGACTGGAAAATAGCAAACGTAATACCGATCCACAAAAAGGGAGACAAAACCAAACCAGGTAACTACAGACCAATAAACCTGACGTCTATTATATGTAAACTTATGGAAACTATGATAAGATCCAAAATGGAAAATTACCTATATGGTAACAATATCCTGGGAGACAGTCAGCATGGTTTTAGGAAAGGGAGATGGTGTCTAACTAACCTACTTGACTTTTTTGAGGATGCAACATTGAAAATGGACAACTGCAAAGCATACGACATGGTCTATTTAGATTTCCAGAAAGCTTTTGACAAAGTCCCGCATAAAAGATTAATTCTCAAACTGAACGCAGTAGGGATTCAAGGAAATGCATGCACATGGATTAGGGAGTGTTTAACATGTAGAAAACAGAAAGTACTGATTAGAGGAGAAACCGCAAAATGAAGCGAGGTAACCAGTGGTGTACCACAGGGATCAGTATTAGGTCTTCTGCTATTCCTAATCTAGATTAATGATTTAGATTCTGGTATAGTAAGCAAACTCATTACATTTGCAGAAGACACAAAAATAGGAGGAGTGGCAAACACTGTTGCAGCAGCAAAGGACATTCAAAATGATCTAGACAGCATTCAGAACTGGACAGACACATGAAATTTAATAGAGAAAAGTGTAAAGTACTGCATGCAGGAAATCAAAATGTGCATTATAAATATCATATAGGAGATACTGAAATTGAAGAAGGGATCTATGAAAAAGACCTAGGAGTTTATGTTGACTCAGAAATGTCTTCATCTAGACAATGTGGGGAAGCTATAAAAAAGGCCAACAAGATGCTTGGATATATTGTGAGAAGTGTTGAATTTAAATCAAGGGAAGTAATGTTAAAACTTTACAATGCATTAGTAAGACATCACCTAGAATATTGTGTTCAGTTCTGGTCACCTCGTTACAAAAAGGATATTGCTGCTCTAGAAAGAGCAGCAATGAAAGTATTGTCTCTAGAGCAGTTAGCTGCTGTGCCAGTTCCCTTGCAAAGTGAGGTGGAACCTTGTGGCAGAATGAGGGTACTGGCCTGTGTATATGTGTGTTTTGTAGTGGTGGTGGGTAATTAAAGGGTTAATTCACCAGCACTTTAAAAACATGTGAGAATGTGGTGGAGGGTTTAATTGATTAAGTGGGTGTAAATTGCTGCACAGGTGTGTGTATATAAGGGAGCACTGAGAGCATAGGTTTAGTTGGTGTTAGGATTCTGGAGAGGGTAGCTCTCTGATCCTGTGCGTGCGTGCGTGCGTGCGTGCGTGCGTGCGTGCGTGCGTGCGTGCGTGCGTGCGTGCGTGCGTGCGTGCGTGCTGTGTTTTTGTTTTATTTAATAAATATGTGCCGTAGCGCTTTTCCCTGCACATCCTGACTCTGAGTCTCCTTACCCCGATCAGCCTGTCACAAATCTATTTAAGGGTGGGTATTTAATAGTGGTCAGTCTACAGGAACCAGGGACTGAGGCAGATAGGTAAGTTCCTGCTTCAAGTAATTTTTAAATTAACTACATTTGGTAACTTTGTAAAGTCGTGTTTGAATTAGTTGAGTTAGTGTGTGACTAGTACCAGGTGAGTGGTTAAATTGAATAGAAGTTGATTTGCTATTTGATTGGTTTCCACACAGTTTAGTTGGTTCTTTTGCCATGCAGTTGAGAATATATGTATATATGTATGTATGTGTGTGTATGTGTATATATATATATATATATATATATATATAAGGCAGCCTATTTCTGCGCCAGCAAACAGAAGCGCCTCAACAAGAGCCGGGAGTCTAGCTGTGGGAAACCTGCGCCGAGACGCTGTTCGAATAGATCCGAACCTAACAGCGCTCTGGAAGATGCCATCTACTAGTCAGGTTTGTACCCTCCACCCCACCGCTCCCACTGTGCCTATTTGTCTTGCCTGTCCTGCTTTGAATGTCTCTCACATCCCTGTTCTGTCCTCTCGTCCTCTGCCCCCTCTCCGCTGCTGCTCCTCCAACCTCTCTAACCTCATCCCTCTGCCTCTCCCACCCCTGCTGCACACTCTCTGGTGCACTCTGGAACTGTCGCTCTTCTGCTAACAAAGCTGATTTCATCTCTGCCTTTGCCTCCCACCTCTCTCTCGATTTCCTTGCTCTCACCGAAACCTGGCTGTCCCCTGATAACACTAACTCCTGCTGCCCTGTCCTCTCTCTACGTCCTGTCCCATACTCCGCGTCTCACTGGACGGGGAGGTGGGACTGGTCTTCTCCTCTCTCCCTCCTTACTCTTTTCTGTCCCCTCCGACCTCTCCTCAATCTCTGTTAATACCTTTGAATTTCATGCAGTCCAACTAACCTCTCCCTGTCAACTCCTGCTAATTGTACTGTACCGTCCCCCTGGGCCTCTCGCTGACTTTCTAGATGAACTCAACTATCTACTCTCCTCCCTCCCCTCTCTGTCTACCCCAATTGTCCTGTTAGGTGACTTCAATATCCATCTCTCCAACCCCAGCCACTCTGCCGGATTCCTCCCTCTCCATCACTCCTTTGACTTCTGTCTCTCTCCATCCCCTCCTACCTACAAAGCTGGCCGTCAACTGGACCTCACCTTCTCCAGGGCCTGCTGCGCTTCTGCCCTCTCTGTCACCCCCCTGGACCTCTCTGATCACTAATTCATCTCTTTTTTTCTGCCTCTCCCCTCTCTCCCTGCTTCTCCTACCCCCACTGTCATCTCTCGTCGTAACCTCCGCTCTCTCTCCCCCTCTGTCCTTGCCTCCACTGCTCTCTCACCCCCTCCTATCGACAACTTCTCACAACTCTCCGTAGACTCTGCTACCTCCATGCTCTTCTCCTCCCTCGACTCCCTCTGTCCCCTCACCTCCCGACCTGCCCGCCCTCCCCTCCCCAATCCTAGCTCTCCTCTGCGCTCCGCTCAGCAAGAATCACAAAGATCTGCTGAAAAGAAATGGAAGAGAACCAAAGTCCCTGCTGCCTTAGACCTTTACCGCGCTCTCCTCTCTTCCTTCTCCTCTACTCTCTCCTCTGCTAAATGTACTTATTTCCAATCTGTAATCCAAGCCTCCACTAACAAACCACGTAAACTATTCTCTACCTTCTCCTCCCTCCTAAACCCTTCCCCCTCCTCATCCCTCCTCTATCTCCTCTGATGACTTTGCCTCCTTCTTCTCTTCTAAAATCTCAGATATCCGCAAACTCTTTAACACCTCTCCCTCCCCCGCACCCCCTCCTGCTCCAACCCCTACACCCACTACATCCCGTACTAACTCACCCTCCTTCTCCACCTTCTTGCCCCTCTCAAACTCTGACCTCTTGTCCTTGCTCCAGGGTCACAAACCCACCACGTGTGCCCTGAACCTACTCCCCACTCACCTCTTTCAAGCTGCTGCTCCTGCTCTACTTCCCTTCATCTCCTCCCTTCTCAACACCTCTCTCCTTTCTGGTCTCTTTCCTTCTGCCTTCAAAAAAGCCTCTATCACTCCCCTCCTCAAAAAACCTACCCTCGACCCCCACCTCCTTCCAGAGCTACTGTTCTGTTTCCCTCCTACCCTTCCTCTCCAAAACCCTCAAGCGGACTGTACACCGCCAGCTCTCTGTTTTCCTGTCCAACCATTCTCTGCTCGACCCTCTCCAATCTGGCTTCCACTCTGCTCACTCCACTGAAACCACCCTCCTGTCTGTCACCAACTCACTAAACTCTGCCTGAGCTGCCTCTCTCTCCTCTGTCCTAATTCTCCTCGACCACTCTGCTGCCTTTGACACTGTCGATCACTCTATTCTACTATCCTCTCTCGCTGACCTAGGAATCTCTGGCCTGGTTCTCCTACCTCTCCAACCGCACTTACCAGGTAACCTGGCGTGGAGCAACCTCCACACCTCGCCCTCTCTCAACAGGAGTCCCCCAAGGGTCAGTCTTGGGTCCTCTCCTGTTCTCTCTCTACACCTGCTGCCTGGGCCCTCTCATAACATCCTATGGTTTCTCATACCATTTCTATGCTGATGATGCTCAGGTTTTCCTCTCCTTCCCCATCTCTGACTCCACCATCCCCTCCCGTATCTCTACCTGTCTGAATGCTATTTTCTCCTGGATGCACTCGCATCACCTCAAACTCAACCACTCTAAATCTGACCTGCTTTTCTTTCCCTCCTCCTCCTCCCCCTCCTCTGATCTCTCTCTCTGTTCCTCTGGAATCTACCACACTCTCCCTCTGCCTCCGCTAAGAACCTCGGTCACCCTGGACCCCTGCCTCTCTTATTCCCAGCACATCTCCACTCTGGCACGCACTTGCCGATTCTTCCTGAGCAACATCCAAAGAATCCGACCCTTCCTCACCAACTACGCCACCCAGCTCCTGGTCCAGGCCTTGGTACTCTCCCGCCTAGACTACTGCAACTCCCTCCTGGCTGGTCTCCCTGCGTCCGCCACCCGTCCGCTCCAGCTCATCCAGAAATCTGCTGCTCGACTGGTGTTCTCTCTGCCTCGCTTCTCCCATGCAACTCCACTACTCCGCTCACTCCACTGGCTCCTGATCACCGCTCGCATCCAGTTCAAGACTCTTGTATTAGCCTACAGATGCCTTGACCAGACTGCACCCAGCTACCTCCAGACCCTCATCTCTCCCTACACCCCCACTCGACCTCTCCACTCCGCCTGCACTAGAAGACTGGCTCTACCTCCTCTACGCTCCCCTGCCTCCAGAGCCCGCTCCTTCTCCACCCTCGCCCCGCAGTAGTCGAAAGACCATCCTACAGATGTCAGGTCTGCCCAGCCCCTGACCACATTCCGGCGCCTCCTTAAGACTCACCTCTTCAGAAAGCATTCGTAGAACTCCTCTGTTTTTCCCCTGGGACACATATCATCCATCCTTAAATGCGCATTACTTGCTCTTATCTGTCCCCTATTTTACTGCATGTAATCCTGTACTTGAGTATTGTAATCTGCCAAGTGTTTAATCTGTAGTATTTTGTATTTAATTATATCCTGATGTAACTATCATTGACACTGTTATCTGCTGTATTATTGAATTGTATTTTGTCACACTTGTACTTGCTTGAACCAAAGTCATTGTATTCATCATTGTATTTATCTTGCTCTTAATTGTATTATTACTTGCACTGTGATTTTTGAAATGTAATTGTTGACGACTGTAAGTTGCCCTGGATAAGGGTGTCTGCTAAGAAATAAAAATAATAATAAAAAGAAGAGCAACCAGAATTATCCCAGGTTTAAAAGGCATGTCATATGCAGACAGGCTGAAAGAATTGAATCTATTCAGTCTTGAACAAAGAAGACTACGCGGCGATCTGATTCAAACATTCAAAATCCTAAAAGGTATAGACAATGTCGACCAAGGGGACTTTTTTGACCTAAAAAAAGAAACAAGTACCAGGGGTCCCAAATGGAGATTAGATAAAGGGGCATTCAGAACAGAAAATAGGAGGCACTCTTTTACTCAGAGAATTGTGAGAGTCTGGAGCCAACTCCCCAGTAATGTTGTTGAAGCTGACACCCTGGGATCCTTCAAGAAGCTGCTTGATGAGATTCTGGGATCAATAAGCTACTAACAACCAAACGAGCAAGATGGGCTGAATAGCCTCCTCTCGTTTGTAAACTTTCTTATGTTCTTATGTTCTTATGCATATAATTAAACAGGCGATGTGCAGGTGTAAAAGCATGTTACTTTTAAACAAAGGACTGTATTCACCCTGTGATGGAATAATATTTCTGACGATAAGGTTTAGTGGCAACTAGGCTTGTTTCACATTTATCCCACATGAATTATTAAATGCCTTTTTACATTATAGGACAAATGTAAAAGTCTGTTTATATTTTGAAATCCTCTGCCTTTGTCTCTCAGCGTTCTGTCAAAGATATTTTTTGGTTGTTGTCTGAGTAACAATCCCAACTTCCTGTTGCTGTTGTCTGTGCCCTTTTGACACCGATAATGGGGGCATTGCCCACAAGTGTACCAAAAAACAGACCACAGCTGTCACAGAGCCCCCTCTGGAGCAGGCCACGTTTAGGATGACTGGACCTTGGACGGTTACGTTTACACTACAAAATAAAAATACCTAAGCCGTCTCAGAGTCTGCTTAAAAGTGGCTAGTGTTTTTCCAACTAAAACTGCCATTTAGATGATGAGCAACCTGGGCTTCTTTCCTTGAAAGCAATGCAGAGAAAGAATGTGCAAACAATGTGCAGACAACAATAAGTCCAATTGTAGAGCAAAATGGAACATGATTTTGCAGCATTCTTTCTCGGTCTGCAGTTGGATAAAACATAATCTTCCCAAACAATATAGTGAATAGAAAAATTGAAAGCAGACCTTTATCTTTACCCCAGTTGCTTAAACACTAAACTGATTTCAATACACCTGTCACCCTGTCAAATGGATGTTTACGTTGATTGCATTTGGGGAGACACAACAACTCTTGTGTAAATAGAAAATATTTCCTAACTTGCTGCTTTTTTTGCATTGTCTTTCTTTTCGTTGACTGACACATATTCATCTGAACCTTTCACATCATCACTTCAAAAGTGAATGCAGAACAAAGCATTTTTACCTCAAAAGAAAACTTGAATTTTATATACTAGGATTCTAAGTGCATAACTTAAGGCAAAGCCCCAGCATTTCCCCGGAAAAAACAAAAACAAAAAACTGCACTATGAATGCCTATGTGACATCTGATACCTGACATTAGTAATAATAGAAAGGATTTGTAAGTAAAACATTGCATCTGGTGGGAGCCTTTAATTACTGAATTCTTCCATTGCAAGAGAAGATCATTAAAAGCCTTACAATTTACCCCACTACTTTGCTGCATAGCTCTGATGTTATAATAATAATAATAATCTTTATTTTATATAGCGCCTTTCATGAATAAATATTGCAAAGTGCTTAACAAAAGTGAAAAACTGACAAAAAAAAAACATACAAAATATATTAAAACACTTAGAATTAAAAACGCAATGACAGTAAAAGTCATACGAATGCCAATTTAAATAGATGAGTTTTGAGGCGGGATTTAAAAATAGACAGAGACTCAGAATCACGGATCTCAGAAGGAAGTGTGTTCCACAGCCTAGGAGCATAGGAGGAAAAAGCCCTGTCACCCACTGTACGCAGTTTAGTCAGGGGGACAACCATAAGGCCGACATCGGTGTTCAGTGTATCTTTTAGACTAAGACAACAATAACACTGGTTTCTAGGCCAACCTGTATTTCCAGGTAAGTGGAGATCTTTATCAACATAGGGAGTGTGTGGTTTGTGCTAAATTTGTGCAGACTTTTGAGCCACCAAATCATTGTGCTGTACTGTACTGTACCTTTCAATAGAGTCAAGTACTGTACAAAGTGGATTGACTACTTATTTCATATTGTTCCATAATTAAATCCTCGTTTAAACATGCATATTAAAATACTCCATTCACAAGCTCCATGTTTTGTTTAATGAAGTACTGACTGACATCTGACCCTAAATGCCTCATTCACATCCAAGTTGTCTCTGCATAAAACATCAAAATGAAAAGCCTAAATACTACATTCCAGAATCCTGTACTTTTCACAGTGAATTGAAGAAACAAAATCTATTGAAACCCATTCAAGATCTGACATCAAATTAAACTGGAACAGCAATCTTGCAATAAGACCATTTAATTAGGGTCATCGCTAACATCTGAGCCGGAAATCAGGTACCTTTTTGAAGAGTTAGTCATGCTTTTTGACCCTCTAACCCACAGCTGTTTCCAGCTTTCGGGCTCTCAGACTAATTGCCAGTCGATTCTTAAGCTGCTACAAGTCGTCATTATGGGTTGCTTCCTTCTGATGTCTGTAGTCATGGCTAATACAGGAAAAGGTTAAGTAAGATGTCCTATACCCTAAGGATAGACTTATGGTAAAATGACACCTGCAGTGGAAGCCTGTCCAAACAAGGATAGAAAAGGTGAAGGACTGTCAGGGTCATTTTAAAACTTGTGTCTGACTGGGCTAGGGTTTCGGTTAGGGCTAGAGTTATACCATTATTTTATTCCTTCCTAAAAATCTACCTTTGCACTTACTTTAAACTAGGCCCTGCTTGTTATTATTATATGTTTATTTAGCAGACTTTATCCAAGGCAGCTTACAGAGACTAGGGTGTGTGAACTATGCATCAGCTGCAGAGTCATTTACAACAATGTCTCACCCAAAAGATAGAGCACAAGGAGGTTAAGCGACTTGCTCAAGGTCACACAGTGAGTCAGTGAGTGAGCCAGGATTTGAACCGGAGACCACCTGGTTTCTTTAACTGCTGGAACACACAGCCTCCTATTATTATAAATGACACAGTTTATAATGAACCTTTTCAAATTAAAGGTTTCATTCAGGCTTGAAGGATTATTTTGATGTGTAGCCCGGGTCTTTCATAGTAAATGGACTGTATGACATGAGCCTGTCAGTTGCAATTCTGTTTTGATCTCATTTGACTAATTGCTTTGTAGGCATATGAATTTAAAATAATAATAAAAAAAAAGATAATACACCATCTAGAAAACAAGAATGACAGTAAACATTGAGATTGGTTTTATTTTCATGCTAGAGTGCTATAATTCACTGATTTAAATAAACACTCTGGTAGCCTATTTGTGATCTTTCACCATTCCTCTAATTACAAAAGATGCATTTCTGGAATGTGGCATCGCATGTGGCAGCCTGTTCTGTAAATACGATGTTTAAATATATATATATATATATATATATATAATAAGTTCACATTCCTTTTGTTTCCTGACAGCATTAGTTCCATAGCATTGAACTATCCCACAAATTGTGATGTCCTCTATAGTGTGGTCATTTCTGTTAAAATGTCTGGCGACAGGAAAGGTAGAGGTGTTAATTCATTTACATCTCAGATGTTCCACGAAGCAATCAGCCAAGCGTCGTTTTGTTTCACCAATATATAGCTTGTTACATTTGATGCAGCCAATGCAATATACTATTCCTTTACTAATGCAATTAAAAGTATCATGGATAGTAAATGAGGATTTTAATATATATATATATATATATATATATATATATATATATATATATATATATATATATATATATGGAAAACTCCACATTATGAACAAATTGCACAAATGTAATGGAAATATCCAAGGTCCAGTATTGTTCTGTGGTTTGCACAATATAAATGCTAGACTTTAAGACTTAAATGTTATCAGAAATATGTGATAGATGTTGGATGTTCTCCTTAGTGTTTATACAGTAGTAAATATAAAGTTAAAAGTTATTCATTATAATATTCAGTATTTATTCATAGTCTATCCCATATACACATAGCAGTGTACACATGTAGTAGCCCTATACACATTATAGTATTTATTTTAAACCCCATTGAAGTGCTTCTTGTTATGTGTTAATTGAGTGAGTACCAACACTCCAGATTTGTTATAGTTTGAACATGTAAACCTGTTTATTCATAATGTTTAAATGTTTGGGAATCTAACCTAGCATTAAATGTTTTGGCATTTGTGTTAAATGTTTCAATAGTTGTGTTAGTATCGGTAATTGTGTTCTTTAGCAATTAACGTAATAACTAAATCAAACTGCTTGAAGAGGTGCAAGTAATCAAACAAAAATAAATAGAATAGTTGTCACCAAGGTTACTTTACACTCAATTAGTTATAGACTGAGTTAATTTGGTAGACTTGAGTTGCCTAAAGATATTTAAAGCAAATCTCCAATGTTGATCTCCAATTATTATAGCACAGCTGCTAAACTACATTCAGTTATAAGCAAACAGTCCATAGAAAGCACTGCAGAAAGTTTTATCTAAGTCGATTTCAGCAGTGGAGGCAAGTAGGGATTTTATCTTAACTGCATCACTCATTTACTAACATGAAACACATACACATGAAAACTAAAAAGGGAATTTAGCCAGTTAATCTTCTTTGATAGAACCACAATTCATGGTGTAGCTGTTGATTTTTTAAGTAATATTTTTAGCCACTGCCTCACAAGACACATTGCTGTTGTGTGCTTGGCCCATGATGCCCTCTGATTTCCTGATTGCTATGAATTATGGGAGTTACTTCATCATGTGATTCGTAGTAGAGACAGCTATTGCATGGGATTTATAAGGGCTCTGAGAGTTCAAATTTTAGAACAACCTAGGTCAGATTTACTAAATTAGTAAAATTAGCTGTATGGCTTTAAATAGAATTTGAATAAGACAAGGTACCCCCTATTGTAACCATTATTTGGCCACCTCCAGCAGCCAAAACGGGTTGATCACACCCGTCCATGGAGTCTATGAAAATGGGTACTCACAAAGACTATCCATCGACTTTACAGTTTTCTTGTTATTTTTATAGCAGTGCAACCCTGCTTTGATAGTATCTTTATGAATAAATCGACTGCAAGCCTCCATTACTTGGTTGGTCGGGTTTAAGTGTAACCAACATAAATAAAATATACACATACATACACAGTATATATATATATATATATATATATATATATATATATATATATATATATATATATATATAATTTATTTTTTTAAAAGCCACTATAAATCAGGTTACACAAAGAACTGGATAACTCTTTTTCCAATCAGAGCATTTTAGAAAATCTGTATCTGTGTTTATAGATTCTGCTGATAGAGTATATATGTAAAAGTATGCTGTATGTATATACAATCTGTTTAATTCTGAACCATTTCTCCTCTACCAGCACGAGCAGTAGCAGGTGTTATTTAATCATTTAATCATTTCAGCATGCACTGCTGTGGTACTGTGTGATTGCATTGTTCCTGAATCACTGGGATCTGCTTTCACAGACAGTTCACACTATATATCATTATTGCTGTAGAGAATTCCGGTCATCCTAAAACCCCTATCATGGATATGGCTTAAGCTCATTTTGTTAAATAGCATTCTACCTTTTTTAAATATTACAGAAAACTGGAAAATGGATCAGTGAGACACATGCTGTTTATATCCTTATGCGGTGATATAGATTGGACTATACATACAGCATATTCCATGGGTTTTAGTGTTTAGAATTGTATAACATTTTCTACAATATTATGAAAAGTATTATTTGTACACTGAAGAGAAATCAGTACTTTACAATATATACTGCAGTCTTTATACTATGAAATAATGTAAAATAATCACAAGAATTTGTAACTGCTGTATTTAATCAATTTTTAAGACTTGTGGAGTAAAGAACATGGATTGAATGTGTCGTTTCTGCTTCAACAAATTATAGTTATATTTGGTCTAAATATATTCTTAATACAATAGTAGGTTTATGTGCCAAACCATAATCTTTTATGTGTCTGACTATAAACTGCTGTTGGTTATAATTGAATGGACCTACAGCTACATCTACTGGATACACTAGATCAGTGCAACAAAATTTAATTAAAGCAAAATCCTTTGATCCTCATATAAATATTGTGAAGGAAAACAAAGAACTCCTTTGACATTTTTCTCAAATAGGTTAGAATTTGCTCAGCAATATTTACCCATATTGGCTTTTTTAGTCAATTATTTTTCTCATTTAAATGGATCTTTAAAAAAAAAAAAGAACACAAACATTGGCAATAATATTGACATGCCTAATTTGTGAGATGATTCACTTGTCTGCATTGCCTGCACGTTATTATAAAATGCTTGCTGAATCTGCTTTAATTTGTTCTTGTTCCCTTGACAACTGACTTGATTGTTTGCAGGTAGACTTTAACTACGTCAATCTTGGGGTCGTCAGGATTTAATTAGAGCGTTGACTGATGTGCGTGAGTCAGTGTGCCTGCTTTGCACATACACTCAAAGAAACTTCAGCAAAGTGTGTCATTTACTTAAATCAGATATACAGAATTAATAGGAATAGGGTTAAGTGTTGGTATACTGTAATACAAATATTACAGTGAAAGTCAAAAAAATAATTTTAGTATTTATTTAGTAAGTATCCTGCAGCTCCTAATCACTTTGTACATGATCTAGTTTGTAGTAACTCTACTGTTTTACGAGTTATTTCCTCGTTTGATAGATACTTTGAGACCCAGAATTTCTGAGAACACCATCTGCACTATTGTCTCAGAATGGCTTAAGTTAAGAGAATACTAGGAGTGTACAATAGGTATGTCTGTGCCTATTGGCTGAAATAAATGAACTAAAGAACCAGGGACACCTTAATCTGTACATACACACATAAACATCATAGAGACAATGCTTTCTCAATTCATTATTTTGGTGGCATAGTTATTCCAACAATTTCTGAAGTATAATGGTCACATTAAGAAGCTAAACGTGATTAACTAAAATGAAATATTGAGCACAGTAAAGTATAGAACACATCAAATGTACATCAACATGACCTAACCATGTATTACTGGGTTTAAATATCAAATAGTGATAAAGTAACCAGAGAGAACTGTAATGTTTGTATTAGCGAGTTAATGTCTAGACTAACATTTCAAACTTTAGATAAAGGCCCTGAATAAAAATTGAATTAACCTAAATATGATTACATTTCTAAAGGAACATGAAGGGCTCAAGAGATAATGTATTTTTTATATTCAAACACCCTTACAAAACACCCAACCCTCTGCACTTTTGCTCTTTGAAACAGTTTTCTATTCACAAATTCCTTCCTTTCAAACTGAAAAACAGGGAAAGTTAAAAAAAAAAAAATAGCCATTTCTCAAATCCTGATAGAGCAGGAAGACGAACTGCTGTTATAGCTCAAGAATGAGAGCATGATGTCATTTGTCTATAGATTATTATAGTGGTCTGACATAGAAAAATGAATCCTGAAAGATATCAATACTTTCATTTGATTCCTCTTATTTGGATAATAGAGATACAAACAACATTTTCAGAGAAAACTAAAACTAGACAAGTTATATTATATTTTATTTTTGTTGGCCCCAAACACAGTCCATTTGGCTCAATCCCTTGAGCTGTCCAAATAGTCAGAGCTACAAGTGCACCTGTCATATCTTTTCTCTTTTTTTACTTTCTTTATGTCTTTTTCCAGACTTATTTCGCAATAGGTCACAATGGAAAATAGCAGCATCATCTTATTGATTGATTACTCACTAGAAGACAGCAGCCAAAATAAAACATTTGGTTCATTTTCCATTTTAAAATAAAGGCTGTGGAACATAAGTGAAACTGCCAAGGGCATCAATTTGATCTCAATGGAACTTCAATAAAACAAATTCCTAGACAGCTATTTCAGTTCATCATTATGATGCATTCTCATACCAGCCTTGTGTCATAAAGCTTTACAGTATACAACTGTTATTGCAGGCCCAAGAGGGTTCCTAAACCAATATATAAAGTTACCAAGGTTGCAACATACATATGGGATATGTTGTTTGACATTTGTCTTAGTGGTGCAGTAGGTTTGTCAGTTTTCTTTTTCTTTTTTTTAAGACAAAGAAGCACTGAGCAATATGATTTTTAAACAATGCTAACTTTGATAACACTTTATTTGTACAACTTAATTAAGGCTATATAACATAGTAACTACATGCATAATCCTTCAAAATCACTTTGAAAACAAACATAACGTACATACAGTATTCATAACATGTTGTCACAAAATGTGATACATAATACTCAGTAAAAATAAAGTATTACCCTGATTTTTTTATTCACTCAGGACATATGAAAAAATATATCAAAACAAATACGAGTGGGTTTGAATAACAATGTAACAATATATAGAGAGCTATGGACAAAAGTTTTGTATCACCTAGAATTTTAGGATTGAGACAATAAAAAAATAATTTCAATATTTTATTTATCATGTAATCAAAGAAACTACAAAATTATATCAAGTCTACCGGAATCCATAAATAGTAGTACAGTATTGTAGTATGCACGGGGGTATGGGTCAGGGCTGGTAGGTGACTCAATCTAAAAATGAACACATAAGCCCGATATCTGCAACTGCAAGGGAGCCTGGCTCTTTTGTACAGTGATATCGGCTTCAAAGCGGGAGGTCACGGGTTCACGTCCGACCTCCGCCTGTGAGATGCTTCTGAATGCAGGAACAGAGGTTTGCCATAGTATTTTAAGTTAGCTTTTGAAATGTCACATTTTTCATATTTTGTCAGTTTTTCATTACGTATATGGAAAACTACAAAGCAGTATGTAATTCAATATGTTGACATAACATTATTCAGCAGGTTTCATTGGACTTTATGAAGCAAAATTAGATAATTCTATAGGGCGATACAAAACTTTTGGCCATAGCTGTAGTGCACAAGTAATAGTAAATTGCCACCTGCTGGCAGGCCCCTGGATTGTCACATAATGTTAGAAATGTCACATGGTCTTCTGTCGTGTCTTAAAAGAGGACATTAACATTTGCTTCCATGTGCTACCACTACCAAAAATTAAAAATGTAAAATCGCTGAGGGCAGTAACTAGCAAAAACCTAATGGGCGTGACTGTTTGTGATCTGTTTAGGTCTGTAATAAATGTGCTACAGAGGAAGCATAAAAAAGACAAAGGGAGATAACAAAGCAATAATTGAGAACATAACACCAAAAACCACAAAGCATGATTACAATCAACATTGCACACAAATGTCTTACCAGGGATTCCCTATAAACTTTAAAATGAAGGCTTTTTTCTGTAGTTAGCTTCCAGATCATTTCATTTTATTGTATCAATGCTGGAACAACAACTCCCTCTAGTGCATAAAACAAAAAGTACACATCTATTTTAGTGACTGAGAATATATATTTAATACATGGATGTTATACGTTTGATAATATGTATCTTCATTCCCCTGCTTAAATTATATTCTATGAATGATTCCCAGACATTAACTGGTAACATCGATTAGCTAATTTGCAGTTTCTCCACTTCTGGGCTTCAATTTAATTCTACTCTAGTTTGGTAGTGATTGGATTTGTCAGGTTTTTTTATGGTATTCACCAGTGAATGTTGTAATGAATCATTGATGCAACCTTGGTGCCTTCAAGTTCATCCACAAGATCTCCCCATCAATAAAACATCATCACTTCAGCATCATCTAGTGTCCTTTAGCTAATGATGTGATTTTAAAGCAACAATGATAGTGTTTGGGGTCATGCTGCATTAAAAACATTATGCATCTTAGTAAATGCTTGCTTGGGAAACTATAGCAGGGGCTGATGCAGTCTATTAAGGCTATTTGTTATTCTCCTTCAAAACAAATTCATGGGAAAAAAAGCTTCAGTACCAGAAGTTATTTGAAAACATGTTCCCATATTTAGGGGCTGTGCTGACATTTCAAGAGCCCTCCCATGGCATGTGTCAGTGGGAGCGGGGTGTGGGAGGACTGCTTGTAAAAGTTTCAGGCTATGTTGGCATTAATCACATTGCAATGACTGATCAAAAAACTGCTTTTTTTATTATTAAATTACTTTAAAACCCATTTCCCCTTTGGAGAGATAGCTGATAATGGCAACCCGAATCCAGCCTGGCCCACATGGCTTGTGCTGTTTGCCTAGAGACAGCTAACTGGTCACCCTAGTGTGCCCTAGATATGGTACTGATAACCAGTATAACAGGCTTCTCTTTTTTCTCCATGCTTATGCTCTAGATCTGGTCCTGCAGAGAAAACCACTACCCTCTGAAGTACAACTGATCTGACAAGTCTAATTCAGCAGGGTGAACCATGACAGAGGTACACACACACCATTAAGGGGAGATGGAAAAATATCAATTAAAACTGGTATTCAACAACAGCTAGGTGAGTTCCCATGAGGTTTAATGTGTTAGGGAGCAGGGATTGATGCGAGAAGCAAGCACACATCTCAGCCAAGGCTTATAATAAAAATACTGGCAAAACATAATGAGGACAGTTGTACTGCAGATTTTGACCTTTCTATTTCACTTTTGGAACAGCAGGTGGAAGCAGCTGTGAGTTCTCCAAGGTGTGATCCATGGAAAGTACAGCAGCGCTTGCACACACATGTTAAGGATCTGACGGAGATGTAACAGATATCTCAGATACTTCAAGAAGAATCGGTCTTTATTCCACTGGAATCCAATATAACCTTAACACCCTTCTTATTCGTACATATTTTCCATTATTATTTGTAGAGTTGTCCTTTGTCCTTGCCTACTTCTTTGAGCTTCTCCTGAACAAGTGACAATACAAAAGAAATGTGATTCTTCTTACCTTGCAGCCTCAATGAGATATTGAACACTGCAAAACACATTTAAATGTGTAAAACAAAAAGCCAGCACCTCTTTTTTATTAATTGTTGTCAAGATTCATACATTTTCATACATGTTCTGCATTTTCCGGAAAACTTTCTAAAATATATAGGCTATAGCTCTTTTTTTCTACTCCCGATAAGGGGCCTGTATTCTGTTTTCTCCATATACCCTTTCTTACCCTTGAGGTCATCAGATTCTTCACACAAGACTTGTAGTAAATAGTCATCCATATTATGGCCTACATTGAAAACCATTTGTTTGGTCTGCTTTGGAATGTTTTTTATCCTTTGTCATACAGTTCCAACAGTAGTTCTCAGCAGGGACAGTTTCTCTAATGGAATACAGCTGTAGATAGCTGTTCTTGCCAAGAAGGAATCCTCTGTTGTTGCTGAAGTTAATAACATGGACAGAGGAAAACCTTTGTTCTTTTTTTAAGCATCACAATAATCTACTTTCATTATGACAGCAGACTGATGATTATTTTAAAGGTTTTGCACGATGACAACTTATTGGCTTACTGGAAACACATGTTGGCAACGCTGGCCTTTATCACTTCATTTGGTTTCCTAAGTTCAGCAACCAACGTGTGAAAACATTGGCTTCACTGTCGGCTTCTTAGGAACAAACATTCTGATGACAGAAGGACTATGAGTGAGTCTTGAATATTCATGTCTTCACTAAAGCATGTTTATCACTGATTTTCCAAAGCTGAAAAATCATTTCTAAAATTAGCCACAGGATTTGGACCAAAAAGTAGAAATTCCTTCCATAGCACTGTCATCATGGGCAGCTAGACTGCAGGTATACTTCACCTGACCATTTTATAATCATTCATTCCTTCGCCCTAGCATTTGTATGCTCTTGTATATAGTGGTTCAGTGATCTGCTGTCTTTTGTGTCAAATCTTCATGGTGCTAATGCAGTAAGGATTTCATGTCTTCTGTTGGATGAGCGGTGCTGGTCTATGTGCAGGATTCACAACAAGACTTTAACTCAAAACATTTTGTCAAACAATTTTACTAAGAAGTTGATTTTCATAGCTTTTTACTCTAATGTGTAAACTACTCTATTTTTCAAAAGGTACAAATTGTAGATTTTGTTTCTAATTTTCTAACTTGTTGCTTAACGTGCTGTAAAATTAACTTAAAAACCTGCTGTGTTTATTTCTTATTTTTGTAACTGTAATTTAACAGGTGTTTTTCTCCTTTGTCAAAAATTATTCCTAATCAAGAACAGATAACAAAAGATTTTTTTTTTTAGTTCTCCAGTAAAAAAAAAAAAAAAAAAATTCTAGACTGTAACAGTGCAAATCAAACCTTGCATGTCACATGAAAAATACTTTTTATATCACCATGCTAGAAAATTGCATCAAAGGGAGCGAGTGGGTTCAATAGCTGGATCTTCAATAAATATTTCAAACTGCAGCTTGAAGAAACCTATATATATATGGGGCAGCAGTGTGGAGTAGTGGTTAGGGCTCTGGACTGGAGGGTCATGGGTTCAATCACAGGTGGGAGACATTGCTGCTGTACCCTTGAGCAAGGTACTTTACCTAGATTGCTCCAGTAAAAACCCAACTGTATAAATGTAACTAATGGAAGCACGCAACAGGGAAGATTGATGGAATTATTTTGTTAGCTACAATCACATTAACACAAGTGTATATCTTTTTTATTTGTTACAAGCTACAGACAGATGGTTTATGTTGAACATACTGTGGAAATATTTCAAAGTCATCCAAAAGCAGCTGTTTCTGTTGGCCGGTCTTAGTGCAAATTATTTATGACAATTTATTTCTATTATTTTTAGATTGATCAGATTAACCTTTGGATAGCCTCCAACAACAACACATGTTTATTAAATACATATTTAGAAAAAGGGATTCATATTGTTGTTTTGTAAGAAAATCCTATTTGTTCACATTAACAGATACTGGAAAAGGTAAGATTAAACAAAAACAAAACATACTTGGATGTAGAACAGACTTTGAAAATATAACGTTTGTCTACTTGACTTGTTTGATGATAAAAAAAAGAATTCAGGAGATAAGGAAAAATTAATAATTAGTAGCAAATTATTTTAATGAATAGACTTATAAAAACAATGGGCAATGGAATACATAGAAATTACAACAGTATATTTATGGGCTTATGTGATATTTTAGGACATTCAGAATCCCCACATACATAAGCCTAAGGGCAGTTGTTAAGGCTGAGAAGTGGGAGGTGGAGGGATGCAGATGCCAACATGACCACAATTGGTTTACTGGAAGTGACTTATTGCTGGAAAAGCGACAGAGATGGTGCTGTCTCTCCTCTATTTTGCTTAAACCCAAGCAGTATCATACGTTTTAAGATTTTATTAGTTTTAAAGGTTAAATTATATTTTGACTGAAGCATTTCAATGTCAGATTTCCATTACATGAGAGTAGATGTTAAAACTTCATGCTGATTTGAACTAGGCTCTCGCCAAGATAAGCACCAACTAAGACGTAGCTTTACAGTAAACTAATGTGATCCATATGTGTCTCCATACATTTGCGCTTCCTTCCATATGATGATGTAGATATCCTTCTGTCTGGTGCTGATGGCTGAAGTGTAATGCTGGCTCCAGGGATCAGCTTATTGCCTCCCTAGCGCATCAGCACACACAACGGCTGCGATGCTGGCTCCGGGGATCAACCACAGTGCGGCCTCCCCAGCGCATCAGCATGACAACCGTCTGGATTGAGCTAAGTAGGGTACATCTCTGGGGTCTTCAAGTGGGCACCTTCCATCCTCAGTGTTTCGTCGACTAGCCCACGACACCTCAAGAGGGCTCGACGGTGATTCTGGCGTCCCAGCATCACCCCCCTCCGTCCCCAACTCAACTCAGCCCAGCTTACTTACCTGTACATCGGCTTTCCTTTCTATTGTGCTTCAGATCCCCAGCCAGAATCTTTCCGTCTCAACCACAGCCAGTTGCTGCTCCTCTCTGCTGCTTCAGATAAGTTCTTCACTGTGCGACGCAACTGAATCCGACGTCTCTGAGAAACATTTAGGTTAACCATACTACTGTAATGAAACTGAGAATACTAAATCTTCACACAGTCTAGCAGTCCCACAACCTTAACTCTAACCCTAACGTTGGCACTTCAAACATTAATGAACAGCATATAAAATTATATGTCACAAGCTCAATTTCTATACTGTTTGGAAATTGTCACCTACCGCCACCCAGCAGGCACATCATGAACCACGTTATGCAAAGGAGCTAAGCCAATTGTAATAAACTGTATAATTTCAAAAGCAGTTAGCTGTTAGTTGGCCAGAAATATTTATTGGCTATAATGTAAGAGTGGCTCTGACTGTCCCACTTACTTCTACGCCTATGCTCCTAGAAGCTCAGTACAGAATCAGTATTAAGGGAGAGGGTCTGTCAATAAATTGTAGTAAGCTTCACATACCACCAGATGGAGGACTTGCAAAGCACAGTAGTACAATGAACACACTGAATACAAGAAAATATACTTCAAGTTACAAATGCTATTCATATGTCACAATTTGTAAATTTGCTATTTTATTCCACAAAAGATATCCTGTAGCACTTGATGTAAAGCCTGATTTTCAAACTGCCTGACAACTACCTTTATCTGTTCATGTATTCCAAAATCCTAAGGTTTATCATGTTTAATTTTGTAAAAAGTGGTTTAAAATTAGGATAATACTTTACTTTCAAAAGCTCAAAGATGAGACACCCCCAAATACCTAGCTTTTATATGAAACCCCTTTTATTTAGGTTTATTTGGTAGTGTAGACAACAATCACTTTGCTTTAGAATGTTATAATCTTGAGAAGTCAGTTAGTTAGTTGGATGTGATGAAGTACAGATTTATGGGAGTTTGAAAGGTGCACACGAGTTTGGTTATCTGTTTCTGAAACTGGAAAGCAGTTGCTCAATGAGTGTAGGAAATATTGACACATTATTAGGAACACTTGCCTTTTCTAGTCCTTTACTAGCCTTAAAATTAGTGATAATTAAGGGTTTAAAATACAACATTAAAGCACCCTTAATATTCCCTATGTTTCCCTTTTTATATTGTCTGTATTTCCTGTAATTTTGTCTGGTAACCATTGGTCTTGACCAATGGGGCAGCAGTGTGGAGTAGTGGTTATGGCTCTGGACTCTTGACCGGAGGGTTGTGGGTTCAATCCCCAGTGGGGGACACTGCTGTTGTACCCTTGAGCAAGGTACTTTACCTAGATTGCTCCAGTAAAAACCCAACTGTATAAATGGGTAATTGTATGTAAAAATAATGTGATATCTGTATAATGTGAAATAATGTATAATGTGATATCTTGTAACAATTGTAAGTCGCCCTGGATAAGGGTGTCTGCTAAGAAATAAATAATAATAATGACATCTCAAGGGTTCTATCCTGGTTTAATAACACTATGGCACCCTGATCCCTTCACGAGTTATACTCCAGTGTTCTAGCTGCAATCAAACCATGTGACATACAGAGTAGGTACCAGGATGTAGCAGTTTATCTACAGTTTGTCATTGCATTTCAAATATTTGCATATCCTAAATTCATTTGAAGAAAACAATGTTTCTCATAGCCAGCCCTTTAATTGAATGTGCAATCCCCTGCTACTCAATTTAGATAAGCACTACTATTTTTGTTTTCCCAATTAAAAAGTATATCATTAAAAGCTTGCAGTTAAGCCTCCAGGTAAAGCACTGAGGTCACCAATTGGGGGAAATGCTGGTTTATTTGCATATTTTGTGCTTTACATTTGCCTTGAGTTGCCTTAAGCATTTATTCATGTAGACTGAAGTAAAGTGTATTTTTGTTATTTTAATTTAGTGAAGTATATTATATTGAAAGTTATTTGTAGTGTACTTTAAACTTGTCCTATATGAAATGTGTTCTAAGTGCGCAAAACTTTTGCGTGTATGTTTTTGAAAAAAAACTCACCTTCAAAACTCCTAATTCCTAACAACCAAATCAGAAGGTAATATTCACCCTGCAACAATAGGAACACCATGCTGTCTTGCTGCAAAAGCTTGCAATGTTGTAACATTAACCAACCAGTTTGATTGCTAAGCTGACCTTATTGATGCACTATTAATATGAATCCCAAGCATTTAACTTTAACATGAATATCAAAGTGCTGTACTGCTTCCCTGCGGATTTGAGCCATTGGCACACAAAGCATGCACTTCAATTAATTTCACTGGGGATATCATCACTCAGAAAATAAAATGACTGCAGATACTTCATTCCAGTTCTTGATTTGGAGCAAATAAATTCAAATAAACCCCCTGGAATCCCTTTTATTATTAAAGCCAAAAACATAACATTACTTTAAAACAAATCAAAATAAACATTTACCTCAAGCAACATGTGGTAATGTGAAAAGCAATATTCTGCACAGACTCGCACTACAAATTACCAATAAAAATAATAAACACCATATTTAAAAAAAACAAAAAACTTAATAATGATTAAAAAAACCTTTTTGCAGATAGGAGTGAGTTTGTTTGTTTTTCTTTCTTTCTTTCTTTCTTTCTTTCTTTCTTTCCACAGGTACAAATTACAGCAGCTACCACCTTATCTGGTGCTCATCTACATTGACAAATCACTGCTAGTTTATATAACCTCACAAATTGATGACAATTAATACATTATTGATTAATTAGTTTCTACAATAGATTGAGGTAATGTTGCACCCTCTCAACAAATCTCTCTTAATTAGAACGCCAGATGCTACATAAACTGTTAGCTTCTTTATCTATTAGTACTGTACATTAGAGAAACACAATACTTGCAGTTTTAACATTCTGAAGTTGCCTACTAGAAGAGAGATTCATGTTATGTATTGTAGCCATAGACACGCCTGTGTGGATTTACATGTTAGTTAATGGTTTTCCTGTAGCTGATTTTGTGTGCTTTCATTTGAGAAGTGTGTTTCAAACTTAGTGCAGGCTAGAGATGAAAAGAAAAAGGGTGTGGGTGCAGTAAAAAAAAAGTCTGTCAGTAGCATACATCACCACCACAGCTGTAAATTCAAATTCAAAACGAGATCAGTATGATGAAAAAGCTCATGACCATGCCATTATGGTATAGAAGAAAAATGTCAATGAATTGTTTAATGTGGTATTTAAGACCTAGCAATCACAAGGTGAGCCAATTAGCTGTTAGTATCATGTTAAAGTATATTAAAATGACTTATTTACGGGGGCTCCCGAGTGGCGCATCCAGCAAAAGCACTCGCTAGAGTGCAGGATGCGGTCTATAGCCTGGACGTCACCGGTTCGAGTCCAGGCTATTCCACAGCCGACCGTGGATGGGAGCTCCCAGGGGGCAGTGCTCAATTGGCCGAGCATCGTCCGGGGGGAGGGAGGGTTAGGTCGGCCAGGGTGTCCTCAGCTCACTGCGCACCAGCGGCCCCTGTAATCTGGCCGGGCGCCTGCAGGCTTGCCTGTAAGCTGTCCAGAGCTGCATTGTCCTCCGACGCTGTAGCTCTGAGGCGGCTGCACGGTGAGTCTGCAAAGTGTAAAGAAGCGGGCAGCTGACGGCACACACTTCAGAGGACAGCGTGTGTTCATCTTCGCCCCTCCTGAGTCAGCGCAGGGGTGGTAGCGGTGAGCTGAGCCTAAAAATAATTGGGCATTTTAAATGATAAAAACTTATTGGCAACGACTAAATTAAAAAAAAAAAAAATGACTTATTTACAGTATGTGGAATAAGTTCTTGTCTTCTCAAGACACATGTACAGATGTAAGGGTAGCATACAGATGGACAGATAAATAGAAGGACACCTCTATATTGTATATCCCCATAATCACCTCCACTGTATCCCAGTCGCCAACAGATAACATTAACTACTAGCAAACCTGAGGTAGATTTTAACTTTGCAATAATAAAATCCTAAATAGTTTCAGTGCCGTTCTGGATGTCCAGGTTATAGCCTTATTGACAGTGCTGTTGACAGCTTGATTCAAAACACTCACCCATACAGTACATGCAAAGGCAATATAGATTCCATTGCCTTCATACAAATGGTTATAGTCTTGGATTATAGTATGTAAATCATTGTCAGTTGAATCAGGCAGGGGTACACATATTGGCTATTCAAATGTTATTACTGTCTGCAGACCACATAGCAGTAAACTTAATATAATATATATATATATATTTTTTACTATAGTACTATTTATTATCAACTGTCTGCCCAGTCCAACCATTAATGTGTTGGCTGAAAGTATGGGTCAGGAAATAAATGAACTGACTGTATTCATATTTTGCCTCCTGTTTTGCTTGTAATTTGCAGTTATTTTTTTTTTTACAGTACAACCTCTTCCTCTTTGCATCAACTGTGCAGGTGTCAATGAGATTCGAGATGGTTTTCAGAAAAGAAAAAAAACAGCTGCATTTATTACTGTTAGATAAATCATATCCTGTTTGTATTTTGAACACACAGGATATAAAAGGCGTGTTAGGTGTGATCTTTCCATACAATGTATTGACAGTTGTAAAAGAGCACTGATAGATCTAAAGAATCATTTTTAATACAATTACAATTTAGCAGTTGGTGATAAACCACAAGTTTCTTTAAGACACCACTTGCTTTTTTATTGTAGTGATATCTAACATTTGACCATATGGTCTGTGTGATGCCATACAGTAGGTTCTGATAATGAATTATATGTATATGTAAATATGTTGTTGCACTATTCAGATTATTTTATTAATGTTATTATTTGTTAGAATTAAACAAATGCAGAAAATGTAGGTTGCTATTTGATGTGTTATTTTATTCTGAATACAGCAAAAAAAAAAAATATATATATATATATGGTACTCTGTTGTGTACTGCGCAGCTAATGTGGTATTGTAGCTTTGACTGGAAGACAAGCACTGTAACATTGCTGCTCACTGCTTGAGTGAGGTTGTGTCTTCGGATGATCTTCTTCAGCTCGGGTTCGGGTTAAGTGAATTTTCTGCATCGCGATGGGGTCATTCATAAGAAAAAGGTTTTTGGGGTTCTAAAAATTAACCCCAATCCAATGGTGTCAACCCGGTCTAGATGGGGCATATTTCGGGTTGGGGTCCTAACATATACAACACATACAGGGTTTGGACAACAAATTGAGAATCAAGCTAATCTGAATGTAATAAAGGTCTGATAGTCGATGCTCAAGAGTTCAGCTGGCAGGTACTTTCCCTAACTTCTGTGAAGGAAATAGAGGTGGATATTATTGAGGAATGGTCACATAACAGAGCAACAGCTCTTTCTGTTGTGGTTGTCCTCATTATAGCATGGCTTCTTAGTACGTAAACATGCCAATGTAGTGATGCTCATTTTGTAAGAATACATACAGACACCTAAAGGAGCATTTAAAGCTCTGTATGTGATTTTAAAGAAGAGAACCTGCAAGACTTCACAAGTGCATGATTATTCCCTCTGGTGGTCTGGGTCCATCATCAGTCTGAGGTAAAGGAAGTCACTGACATGTGTAGTTCCAGTGAAATATGCTTTCGGTCTTTATTATAGTTCCCAATATAAGACAAGTAACAAGTTACACATAATTTGGTTTTCCAATAGTAGCAGCAGTTCCCTGCATATATACAGGTAAGCTGGGATAGGGCCTTTTGGAACTGAGCATCTCCTGAGTCCCTATATAAGATGAGATCTGCATACATGAAACCTACATCTTCTCAGGGAACTCTGCTACTCTGTGGGGAGTGCAAACTCTATCCATTATGCAGAGATACAAAGCTTATACACCTAAAGGTACAGTGCTATTAAACAGGAAGAAATCATCTCAAGAGAAGCTGAATAAATTTGGTGATACCATCTACGCATATGGAAGCGAGAGGTTTGGAGTTGAAAAAAGAAAGGAGAAAGTACAAACTATTCCTCTAAAGTCTAGATGGCAGCAGAAGATTGAGCGCTTAGAGAAAGGAGGCAGCTGAGGAAGCAATGGAGGAGAGCAGAACAAAGTCAGAAGGAGGCAATCTATTACAAAGGGTCATAAAAGATAAACTTTTGTGCAGAGCTGAGCTCCTACGGAACCATTAAAATTTGAAAGTTATTTACCATGGAGAAAAATGGCACACTAAAAGCAACTAAGTCTGAGCTGGAGAGATATCTCAAGGAAATACACACAGATTCAAAAAGGCAGGAGTCTATGTGAATTCCTTCAGACATCCCACCTATCAATCCACCAGAATACCAAATGGAGGACTGTGCACCTAAGTGGAAAGAAGTAGAGCAAGCTGTGAAAAAAGGCAAGGGCATCATGGTGTTCTACGAATCCTGTGGACATTGATGAAATAGCATGGAAAAAACAGGTTGTACCAAGAGCATGGTCCTGAGCAGTTGGGATATTTATACCCAAAGAAAAAGATTCTACGAGTATCAGTCAGTTTCGCCTGTAAAATGTGGAAGGCAAGATTTTCTTCAGCATTGTTGCTCAGAGATTGTCAGCTTACCTACTGAAGAACTGCTTCATTGATACTTCAGTACAGAAAATCAGTAGTCCAGGTTTCCCAGGATGCTTAGAGCACATCAGTGTGATTTGGCAGCAAATTCAAACAGCTAAAAAGGAGAGGAAGGAGCTCCATGTGACATTCCTGGAATTTAGCTAATGCATACGGTTCAGCACCACATGAACTTCTTTTGGCAGCATTTTATTTTTTCAGTGTACCGAGGACAATAACAAACTTAGTGAAAGCCTACTTTGGAGATTTGCAATTTTGTTTTTCAACTTCAGAATTCACCACTACATGGCAATGTCTAGAAACTGGAATAATGGCAGGATGCACCATTTCTCCACTAGCTTTTACCATGGAAATGGAAGTAATTATTAGGGCATCAAAATGGGTAGTGGGAGGAGAATGCTTGGCTTCTGGAATGCGACTGCCACCAATTAGAGCATACATGGATGACATGACAATCATGACTACAACAGTAGCCTGCACTAATCGATTATTGGGCAAATTAACCAATAACATTGAATGGGCACGAATGCAATTCAAGCCCATTAAGTCAAGGAGCATCTCTATAATTAAAGGTAAAGTAGTGGATAAGAGGTTCTACATTAATGGTGAGGCAATACCAATAGTGTCTGAGAAGCCTGTGAAAAGTCTTGGGAGATGGTATGATGGGGACCTAAAGGACACAGTTTGTGTGGGAGAAGTGAGACAACAAGCAGTGCAAGGGTTGAAGAGCATAGACAGTACTGCCTCAGCAGTGAGACTGTAGTAAAGGGATACTGCATCTGCCAGTCTCAGCTCTAACCGAGGAGTTTAAGTGCAGCAAGGTTTGAATGGAAATTTCATTGGTAGAGTCACACGACGAATGTGTAAGGGAAGCAGCACCTGTGTTGAAAACTGGAATAAAGTGGGCGGCAATTGAAGCTGTAGAAGATGCAAAGGCTGCCCTTTGTATCAGTAATATCATGGGGCAAGTACAGCATGGAAGAGGAGGCCTTGGTCTCAGTTCCGCTCCTCCTACATAGCACAGATCTATCATAGATCTATCAACAAGCAATATGCACGAGTCACAATCTGTAACCCCACTTTTACTGCGTTTTTTCAGTTTCGAAGTGTAGCGTAGAGCTCTTTAGTTTCATTTAAAAATGGCAAAAAGAAAGTCATCGGATGAGGAATACCATTCTTTTCAGCTGGAATGGACTGATATGTACGTCTTTATGGAGAAGTCTGGATTTCCACGTTGTCTCATATGCAGTGAACAACTGGCTTCAAACAAAAAATCTAATTTACAACGACATCTCATGACAAAACTTGCTGCATCTGCAGCGAAATACCCAGAAGGTGAGGTGCGGAAAAAGTAAAATGTGGATGGACTGGTTTTCATTCTACGAGATTGCCAGCAGCTTGGATAGTGTAGAAGTGGTGAGACGAGCAACATCATTGCATTGCCTGGGGACTCCTGTGCAAGAAATACATTAAGGAAGTGAGACTGTGTTGACCGCCGAGACATTAATAAGGCAGTAGTTAGAGAACACAATCCAGTACCCACTATTGACAACGTTCCACATGCAATGCAAGGCTCAAAAGCTTTTGCAAAGAAAAGGGCTTTGGCAGGTAAACTTATCACCACTGTGGATGTTACAGATTCTGTAAGGTTCCTTTTGGACTCACCAGTGCTCCTGGAGCTTACCAAAAAGCCATAGACTCCATGCTATGTGGCATGCCAGATGCAGTGTGGTACACGGATGATGATGTTATTTATGCTGAGAATGAAGAGAAACAAGAAAAAAGACTTCAAAGGGTTTTCTATACAAATCAAGACACGATTAAAACTGAATCCTGATAAATGCTCTTTTGGATTGGATACAATTGAAATTCTGGGACATCTTGCAACAGCAGAAGGGATCAAGCCTGACCCTAAGAAAGTGGACTCTGTTCTCAAGGCATCCAGACCAGAGAATGTGTGAATACTACACTCATTTCTAGGAACGTGTGGTTTCCTCATGAAATTAATTCCAAATTACACTGGTTTCTCCAAACCACTCTGTATGCTCATGAGAAAAGGCATTGATTGGGAATGGGATTCCAAAGCGGAATCTGCTTTCAAAGATCTGAAACAAGCCCTTACTAATGAACCGTGCCTTGTCTACTACAAACTAGGAGCACCCGTGGTTGTAGTAACTGATGCAAGCTCAGTAGGGCTGGTAGCTATATTGTTACAAACACAACAGGATGGTTCCAGAAAGCCAGTGGCATACACCAGCTGTACTCTTACAGTCACAGAAAGACGTTATTTTCCAACAGAATGAGAAGCGCTTGGATGTATTTGGGCTGTAGAGCCTTTTCAAATGTATCTATGGGGATGCAAGTTTACACAGCAAACAGATGACAAGCCTTTGATACATGTTGAACCCAGGAAAATCGACAGTCTTACCTCTGAGAATTCAACGTCGAGGCTGGAGACTACAACCAAAATTGAACACATCATTGGAAAAACAAATGCAGCTGATTCCTTGTCGCTTCTTCTATTGCCAGAGACAGAGTCTTGTGACATAGTCGAGACTATGTGCGTAAGGTACTTTCTGTATGTACTAGTAGTTTGGAAGCGATATCTCTGGATGAGTTGAAAGTTGATTCACAGCAGGACCCTATTCTTATATATATATATATATATATATATATATATATATATATATATATATATATATATATATATATATATATATATTATACTAAAAGTGCATACTGTTCTTTCTTCCCTTTTATTTTTGTTTAAAGTTATACTGGTACTACTGTACAAAAAATAATGCCAAATAGGTGAAATAGAATACACATGTCATGATTTTCGTGATTTAGCTATACACTTATTTTCACTGCTATAGTTTCCAAAACAAACTGAGTATCGTATTGGTTTTGGTCCAGTTTAATATTATCAGTTTAGCAGAACTACTTTTAAAATAAACTCGTTAAAAGCTTGTATTTAAAAACAATGATTCGACATGGTTTCATTTTTTTAAAACGCTTCGTAGGGTTAGATTTTTTTACTTAAATGTGATTTTGAGTTTTCAAAAATCCCTTTTAAGCTTTACAAAACACATCTTTAAGAAACCAGCTACCTTGTATTTAACTCTCCCAATTCCTCCAAAAGCAAAAGGAACTCATTACAAATTATCTAGTGATGTTTATCCATCAGGAGAACAACTCCATTGGTATTGATTGCAACCTTTGTGCCTTCTATAAAAACAATGTTGACGATGCTGACCATCTATTTTACTATTCTGAATACACAAGATCGTTAAAAACTCCAAACCTACCAGCCTCCTCCTATGTTGACATAGTATGGTACTTTAACTATGGAGAAAACAAAGACGTTTTACTAAGTGTTAGCTAAGTTCATTATACATAAGAATAGAGTGCTTACCTCAATATCAATAGATATAACCAACTATGCTACCCAGCTCCTGGTCCAGGCCCTGGTACTCTCCCGCCTAGACTACTGCAACTCCCTCCTGGCTGGCCTCCCTGCGTCCGCCACCCTTCCGCTCCAGCTCATCCAGAACTCTGCTGCCCGCCTGGTGTTCTCTCTGCCTCGCTTCGCCCACGCTACTCCACTACTCCGCTCGCTCCACTGGCTCCCGATTACCGCTCGCATCCAGTTCAAGACTCTTGTACTAGCCTACAGATGCCTTGACCAGACTGCACCCAGCTACCTCCAGACCCTCATCTCTCCCTACACCCCCACTCGACCTCTCCGCTCCTCCTGCACTAGAAGACCAGAGCCCGCTCCTTCTCCACCCTTGCTCCGCAGTGGTGGAATGACCTTCCCACAGATGTCAGGACTGCCCAGTCCCTGACCACATTCCGGCGCCTCCTTAAGACTCACCTCTTCAAAGAGCACCTGTAGAACTCCTCTGTTTGTATCCTGGGACACTATCACCCTTCATGTAAATGTGCTTTATTTTGCTCTTATCAGCCCCCTATTTTACTGCATTTAATCCTGTACTTCAGAATACTGTAATCTGCCAAGTTTTTAACCTGTAGTACTTTGTATTTAATCACATCCTGATGTAACTATCACTATTTAATCATATCCTGATGTAACTATCACTATTACCTGCTGTATTATTGAATTGTGTTATGTCATACTTGTACTTTGCTTGAACAAAAGTTATTGTATTTCTTGCTCTTATTGTATTACTTGTATTGTAACGCTTGAAATGTTTTTGCTTACGATTGTAAGTCGCCCTGGATAAGGGCATCTGCTAAGAAATAAATAATAATAATAATAAGAAGAAGAAGAATTAAATAGCTTTCTACATTAAAGCTGTAAAAAAAAGATTGGCTATGAAAGTTTATGATCTATTAAACAAATATTTACTTGTATGAAGCAGATCTCTACATACATAAAAAAAATGTGTATATATATATTATCATTATCATCTTCAGCCTTTTTCAATCCACTGCTGATTAATCCACTAAGATTCTTCCACAAAAGCCTGTCTGCTGCATCCCTCATCCACGTTGCTCCAGCGTGTTTCCTAATTTCATCTTGCCATCTTCCTGGAGATCTTCTTCTTGGTCACTTTATATCTCTTGGGATCCAGTCTAGTATCTCCTTGGTCCAGCGTTGGTCTGTTCTTCTCGCTACATGTCCATCCCACTGCCATTTCAGTTATTCCCATCACGCATCTTTCCATACACCGTTCTGTGGTTTGTAATTTTAGAGACATTTTTGCTTTGAAGGCCCAGGTTTTGCATCCGTTAGCACTGGCAGCATGCATTGGTCGAAGACTTTCCTTGTGAGGCATAAGGGAAGTTTCCCTTTCAACAACAACAACAACAACAACAACAACATTTCATTCATATAGCACCCTTCATAATAAGTATCCCAGGGCACTTTACAGAGGAAAAAAAAACCCAGAACCATGCTTAATCTTCCAAATGCACTCCACTCCATTTTTGCTCTTGTTGATTTCGCACATTTGGTCCTCCATTGCCAAAATGAATTTTCTCAAGCATACATAGTTATTGACTTCTTCAAGCTTGATCCCATTGACTTCAACTGCCTGTGGAGTGGTATATTTATTGAACATGACTTGAGTCTTCTTCAGGTTAAGTTTCAAACCCGCTTTGATGCTAGCCTCATGTAGTTCTTGTATTCTTGTTTGTAATTCCAGACTTATTTTAAAATGAGTTCAGATGATGTAAACGTAAACTTCAGACTATCAACTTGCCTTGACAAAATAGGGGCTTGGATGTCCATTTTTCTGAATTTCTTTTAATTGGCTCTAAAACAGCATTAAATAAAATCCCACAACCAATGACCTTTGGCAGCCCCCCAAGCTTCGCAAGCTGTGAAAAGTCTTGGAGTCTTATTTGATTCTACTCTTAGTTTTCAGCATAACATTTCAATTGTAGTGAAGTCTGCTGATTATCATTTGTGGAATATATCTGAAGTCCATTTGTATCTTGCAGAATCTGACATAGAAATTTTAATTCATGCATTTATTTCATCCCGTCTGGACTACTGTAACGCCCTATTGGCTGGTCTACATTGTAAACTTATCAATCGCTTACAGCAGGTTCAGAACATATTACACCTGTTCTTGCCCGCTTGCATTGGCTTGCAGTGAAGAACAGAGTTATTTTTGAAATTTTATTAATGACATTTAAGACTCTGGAAATGGCCCTGCTTACATTAATGATATGCTTTTTTACCTTATGTCCCTGGATGCCAGTTGAGATTTGCTGATGCTGGGCTTCTGGTGACTACAATGATAAAATGTAGCTCTTGTGGTGGAAGAGCCTTTAGTCATTATCCACCTGTATTATAGAACAATCTTCCAATTGAAATCCGTAAAGCTGACTCAATAAATGCATTTAAATCAAAGCTTAAAACACATCTTTATGCAGAGGCCTTTTTGTAGATTGGGATGGCCTATTTTAGAATTTTGTTAATATGTATTTTATTTATTTCTTTATTTTCTTTTGATGGTTTTTGATATTTTATTGTATATTATATTTAGGGCTTCTGATTTTCCCGAAACACCCCCGATACAAAAAAATTAAATCGGTGGATAGCCAATAAACACCGGAAAACACCGGAAAAACTGTGGAAAAGGTTACTCTATTCACGTTGACTTTACCCTTTTCCCATTAAAAAAATAAAACCTACTACAAAAATAATAATAAATAAATTTCCCAATGCTGCTGGGCAATGTCCCACCTTTCTGACTTGCATCTATCATTGATTCATTCTGAATACTTTAAACCTGCCCAAACTACTGAGTGACAGCACATTCCTACATTTCCATTGGAGACTCCACTTGCGAGATTTAAAACGAGAGATTATAATCAGGATGGAGGCTTGCTATTATTATTATTATTATTATTATTTATTTCTTAGCAGACACCCTTATCCAGGGTGACTTACAATTGTTACAAGATATCACATTATTTTTACATACAATTACCCATTTATACAGTTGGGTTTTTATGGGAGCAATCTAGGTACCTTGCTCAAGGGCATCAGTGTCCCCCACCTGGGATTGAACCAACGACCCTCTGGTCAAGAGTCCAGAGCCCTAACCACTACTCCATACTGCTAGCAGGATTTAAAGCTTTATTACAGTTAAGATACGAGGATTTAAAACAGACTTGTGCTGAAATGTACAAAAATGCCTACACACAAAAACCCCAGAAGAATGTACCCGTGACCATAGGGATTTCGAAGACAGCAAAGGAAAGAAGATACAACTTAAGTACTGTCGAGTTACTATACATATTTTGACACAAAAAATAAACGTTCAAGCATTTTGGAATGTAACCGGAAACACTAATTTCATACAGTATATCAAAAACAAAAGCCCTGAAAAAAATGATTTACATAAAACTCAAAAATAGCTCAAAATAAGCACCAAAAAATACAAGTAATAAAACCTGAAAAACAGAAGCCCTAATTATATTATATTATATTATTGTATAGTATATTTATTTGTCATGTGAAGCGCTTTGGGATGCCTTGGCATGAAATGCACTATACAAAATAAATTTGATTGATTGATTGATTGATTATTTTCCCAATCCAGTTATTTTCTTCATGAGGTCTTCTGTCTCTTGTGTGATCTTCTGGTCGTATTTTGTACTAATGTTTTTTTGCTGTTTCTGCAATTACTTGTGTCACTTCCTCATAGATTTTGTTTACCTTGATTGCTTCATCATTTTGCAGATCTTGAAGAGCGCTGAATCTATTCTTCAGTTCCAGTTGAAACACCAGGCTTTGCTTCTGGAGCATTTCTATGTTGATTGTGTTGGATTTCGTCATCACAAGTTTCGCTCTCTCCAGTGCTGTGTTTAGGTGTATTTTGCATCTTACAATTCTGTGGTCACTTCCTGTGTTAAAATTGTTTAGTGCTGAGACATCTTGTACAGTTTGCTTCTTGTTGGTGAGAATGTAGTCAATTTCATTCTTCACTCTGTTGGGTCCTCTCCATGTCCATTTCCTGATGGGTTTCCTCTGGAAGGTGTTCATGATGAATAAGTTCTTGTTCTCTGCAAATTCGCCTAGTCTGTCACTCCACTCCTCTTGTTCCTGTCGCCATGTCCAGTTTTGCCGACCAAATTCTCGTCTTGTTGCTGGGCTCCTATTTTGGCATTGAAGTCACCAACGACGAACTTTTAGTACTTCTTGAAACTTTCACTATCAGTCTTGCGGACCTCTCTGACACGCTGTCAATCTCTACTACGTTATTCTTGATTCTCTTGTGGACAATGAATGTGTTCGTCCATCTCTAGTGCCTCGGTAGAAGATGTCCACTCTTGAGTTCTAGTAGTTCTTCATCTTTTCGCCGTACTTCACTTAGTCTTACGATGTCCCACTTGATTCTTCCAAGTTCTTCTTCCAACTCTTGAAGTATTGCTTCACCTGAAAGAGATCTGCAGTTATACGTGGCCAGGATCAGTGTTCTGTGGCAGCCTAAAATCATAACCCGGTGATTCTTAGCACCGTCTGCCTTCATGTGTACCCAGCCGCTGCCTTGATCAGCGGCAATCCAGCCTCCGGGGAATGAGGGCCATGTTTTTGTCTGTGCTTTCATCATGGGGGGGGGGGGTTGACCATATTTATAGATCTATGCCTGCATAAGAAGTCTTTCTTATCAATACAATGTATAGCAATGCAGCTGGGCAGTGGTATCTATATATTACCCCAATCACCATACACAAAAAATAAGCCTTATTTGACAATGTGTGAGCTTTTAGTTCACGTGAATGAATGGGATGCGTATGGAAAGCCATCTGGGTCAAAAACGCATTATTTAGTATATGTTTTAAATATTTAGTACACATATTTCTTCTTTACTGCATCTATAATAGTATAAAGGCAACCAATTAATGGATCCATGTCATATTGAAAATGAAATGCCAATTGAAAATGCATATTATTGAACAGTGCATAATTTTAAAATTTCCAGATTAAATACATAAAATGTTTTAGGCCTTTTGAAATTTTAATGGAATGCATGCCAGAAAATAAATCGTATTTATGAAAAGGGAAATGTTTATAAAATGCAAAGGAAAGAAAAAAAAGGAAAATATATATTTTTTTTCCATGATGACCATGTTATCAATTCTATTAAAAGAAAAAAGCGACAAGGTTTGACTATTTTTTCTACTGTAATCGCGGCCATTAGCAACTTATAGACTTCATTTCTACATTTTTATAAACTGTGTGCAGTTTGGTTTCCTGAGCATGTGTGCATTCATGCAATTAAATAATCATCACGGTGGCGTTCTTTCAATTATTTGTCCATAAAGTTCGTTATTAGCAACAGCAGAGCAAAAGCTGATTTTACTTTTAACACAACTGGTTAAAATGGCAGATAAAATGAGAGATAGGCTAAAGATAGGATGTGGTCGTTAAACCCTGCTTATCACATTCTGACGTGTTTCCAACTATTAACATGTTATTTTAGACAACATTTTGTCACAACAAGGCTCGTTTTCTTGCATTTTGGCATAATTCTGTATTACGAAATGCAGTAGCCTATTATATTTGTGGTGGTATAACAACATCTGTACAAACAAATAAATATGTATTTCTCGTGTTGTTGCTTACTCAGTTTGAAAAATCCTGCCGGAAAAAAAAAATCACCTTGCAATTGTATATTCATCATTTTAATGTATGTAAATTACAAAAGTAGCCAATCACCTTCGGGATAACATGTTTGTAATTATTATTTCAGACATGAAACGTCATATTAAGCCAGGAACATAATGGCTGATGGGACCGTCGCATCTCAATGGAGGAGGTAGCGTTGAAAAAAAAAAATTTGCAAGCATGCATCACACACTGCACACTGAAATCGCAGCAAGGGACGCGCAATTTGTGATTTTTACCACTGAATTAAAGCAATTTCTAAGGGTCTGAAACCACCGGTTGATGCTCGTCTTGGAGGTTCCATCTTTCACTACACTTTACCCAGTGCCAAGTCCATATACCGCCACGAATTGGAGGGGAATGGCAAATGTAAGACGACTTATAATTGGATAATTTATTACACATAGTATTTTCTTTAAATTCATTGCTTGTCGTTTCCTTTTCAACGATTTGATTGGCCAAATTAGTACGCGTGGTATTAGAATTACAACACGTAAAGTCAAATGAGAACGTGTAGTAAATATTTGAAACGTGTACTAAATAACGCGTTGTTTGACGTGTTGACCTTCCATATTCCATACCATCGCACACGTAGTACACCTATTGATCTGGAGAAATCAGATCACCTAAAATAGTATAATAGTGTTATAAATAAATATAATAGTGTTATAAATAAATGTAAATTAACTACGATTTTTTACGTATAGGAGCTGGAGATTTTTTTGTCCTGGTCGGAAACAGTACAACTGTAACATTTTCCCGATTTCGATATTGTAGGGAGCTCGGTAATCTCCGAAGACACATACCAAGGCTTTCAGGTACAATGCAGTTTAATAGGCAGCTAATAAGAACTTAGCACCACCCACACACTCACACATACAGACAGCCCTTCCCCACCCCGGAGCACTATAGGACTGTACAACACAACAATAAATCATGCACACCCGCCCCCCACCTCCACACACAATATGTCCCACTCCCAGCACCCTCTGCTGCTAGCATGTCGATTAAATATTACAAAAATTGGTTAGTGTGATTGTTGTAACGCTATTCAAAAATAAAATAAACATGTAATCGATTATGTGTTTCACAATCTGTTTAATTTACCGGACCATGTCTATTTTATTTATTTATTTATTTATGTGTTTATTTATGTTGTACTATTTTAGTCAGATGACAACAAAAAAGAAAACAATTGTTACGATCTGCAATAATTACACACGATGTTTAACTTTTAAATTATGATTAGGTTATATTATACAGTTATTTTAACTGCTTGGCGGAGTCATTGAATTGAAGAAACAACTATGTCCACATTTTTCAATTTGGAAACGTTAACCATTTGCCGACAACAAACAAGTTGCTGTGACACGAATTTGCATTAATGTGCCTTTCCTTGTTTCACACAGCGCAAACCCCTCCTTCTTATGACGTGAGAGGACCAGATATTCTAAACAACTGAACGTGGTGTGGAAATGCAACAGGCAAGACCTGTCACATTGGAAACCTAACAGCCCAGGACTGAAATAGAAACGGACTTCTCTCCCTATCTGTGTAAATAAAATGTCTGCTTTATCCCCGTCTGTGAATGAAAGATCGGCTGTGAATTATAGTGATTTTGAAGACTTGGAAAGAAGGCGAAGTAGATCACAACAGCAGAGGAACCGGACTCATGAACAAGAACAGGTGAAATTGCCAATATTTAAATACGATTTACTACTAAGTGTAAAGTGTCATGCCATACCCATGTGAATTATGTAACATACAAATACAGCACTGGCTGTTTTAGGCGACTTTAGTTTCGACGCTTTGCTTGGGGTAAAAACATATGGTACAGTAAGTAGGTACCGTCTGTACACAGCAATATTTCAATTGTTTACTGTAGCCACATCGATCAGAACAACAGTACTCCTACAGTAAATGCAGTCGTTAAGTCAAGGGTCGTACTTGAATAAACTACAATTGTTCTTGCCACAAGAAAAACGAACGCTACTGTTTTTTGGCACGGTAGAATTAACTGGTCAAAAACGAGTGTGAGAAAGGGTGACTGCTTTTGGCTACTGAAACGCGTCATGTCGCCTAGAAGAAAAAAGTTTGACATACTGTATTATTTTATTTTTTGTCAGTAATAGGCTATTTGATCAGTGATACTGTACTGTAGATGTCCACAGCACTGTACACCACTTTTTTTGTACACTCCTTTTTTGCTTCAAATCTAAGTGATTTTACAGGAATACAATTCCATTAATGGGCACAGTTGCACTAATTCCTATTGTAATCCAAAATGGTAAGATGTCTACTTGACATTTAAAGTTGCCTAACAGATAAAGCAAGATTTTGAAAAAAAAATCCTAATAGAGGACTTGTTTTCATATCTGTTATATTTTGTCTTTACTTCTCTTCTGTCTTGAAAAGATAAGAAACTGACCTAATAATGATTAGCCAATGGAATTCTGCACCACTAAACTAATTAAAACAAATTAAATTAAGTATGTCGCAGCATGCACGCCTTGAGGTGTTCCCTTTTGAATAAGTAGTTCAAGATACAGTATCTGTGGGATTACTTCAGGTTGCATTCTGTTTTTTTTTTTTAAATGTTTATACATCCTCAACAACTAGTGTTGTGGAGGTGCCCACACATTCTGTACTTATGTAGCAGCCACCCAGTGACACCCAATGAGTCCTAACACCGCCTCTAGGGGGGCACTACTAAACTAAATTAAAAGGTTTGGAATAGAGGCAAAGTGACCAGGAATGACAGAGGCAGAATAAAAGTTCACAAAGTTTTATTACAATGATCTAAGGTTTACATAAATCAGTTTAAATAATTATACAATAAAATGCAAAGAGTTTTACTAAAAACAAGGAGGGGAAATTAAAGCCAGCCATCAGCCACAGTATTTAAAAGCATGGGGTATAAGACCAACATATAGCAGCAATTGCACTTCTCATTAAGAGTGGTAAGTGGTTGGAAACAGCTCTTCCCAGCAAGGGTTCTACAACAAAAGCCAGATTGTTAATACACAGGGTTTAACAATATTAGGGAACATTAGCAGCAATATACCAGGTTTAAACTACATTAGAACAGTTCAACAACAAAATACAAGTTTAATTATATTTAAGACAATTAGCAGGAAAGTTAAGGTTTAGCAGCAAAATAAGGAACAACATAAATTGGGGGTTAATTAGTTGTTAATAGACTGGCAAGACTTCAATGTTAACAAAAGGCAACACAATAAAAATGACATTACCTAATTAGCAGGTCAATCAGGTGGCTACTGCCCTCAACCGCACCGATTAACAATAATCAAAATGTCAACAACTCATTAGACGTACACACTCAAAAAAAACTAGCAAAAACGTAATAAAATATAAATCATTTAACTACCGTGTCTACAACACACCAAATAATAAAAAAATAAAGTAACAAACAAGCAACCAGTTAGCCTACCTTTCGGTGCGCCGAGGACAAGACACAAAACTGACTGACCTGCTTTAACAAACAAAGAAACAATACCTCCCCGACTCTTAATTGCTGGCCAGCAAAGTATGTTTAAGACAAAGACATTTCCCCCCGTTTAAACCAGATGAGAGGAGATGTAGCATTAGTAAACAAAACCAAAAGGTGTGGGGATTTCTACCTGCTGCTGGAACACTTTTAATCTGACAAAACAAAACTTATGCGACCGGGATTTAACCACACGTCTCGGAGCTTTATTCAACAGACTAGCTCTCGAATTACCGGACACTTTACTTTTGGAATATACTCACACGGCTGTAACACCGCAGACACAGAAACAGCACGTCTCCAGAACACTCATCTACAGCAGCAGCACACCGAATCTCAGGCCCCAGGCGCCTCAGGTCCCTCAGGGATAAAGTTCTGGAGAAGCACCAATCAGGGCTGGGCTATAAAAAAATATCCCAAACTTTGAACATCCCCCGGAGCACGGTTAAATCCAGTATTAAAAAATGGAAAGAATATGGCACAACCACAACTCTGCCTAGAGAAGGCCGTCCACCAAAACTCAGTGACCAGGTAAGGAGGGCATTAGTCAGAGAAGCAACCAAGAGGCCAATGGTAACTCTGAAGGAGCTGGAGAGATCCACAGCTGAGACGCTCCACAAAGCTGGGCTTTATGGAAGAGTGGCGAGAAGAAAGCCATTGCTGAAAAAAACCCATATCAAATCCCATTTGGATTTTGCCAAAAGGCATGTGGGAGACACTGCAAACATGTGGAAAAGGGTTCTCTGGTCTGATGAGACCAAAATTGAACTTTTTGACCTTAGCGCAAAACGCTATGTGAGGCGCAAAGCCAACACTGCTCATCACCCTGAGAACACCATCCCCACGATGAAGCATGGTGGTGGCAGCATCATGTTATGGGGATAATTTTCATCGGCAGGGACTGGGAAACTGGTCAGGATTGAGGGCAAGATGGATGGAGCCAAATACAGGGAAATTCTAGAGGAAAACCTGTTTCAGTCTGCAAGAGACCTGGGACTGGGGCAGAGGTTCACCTTCCAGCAGGACAATGACCTTAAACACACAGCCAAAGCTACACTGGAGTGGTTTAAAAACAAGAACCTGAATGTCTTAGAATGGCCCAGTCAAAGCCCAGACCTCAAACCGATTGAGAATCTGTGGCAAGACTTGAAAATTGCTGTTCACCAATGGTCCCCATCCATCTTGACAGAGCTTGAGCAATTTTGCCAAGAAGAATGAGCAAAAATTGCAGGATCCAGATGTGCAAAGCTGGTAGAGACTTACCCAAAAAGACTCACAGCTGTAATTGCTGCCAAAGGTGCTTCTATCAAGTATTGACTCAGGGGGGTGAATACTTATGCAACCAACAAATGTCTTTTTTTTGTTTAATTAACTTTTGTGTCACAATAAAAAAATATTTTGCACCTTCAAAGTGTTAAGTATGTTGTGTAAATCAAATGGTAAAAATCCCAATTAAATCCATTTTAATTCCAGGTTGTAACACTACAAAATGTGGAAAAGTCCAAGGGGGGTGAATACTTATGCAAGGCACTGTATATAAAATATAAAATTAGCTGTGCATGAATGACATTTGTATTCTGTAAAAAAGGGCTTGACAGCTGAAAGCCTTTTTTACAACCTGGCAACTCCAAGGAGACTAGTATCCTGAGGTCACAAAGTATAGACAGGGGCATGCAGGTATGACTGTAAAGCCAGATAGTGCCTTGTAGGTTAGGCCAACTGGCAACCACAGCAAAGATGTTATGCTAATGGAGTGTAGATCAAGTTAAACGACTTGCTGCTGCATTTTGAGCTGAAGTACATTCAAAGAGGATGAAGTCTTGCAAACAGCATTACAGTAATGCAATCTTGAATTAACCCTTAATTAATCAATTAGTCAATTTTATTCAATTGTCGGCTTCAGCCACATTATTATTTGTTTATTTAGCAGACGCCTTTATCCAAGGCGACTTACAGAGACTAGGGTGTGTGAACTATGCATCAGCTGCAGCGTGACATACAACGTCTCACCCGAAAGACAGAGCACAAGGAGGTTAAGTGACTTGCTGAGGGTCACGCAGTGAGTCAGTGAGTGAGCCGGGATTTGAAACGGGGACCTTTTGGTTACAAGCCCTTTTCTTTAACCACTGGACCACACAGCCTCCTATTCCCACATGTTTTTTCAGGGAGGATTTTAACTCCGTCTCTGCCACCCAATACTTCCCACGTATACAAACCCGTGCCTCGGCAGGGCGACACTGCCACTTACCTCCCCCATATGTGCACAGCACATATGGCCGTCATTGGGCTCCTCCCCCCGTAAAACACAACCCCTCTCTCCTCATGTCCATTTTTCCCCCTGTGGATCCTTGGGGCGGGTTGGTGATCAGGGTTGTTGTGGCGGTGGTCTCCATCTCCTTCTGCACTGGCAATGTTGACAGCGGCAATGCTGTCAGTGGCAAGGCTGGCTTCTCCAGCAGGGGCAACACTGGCAGTGGCAACGCTGGCAGCGGCAATGCTGACAGTGGCAATGCTGTCAGCAGAAATGCTGACAGTGGCAAGGCTGGCTCCTCCAGCAAAGGCAAATTTGGCAGTGAAAATGCTGCCAATGGCAATGCTGGCTCTTTCCCCAGGCAGTGACATAAGAACATAAGAAAGTTTACATACGAGAGGAGGCCATTCAGCCCATATTGCCCGTTTGGTTGTTAGTAGCTTATTGAACCCAGAATCTCATCAAGCAGCTTCTTGAAGGATCCCAGGGTGTCAGCTTCAACAACATTACTGGGGAGTTGGTTCCAGACCCTCACAATTCTCTGTGTAAAAAAGTGCCTCATATTTTCTGTTCTGAATGCTCCTTTATTTAATCTCCATTTGTGACCCCTGGTCCTTGTTTATTTTTTCAGGTCAAAAAAGTCCCCTGGGTCGACATTGTCTGTACCTTTTAGGATTTTGAATGTTTGAATCAGATCGCCGTGTAGTCTTCTTTATTCAAGACTGAATCGATTCAATTCTTTTAGCCTGTCTGCATACGACATGCCTTTTAAACCCGGGATAATTCTGGTTGCTCTTCTTTGCACTCTTTCTAGATCAGCAATATCCTTTTTGTAACGAGGTGACCAGAACTGAACACAATATTCTAGGTCAGGTCTTACTAATGCATTGCAAAGTTTTAACATTACTTCCCTTGATTTAAATTCAGCACTTCTCACAATATATCCGAGCATCTTGTTGGCCTTTTTATAGCTTCCCCACATTGTCAAGATGAAGACATTTCTGAGTCAACATAAACTCCTAGGTCTTTTTCATAGTTCCCTTCTTCAATTTCAGTATCTCCCATATGATATTTATAATGCACATTTTTATTGCCTGCATGCAATATTTTACACTTTAAATTTATTTGCCATGTGTCTGCCCAGTTCTGAATGCTGTCTAGATCATTTTTAATGACCTTTGCTGCTGCAACAGTGTTTGTCACTCCTCCTATTTTTGTGTCGTCTGCAAATTTAACAAGTTTGCTTACTATACCAGAATCTAAATCATTAATGTAGTTTAGGAACAGCAGAGGACCTAATACTGATCCCTGTGGTACACCACTGGTTACCTCGCTCCATTTTGAGGTTTCTCCTCTAATCAGTACTTTCTGTTTTCTACATGTTAACCACTCCCTAATCCATGTGCATGCATTTCCTTGAATCCCTACTGTGTTCAGTTTGAGAATTACTCTTTTATGCGGGACTTTGTCAAAAGCTTTCTGGAAATCAAAATAAACCATGCTTTGGTTTTTATCCATTGTCAATGTGCATCCTCAAAAAAGTCAAGCAGGTTAGTTAGACACGATCTCCCTTTCCTAAAGCCATGCTGACTGTCTCCCAGGATATTGTTACCATATAGTTAATTTTCCATTTTAGATCTTATTAGATCTTATTATAGTTAAGATAACAGGCATCCCCGGGCCGTGACGAACAGACTACCCTGGTGGTGACGAACAGGCTTCCCTGCGCCATGACGAACAGGCTTCCCCGTGCCATGATGAACAGGCATCCCCGGGCCGTGACGAACAGGCATCCCCGGGCGGTGCAGCCTCAGGCTTTGCAGCCCTAGGCATTGCAAGCTTTGCAGGCTTGGCCGCCCTAGGCATTGCAAGCTTGGCAACCCCAAGCAGTGCAGGCTTTGGCATCCCCAGGCGTTGCAGGCTTGGCAGCCACAGGCGTTGTGGACTTGGCAGCCCTAGGCATTGCGGGCTTAGCAGCCCTTGGTGTTGCAGGCTTGGCAGCCCCAGACGTTCCAGGCTTGGCAGCCAGGCATTGCGGGCTTGGCAGCCCTAGACATTGCAGGCTTGGAATCCCAAGGCTTTGGAAGATAGGGCAGGAGCTGAGCCTCAGGAGGTAGCTCTGGTGGTGGAGGTAGAAACAGCCGCAGCTCCTCTCCCTTCGGCCCGCAGGACGGCAGCTCCTCCCTTTCTGGCACGCAGGACTGCAGTGCCTCCCTTTCTGACATTTGGGCAGGCAACTCCTCCTTCTCTTGTCTTCCGCAGTGGCCACTCCCCTCCTTCTTCACTCGGGCTGGCAGCTGTTCCTCCTTCTCCTCCTCTTGGAGGGCTGGAGACAGCGGCAGTGGTAGCGGCAGTCTGTAAATCCTCCTCACCTTCTCCTCGAGGTTGGCATACTGCTGCCTCCTCTCCTCCTTCCACTGCATGTCCATTGCATCCCTCCGCTGGTCCCAGGCATCCATTATGGCAACCAGCCTACTCACATCCATATATATATATATATATATATATATATATATATATATATAGATATATATTGTAAATGACACTCACCCACTCGGGTTCGTTGCCCCTTTAAAAATTGACCCAGCACACAGAAATGGATTTTTACAGCGCGGTTGCGCTAATTTTTAATAAACACAAAATAAACAAATTTCAAAACAAACACCTAGCTCTGTACGAGCTCTAACTAAACAAACAGGAACCTAACTAATAAGCCGGACAGCTAAGCTGTTTACCGGCTAAAACAAAACACCAAAAAGAACACACAGTTACTTCCTTTTTTTTTTTTTCCACAATACGATTGACTACACCAACAATCGGGCTTCTTACTTCGTGGCAGCCCCGAACAGACTGGCTGTCTTTCTTTTAAACACTGCACCTGGCTCTAATTTACAATTAACCAGGTGCGGGTGATAATTAAACTAATAAAACAATTAACCAGGACAAATGTGCATTCCGCACATGTTTTTACTGCAGAGAGGTTTTAACCCCCTCCCTGCTGTTTCACAATATATATAGTGGCTCTCAAACGTATTCACCCCCCTTGGACTTTTCCAAATTTTATTGTGTTACACTAAATTAATTACAAATACAAAACAAAAATAATTGATTGCATAAGTATTCACCCCCTTGAGTCAATATATATATATATATATATATATATATATATATATATATATATATTTTTTTTTTTTTTTAAACTTCACCTGCAGTTCTGCTCAGTGTCTCTAGGGCACCGTCCTGTTTCTGACACCCGCATGTGTGGTAAGGATGACGTCACTGGTCTCAAGAGACTCGGAGGCAAAGAATGCAGGTTTGTAAGCCGTGGTGCGCACGTTTAATTATAAAACAAACAAAAATAACACAACACAAAACACATCCCTTCACCAACATTAATTCTCACCATCACTAACTATTTAACCACCCGTGATCACCTCATTTATAGACGTGTGTTTGCAGGGAGGATTTTAACTTCGTTCCTGCCACCCAGTACAAACCCGTGCCTCGGCATGGCTCTCGCCCTGCCACTGCCACAGTTCTTAAAATGGAAAAAAGAAATATGAGACTGGAGAAAGGATAACTTGACTTTATTCAAGTTGCAAGCCTTTGGTATAGGAACAAGGGAGAGATATTGTTCAGTGAAATTACTGGAGAGCAGGCTTGAGCCTCTACAATACCAAAATCAAGTGTAAAATACAGGCACAATTGTTCCACTTATTGTAACTGAAGGTCACAATGAACTGACACCTGGTTGGTTTAATGGTTTATTTACACTTGTCCAATTTTAAAGAAACATGGTATGGTCATTATGTTATGAGATCTTATTCTACATGCTAAACTTTTACAGTACTGGTATATAGTAACTCAGGAATTTTAGTTATTTGACCCACAGCTGAATTGTGATTTGCATTTAGGAAGCTCTTCTACAAAAAATATCCACTATTCCTGCTTAATAGTTTAACAGCCAAATTAGTTCTTCATTGAGACAACAAAATGCTGCACTAGGTTTAAATGTTTGTCAAGTTGATAAAATCCCACCAGATCACAGTTGCATACAGTATTTGATATATCCACAGGGATAGTGCAAACACAATTAAAGTGTATTACACTTACAGTATGCTAAATATACTGTAAGTGTTTTGATTTTCACTGAATTCGAACATTATGGCCTTCTTAAGATATGCAGATATGGAAGGACCTGCTGCAGGTTAATCCCTGTGTGCAGTATGAGCTGGTTAAAACCATCATCTTCAACCTGATACTGTAAAAGTGCCCATTATATACAGCATGTGATTTAACAGTATAGGGGTGTATCCTACAGATGATCTTCCCTGGCAAAACCCTATAAAGTTGACTGTCAGCCATTGTTTGTTTGGCAAGTTGTTTTTCAGTTGTTGTCTCAGATAAGGACAAGGAAGTGGTATGCACAGTAATACTAACCGTGAATAAGTGGTTTTTTTTTTATCAACTGGTAAGTTTCAGTTAAGAGCAGCAGTGCTGCCAGGGCAAAGTCTGAGTCACTGAGTCAGCATACTGGGGCAACAAAGGCCTGGGAAAGTATTCTGAAAAAAGCACATTTCAACAGTCCAAAGCATTTGAGGTCCCTATTAACAAACAGTTTTTAAGGACTGCAGTTTCATGCATTAATAAAGCACCCCAGCTTCCCTGTATCATCTTGTAGTGAAGCTTACTTGATACAACGTGGAACAAGATTATTTGATATCCAACTCTTTAATTTAACGATGTGTAAAGACCAATAATTATATTTGATAATGCACTACCTTATTACAGTCAAACATAAGAAAAAAATAGTTCTGTCAGTGTGATACAGCACCACCTAAACAACTGCTACTGTATATTGAACAAGACCATATGCTAGGTAACCAGTTAATGAAAGGTAAAATGGAAAATTAATTTACTCTTCATATGCAGAAGAGCAACATAAAATATGCATTACATAGCTTAGAGGAGGAATCAGCAAACAATAATTGTGAAATCCATAGAGGCTAAGTGCCACCAATTACATATTCTGTTCTGTGGTCAGTTCAATTAAACTCCACAGAGGTGGCAGTTCCAATATTCTTGTAATTTAAACTGTAAATTAAAAACAAACAAAAAAAATACTGTCTAGGAAGCCTATTACGGGAAAATGCTTAGCTTTCTGAATAGTTAATGGTTTTGCTTGCTTCAGTTTTCTTCTTCATTGAGAAGAGGGCATTTAAAGCATATTGGGAAAGTAGAGGTAAAAGTGTCCTTTTGCTACAGCACTGTTAAATCCCTTTCTTGTTTTCTTCATTTTTCCCATTACCCTTTTTGATTTATTTAGATTTTTCATCTTTTTGTACCTTTCATTAACTGATAACCTACAGCAGATATGTACTGCAGAGCCCAGGCTCTTCTGGTTTTCATTCCACCTGAGTTTTCAATTACTTAATTAACCCATTTTTTTCTTTTTTTAATTGGTCAAAAAATTTCCATGTCATTAGCCATTGGTAATTTAAAGATACCAAGAAAACCTGCAAGACTGTGGCTCTCCACGACATGGATTGACCACCCCTGTCCTAGAATAAACAGTCTTGTTTCAGAGCTCACCTCATATTGACTAGGTACCTGAAAAGAATAGTGTAATGTACTTAAATAAAGGTCAATGCTATTACTTGTCCTTGATTTTTTTTTATTTTTATTTTTTTATAGAATTACTATATAACTCTAGGTCTAAAGCCAGACATTCATGTACTTCTAATGATAACTGACTGCTAATTGTAGTAATGCTCTTTCTACAACATCAGCATAAAGTGCAGCACTTTCTTTGTGGTTTTGCTGCCATGTGGCAAGCAGTACTGTTTCTACAAGAAATTAAACCTCGACCGCTAGTCTTCCTATACTTTGATCCTCCAGTTATGAATCAGACACAACTGCCTTCTGGTTCTTTTACTCTTTGCCCCCTGAGTAATAGTAAGAACTGTAACACAAAAAAAAGTTAAATGGAAAGGGCACAAAACCATAATGATGCTGAATTTTTGATTGTGCTACAGTATTTATTGAGGCAGTTTCCATGGAAATAGAAAAATAAGTCTCACCTTTTTCTCAAGTTATTTTGGTAGAATCTTTTGGGTAGTGTGGGTTTTCCATGTAGTTTTCTTTTGGCTAGAGAAATCCTCCTTCCAAATGCAAATGACCTAATTAATATTAAAATACAGGAGGGTATATTTAAATGTTTCTGTCTGATTTCCAATTTGGCCTTGCGTGACTTTCTCAAACTGGGTTTCCACAAAGTTTTTAGTGAAAGCCTGGAGGGGGGGGGGGTTAACGTTCCTCCCTGCAGAAACACGTGGGAATGTGGCTGGAGCCATAAAATGAATAAGTGATGATTAATTAGGTGTTGGGTCTACAGGAAACAAAACAAAGAACATTTCATAAGAAAGCGCAATGTACTATCCTTGTATTATTTGTAAAACATTCTTTGACTGCATATGCATTTATTATCCAGCAATTCTAATTTAGGCTGGGACCAAATCAAAACTTTGACAACCTGCTAATTGCACTTAACAAAACTGTATTTATTATTATTTGTTTATTTAGCAGAGACTAGGGTGTGTGAACTATGCATCAGCTGCAGAGTCACTTACAATTACGTCTCACCCGAAAGACGGAGCACAAGGAGGTTAAGTGACTTGCTCAGGGTCACACAATGAGTCAGTGGCTGAGGTGGGATTTGAACCGGGGACCTGAATGGAGGTCTGTAAGCCCCTCTTACTGTATGCTTATTTTTTTTCCTATTTGGTCAAATAACCTTGCCATTGCTACTTCCAGCAGATCTCAGATAATAAAGGATTGCTTGGTAAAGGTCGTTACTATACTAGAAAGTTGTGTGAGGTCTGCTGAAGTCTTGTAAGCATAAGGTACGGCTTCCAGACATGCTTCCATGGTCAATTGTACGTCTTTTTAGCGCGAGAAGGCAATTTGCCCACCCTTTAAAGTTGTACAATGTTTTATAGACTTCCTATTTCGGGTGGAATGTGCATGGTATGTGTGTGCTACGTCGCAAAAATCATGACGGTGGACAGAGAGTATTGACTTCTAAGCTGCGTGGAAACCAGGCCACTGTTATTAAAGCGTGAGAAGCTTCACTTGTTTTTTTTAATAGTTTTTTTTTACTGCCCTCCTTTGTTATGAGTGGTTATTGCAATTCCTACTTGAAACTTTGGTTGTTGTTCTACATTTTTATGTATTCAGTGTTAAGGTGCTTGCACACAAGTTCAGAAACTGATCCTCAGCTCTAATAGCCAGCCATAGACATTTGTACCACGGGCTAGTTTTTATTGTATTAAGAGCCAGTGTTATATAGTGATCAGATACTGTTAATCAAGTTTCTTACTGTGAATATGTTTCTTCAGTCACATAGCTCAAGTAAATCTGTATTTATTATATAATGTATTGTAAGGTTATTGAAGCTACATCATGTAACTGGAGGTCACTCTGAATGCAAAAAAGAAAGCGGATTAAACACATTTTACCAGTGCATTTCCCAGTGTTCCCAGTATAATAGCATAATGCATTATTCTGTGAATGAGAAAGAGGCATATTGTAGCTTGTAGGCTAGTACCTGGATGTGATTTTACCGAAATGTCAGCAAGTTTGACCCTGTTTTCTTGATTTTGTTTAACAGCTTCTTTTTATCACTGAAATTACTAAGGAGAGACTTTTTCTGTAAAGTTTACATAAACATCTTGATATTGATGAAGAATTCCTGAAAATAGTTTGTGCTGCAGCTGATGTTATTGTCTGTTTGTAACCTCCCCCATTATTAACCGTTTGATGAGGGATGGGCAAAGTATCAAAATATCAAAATAAAATGTCCCTTTGTTAGAACATTTAATAGGTTTCCTGGAGTTCTTTACAGCTATTTGTAATTGTTACCACAAAATATGTGGGGTTTTTTATATGTGTTTTTTGCAAAGAGTACAGAATGGAACGGTGCCAAAATGTAATGTGCCTGTGTGCTATTCTCATATCGAGCAGCATGAGAAACGTATCACGTTTTCTTTAAGGATAATCTTGTGAAACACCACAAAGGACTTCCTAACCTTTACTTCTGTTACTGCTGTGGATGATGATGATGATGATGATGATGATGACTGATATTTGCCTTTTTGTTCAAAAACAGATTGCGGAACATCAGAGGAATCACAGCACTGAGCACAGAACAGCACCGCCTCCAGTAGACGACTGTGAAAAGCTGGGGACTCTTTTCGGAGAGCTCAACAAGTGCCTGAGAAACATTGGCTTTACACAGGTGTACTTTGCGGAGAAGACTGTTGAGCCGGTGGTGATAATCTTCTTCTGGGTGATGCTGTGGTTCCTGGGCATACATGCTCTGGCCCTGGTGGCTGTTTTGTGCCTTGTCATCATTTTCATTCAAAAATAATACCTGACCATAAAATAAGGACTGTTCTTCTATCTGTGCCATGCATTTGGTGATTGTTTTATCTGTGTGGGTGGAGACCAGGGGGTAATACTGCAGAATTATAGTTCTAATGTTTGAGATATGTATTTATATACCGTATAAACATATGAAGGCATAAAACCAGGGTTTGCTGCTTTAACTAAAGGATCTGGTAAAAACAATCTACAACATTTGTTCTCCTTCTTTCCTTACATGTACCCTTTTCCACATTTAATTTTAACAAACTCTTGCAGCATGTTTGTAGTGAACTACTGTATATTGTTTGCTAGCTGCCACTCCCTTGTTACTTATCCCAGCAGATCAACGTCACAGTTCTGAAACGAGTAAATAAAGCAAACAGTGTAGATTACAGGTTACATCATATGGACTAATGTACCACCAGGAAGACCAGTATGAGATTTAGGGTGGGGGGGCGGAGAGGGGATTAATTATATTTCACCTTCTACAGCTCTGTAACTAAATACCTCGGCATTGTGCACAAACTAGTTTAAGTGTAAAAAAAAAAAAAAAAAAATCTGCTTTAAATCCATTGGATGTGGAATTTCTTTTTAAAAAATACGGTATTCACGAAAAGCATGTGATTGCTTCACCCTGTTTTATTGGATCTGGTTACAAAACCCTGATCTTTGATCCTTAATGAAGATGTATAGGGTATGACTCTGTGGTGATTGGTTCTTGCCAAGTAATATAAACAATATATTCACTGTAATAGTACTACAGTGTGCCAAATACACATGTATGATTTTTGGAAGGTAATTGCAGTAATTTAAGTACATGAATTAAACGGAAATGTGAATTAACAGGGTTATGCTATAGTTCTTGAAAAATATATATTATATTGCATTTTTATAAATCATGGAGTAATGAAAACCCAAATATGTTTAATCCATATGCTATACATATAATACATTATTAAAGCTACAAGATGTTTATATATGATGAAAAATCAACAGTGTTTTTAAGAATATATAGTCAGAAATTTTACAAAACAATAAAAAACATGAACTCTACTAACTCTATACTGTGTTTTTTTTTTTTTTTTTACTAAAAACTTAAAATATAATGAGCCTTCCAGAGTTTAGTAATGGGTCACATTTAAGGAGTGATGGCCAAGGCTCAATTAAAATATATTTTTGTAGGCATAATTGCATAGGGATAGTTTCTTGACGGTTCCTTATAACTTCCCGTGATGTAGACCATTAAGTTGGCCAAGCCTTGCTGCATATACTGTACTGTAGGGGTTGATTCAGTACTTTGATTGGTTCATGTTTCCTTCCATGTTTGCCAGTTGACATGATGATGCCGATAGCATGTATCATTTGCGCAGAGCTGTCCTTGGCGCAACGTTATTCACAACCTTCAGTTCCTGCTCTGTACAAGTTTGTTTTCGGAATTGCCAGAAAGTTACTTTCCTGGACTGATTGGTGAGTTTGCATCCTTCCTTTCCCACTTCCTGATGGGACACATAGCTTATGAAATGGCCAACATTTGAAAAATAGGGCCCTTGATCAGAAAACAGGCCTTGTTCACCAATTTGTTTACAGTTGTTTGTTTCCATTCCTCAAAGGTAGTCATACTTTATCTTGCAAAGGGGGGGGGGGGGGGGGGGGGGGATGCATCAGTGTTTATTAAGAATATTAGCATTATTTTTTTTTTTTTTTTTTTAAACATTTTATAGGCCACTAAAATGTGATTAATGTGGATCACGGACCACGCCTACCAAAAAAAAGTACAACGTCACGCGTGACGTATCAAAAGGGAAACAGTTCGCAGTCTGTTTATACAGGTTTGTGAGATTAAAAAAAAATAAAAATAATAATAATAATAATAATAATATTGGTGAATTCGTGCGTGTGCAGGGGTTGCACGAACTCCAACATGTCAGGGCATCGGGTGCATGCCTTTACAGGGAAAAAGAGTGCCGTATTCCACTCCTGGGTGCGGTTTGTACAAGTCAAAAGAGGGGACTTCACCGCGAAATCCGTTCACCAAAAGAATTATGTCGTTTGTGGCACACACTTTCTCAACAGTGATTATCTGGAGGGCGACTTACTTGAATATAGTATGGGATTCAGGTTGAAGTCAGATGCAGTACCTTCAGTGCACATCAGATGTTTTTTTTTTTTTTTTTTTTTTAATAAATATATCATTAAGGTTTCACAGGAAACCACCATGAACACACACACACCGGTATATATACCCGTATTAGCCGAAATATAAGGCTAATACGGGCATATATTACGAAGAAGTTATGATGCAATTTTTAAGATCATTTTTACAGGAAAGCTGATTCATCCAGCAATTATCATGCTGCTGAAAAATTTGTGTCAGTAAAACAACGCAGGTGGGTACAAAACAACTGCTATTGAACGCCCACTCAGAGGAAATCGTTTGTGCACTGTGGGTTGTCTGTTTCTTAATTTCCTTGCTTACCTAACGAGTAAGTAAGTTACAGTATTTCAGTTACATTACTATTTTTGACAGAAACTTACAGTCGTAATATCGGCACTCACTTTTAATTATTGTGTGTGCTTCATCAGGATACAAAACATGTAAATATTTGTTATAGCATTACCATATTGGAATATAAACCTGTATTTCTGGATTACAAACAACTATCCAATCTTTACTGCATCAGAAAATGTGTACCACTGACATAATAGTGAGTAAAGCAACGTTTATTTTTCCATATTCAGTGCTGAAGACATCTGCTTTATATAATACCATCTTATCAATCCTTATGTCTACTGTACATTATTGTCATGTTTGTAATTTATAGTATAATAGATAGCTAACCTATTTGTGCGCTAGCACGAAGCGCCAGCTAACTGAACAGCCTCTCAGCCGGGAGACTAGCTGTGGGAGTCCTGCGAGGAGAGGCTGCTGGAGAAATTCTGAACCTAGCAACGCTCTGGAAAACGCCAACTACTAGACAGGTCTGTACCCTCCTCCCACCGCTCCTGCCCCCACTACTACTGTACCTATCTGTCTCACCTGACCTGCTATGACTGTCTCTCACATCCCTGTTATTCTGTCCTCTCACTCCCGTCCTCTGTCCTCTCTTCGCTGCTGCTCCCTTAACCCCTCTAACCTCATCCCTCTGCCTCTCCCCCCTCCCACTCTCTCCCTTCCCACACTCTCTGGTGCACTCTGGAACTGTCACTCTTTGCCTCCCACCTCTCTCTTTTACCCCTTTGCCTCCCACCTCTCTCTCGATTTCCTTGCTCTCACTGAAACCTGACTCTCTCCTGATAACACAGTCCTGCTGCCCTGTCCTCTCTCTACATCCTATCCCATACTCCCCTCTCTGTCTACCACAACTGTCCTATTAGGTGATTTCAATATCCATCTCTCCAACTCCACCCACTCTTAACAGGGCAGCAGTGTGGAGTACTGGTTAGGGCTCTGTACTCTTAACCAGAAGGTCGTGGGTTCAGTTCCAGGTGGGGACACTGCTGCTGTACCCTTGAGCAAGGTACTTTACCTAGATTGCTCCAGTAAAAACCCAACTGTATAAATGGGTAATTGTATGTAAAAAAATAATGTGATATCTTGTAACAATTGTAAGTCGCCCTGGATAAGGGCGTCTGCTAAGAAATAAATAATAATAATAATAACAGATTCCTTCCTCTCCTTCACTCCTTCAACTTCTCTCTCTCCATCTCCTCCTACCCACAAAGCTGGCCGTCAACTGGACCCCTCCTTCTCCTGGGCCTGCTGCCCCTCCACCCTCTCTGTCACCCCTCTGGACCTCTCTGATCACTATTTCTAGGTCTCTCCCCTCTCTCCCTAATCCACTTACCCCCACTGTCACCTCCCGCCGTAACCTCTCTCTCCCCCTCTGTCCTTGCCTCCACCGCTCTCTCACCTCCCTCTTACGTCCACCCTCTTCTCCTCCCTCGACTCCCTCTGTCCCCTCACCTCTCGACTGGCCTGCCCCTCCCCTCCCCAACCCTGGCTCTCCTCTGTGCTCTGCTCAGCAAGAACTAAACTGCACTCTGCTGAAAAGAAATAGAAGAGAACCAAACTCCCTGCTGCCCTAGACCTCTACCGCTCCCTCCTCTCCTCCTTCTCCTCTACTCTCTCCTCTGATAAATGCTCCTATTTCCAATCTATTATCCAATCCTCCACTAACAACCCCAGGAAACTATTCTCTACCTTCTCCTCCCTCCTCAACCCTCCCCCCTCCTCCCTCCTCCATCTCCTCTGACGACTTTGCCTCTTTCTTCTCCTCTAAGATCTCTGATATCTGCATACTCCCCCTCCCACTCCAACCCCAACACCCTCTGTCTCCTCTACTAACTCATCCTCCTTCTCCTCCTTCTCCCCCTTTCAGTCTCTCCTCCAGGGCCACAATCCCACCACTTGCACCCTGGTCCCACTCCCCACTCACATCTTTCAAGCTGCTGCTCTTGCTCTACTCCCCTTCATCTCCCTTCTCAACATCTCTCACCTCTCTGGCCTCTTTCCCTCTGCCTTCAAACAAGCCTCTTTCACCCCCTCAAATAACATTCCCTCGACCAGAACTACCGTCCTGTCTCCCTCTTACCCTTCCTATCTAAAACCCTTGAGTGGGCAGTACACCACCAGGTCTCTGTTTTCCTGTCTAACCACTCTCTGCTCGACCCTCTCCAATCTGGTTTCCGCTCTGCTCACTCCACTGGAACTGCTCTCCTGTCTGTCACTAACTTGCTAAACTGCCCGTGCTGCCTCTCTCTCCACTGTCCTAATTTTCCTTGATCTCTCTGCTGCCTTTGACACTGTCGATCACTCATTCTCCTATCCTCTCTCGCTGACCTGGGAATCTTCGGCACTGCTCTAGCCTGGTTCTCCTACCTCTCTGACCGCACCTACCAGGTAACCTGGCGCGGCTCAACCTCCACACCTCACCCTCTCTCAACAGGAGTCCCCCAAGGATCAGTCTTGGCTCCTCTTCTATTCTCTCTCTACACCCGCTCCTTGGGCCCCCTCATCATATCCTATGGTTTCTCATACCATTTCTATGCTGAAGATGCTCAGATCTTCCCCCCTCTGACCTCCTCTGATTTTTCTATCTCCATTCCTCTGGAATCTACCACACTCTGTCCCTCCTCCACTGCCAAGAACCTTGGAGTAACCCTGGACCTCTGCCTCTCCTACTCCCAGCACATCTCCACTCTAGCACGCACCTGCCGATTCTTCCTGAGCAACATACAAAGAATCCAACCCTTCCTCACCAACTACTCCACGCAACTCCTCGTCCAGGCCCTGGTACTCTCCCGCCTAGACTACTGCAACTCCCTCCTGGCCGGCCTACCTGCGTCCGCCACCCGTCCACTCCAGCTCATCCAGAACTCCACTGCTTGCCTGGTGTTCTCTCTGCCTCGCTTCTCCCACGCTACTCCACTGCTTTGCTCACTCCGCTGGCACCCGATCACCGCTCGCATCCAGTTCAAGACTCTTGTACTCGCCTACTGATACCTTGACCAGACTGCACCCAGCTACCTCGAGACCCTCATTTCACACTACACCCCCACTTGACTTCTCCGCTCCTCCTGCACTAGAAGACTGGCTCTACCTCCTCTACGCTCCCCTGCCTCCAGACCCCGCTCCTTCTCCACCCTCGCCCCGCAGTGGTGGAACGACCTTCCCACGGATGTCAGGACTGCCCAGTCCATGACCACCTTCCGGCGCCTCCTCAAGACTCACCTCTTCAGACAACACCTGTAAAACTCAACTCTTCCCTTCTGGACAATATAGGACTCTGCCTTTAATGCACTTTAACTTGCGCTTATTTGCTCCCTATTTTACAGTATTTTATCCTGCACTTAACCCAATCTGTAGTATCTTGTATTTCACTTGCACTCATATCTAACCCTGATGTAACTATCAACACTGTTATCTGCTCGTTCGGTATTTTGTATTTGCTCTTATTAGGACTGAAGTTATTGTATTTTGTATCTTGCTCTTAATTGTACTGTAATTCTTGATATGTATTTTTGTATACAACTGTAAGATGCCCTGGGTAAGGGTGTCTGCTAAGAAATAAATAATAATAATAATAATAATAATAATAATAATAATAATAATAATAATAATAACAGACAATAGCTAAACTAATTACAGAGTAAAGATACTGCAGCATATATTATTGGTAATCAAATTACAATTTTGGAAATTACACTCAACATGCAGTGTTGCCGATCCGCCACAGGTTTTGCAGGGTCCACAACTCTATTTCTTGTCAATCCCCATTTTGTCGCTGCCCCTGTTGATCAGTGGGTTCCCACTGCCTCGCTGGCAGTTAATAAATGTAGGGTTGTGGCCCCTGTTCCCTAAAATTAATTGGGTCTTCTATGTTTTCAGCAGCAGTTGCCATGTGTGTTTACCTATTCACTGGTTTTATTCTGGCCAGCACAATTATTGAGCGGGTGTGGCCATACACCACACAAAATCCATCATATCTTTGTTGTTTATTGATATTTTTTAACTGCATAAAAATGATTTTATTTCTATTGATGAAATCTATTCAGAAATGTATTGGTGTGTTTGACCTGCAAGATACACTTTAAGGACAAGTTTCCCCTATGAAACCTTGCTTCAATATCACTGTTCGGCAAAATACATCTGTTATGGTAACATTTTATTATTATATTAAAGATGTCTTTCCATGATTAATTTAAAAACCTAATTCCATAATATTGTATTGTAAAAGATACAGTAAATGCAGTATCCTATTTCTTTTACAGCTAAGTCTTATTATTTATAACGATTACAATGCATTGAGGCTGTGCCTTTGCTAGCTGATAACCTCTAGATGTGAGTTGACCTAGCCTCTTGATATGGTGCAGTAATTGTCATTGTAAAGTTTCCACAATCAAGGTAATATGATAAACCTATTGGAATTACATAAATGCATTAGTCTGAAGAATGATGCAGAGTATCTAGCCTTTGGAATGGTCTTTTATGAACCTTATTAAGCATTAGGTTTCCCCTTTTGTTTGTCATACAACACCGGCAGTGGCAATGCTGTCAGCAGAAAGGCTGGCTTCTCCGGACCTGTAGCCAGCAGTGGCAACACTGGGAGCTGGGTACTTCAGCCAGGCTAACGCTAGCGCTGGAGACAGCGGGGCTTCTCCTTGGGTGCTGGAGACAGCGGTGCTTCTCCCTGTGGTGCTAGAGACAGTGGGGCCTCTCCCTGTGGTGCTGGAGACAGCGGGGCTTCTCTCTGTGGCGCTGGAGACAGCGGGGCTTCTCTCTGTGGCGCCGGAGACAGCGAGGCTTCTCTCTGTAGCACCGGAGACAGCGGGGCTTCTCTCTGTGGCGCCGGAGACAGCGAGGCTTCTCTCTGTGGCGCTGGAGACAGCGAGGCTTCTCTCTGTGGCGCTGGAGACAGCGAGGCTTCTCTCTGTGGCGCTGGAGACAGCGGGGCTTCTCTCTGTGGCGCTGGAGACAGCGAGGCTTCTCTCTGTAGCGCTGGAGACAGCGGGGCTTCTCTCTAGCGCCGGAGACAGCGAGGCTTCTCTCTGTAGCACTGGAGACAGCGGGGCTTCTCTCTGTGGCGCTGGAGACAGCGAGGCTTCTCTCTGTGGCGCTGGAGACAGCGAGGCTTCTCTCTGTAGCGCTGGAGACAGCGAGGCTTCTCTCTGTGGCGCCGGAGACAGCGGGGCTTCTCTCTGTGGTGCCGGAGACAGCGGGGCTTCTCTCTAGCGCCGGAGACAGCGAGGCTTCTCTCTGTGGCGCTGGAGACAGCGGGGCTTCTCTCTGTGGCACCGGAGACAGCGGGGCTTCTCTCTAGCGCCGGAGACAGCGAGGCTTCTCTCTGTGGCGCCGGAGACACCGAGGCTTCTCTCTGTGGCGCTGGAGACAGCGAGGCTTCTCTCTGTGGCGCTGGAGACAGCGAGGCTTCTCTCTGTGGCGCTGGATACAGCGGGGCTTCTCTCTGTAGCGCTGGAGACAGCGGGGCTTCTCTCTGTAGCGCTGGAGACAGTGAGGCTTCTCTCTGTAGCACTGGAGACAGGGCAGTTTACTAGTCAATGGTTTGTAATATGAATATGTTCTTGAATCGCACTGTTTAATTAAATATGTTTTTAAGATGCACATACATATCATATGGGAGTATTTTTAAAAGGGGAAGGGATCCATAACCCTGTGGGTTAAAACAAAATATATACCCTTATAAAATGTATTAAAAGCATAGCAAAGTGTAATAACACATAGTGAAAACATGGTAAAGCATAAGAATCGTAAAGCTCAAAGAGGTATGGTAAAGCATATTAAAAAAACATGACAAACCACATGGTTACCTATTGTAAATGCATAGTTTAACCATGGGGAAAAGCAGAGCAAACTATACTGGAAAGCGAGAGAGAAAGACTTTGCCTTTTAACAAACCTTTATTTTTACATATGCACAAATTTACTTTAAAACCCATTGACACAGTGCAAACATGCAATAAATAATATATACCAACCACAAAACAAGAATAAAAAAAAAATGATAAAACCATTTACTTTTTTTACACAATTAAAACATATCCTCTAATTAAAAATCAGGAGAGCATTAAAAAGAATAGCAGCAGATTATCTATGGCACACAAAGTCCCCTGTGCTACCCAAACCTGCTCAAAAGTGTCCATGTCTGGTGAGGGTGTAATAGTTGAAGTTCAGGTGGAAGGTACCACAAGCAGTCTGAATGAGGCTATGAGGAGGCTGGAGGGGAAGATCTCAGTGCAGTACTCAGCTGCTCAGGTGGACCACAATATCAGAGTGACTGAAGATCTGAAACTCAAGAAGCAGGAGTTAGCCAGCCTGCTGGATACTAAGATGCAGGGGGCTCTGTTGAGGTCCCACTTCTAGAGCATCACAGAGGTCGATCTATCTTGTATTTTAGTACAAGACTAAGGTCTTGAATCTCAACAAGCAGCTTCTTGAAGGATCCCAGGGTGTCGGCTTCAACAACATTACTGGGGAGTTGGTTCCAGACCCTCACAATTCTCTGTGTAAAAAAGGGTCTCCTATTTTCTATTCTGAATGCCCCTTTATCTAATCTCCATTTGTGACCCCTGGTCCTTGTTTCTTTTTTCAGGTCGAAAGAGTCCCCTGGGTCGACATTGTCAATACCTTTTAGAATGTTGAATGCTTGAATCAGATCACTGCGTAGTCTTCTTTGTTCAAGACTGAACAGATTTAATTCTTTGAGCCTGTCAGCATACGACATGCCTTTTAAACCCGGGATAATTCTGGTCCCTCTTCTTTGCACTCTTTCTAGAGCAGCAATATCCTTTTTGTAACGAGGTGACCAGAACTGAACACAATATTCTAGATGGGAAATGAGCTTCCCAGAGCCAGCGCTCAGTCCTCCACCGACATGTCCTCCTGGCTAACAATTTTGAAACCGTGTCTCCAGGTTAAAGTTTAAGGTGAGGGTGTAGAGGGTGTAGCGTGCCTTTTGTGTAAAAAAAATAAATAAATAAATGCTATTTGGATTTAAAATGTAAAAAAGGCATAAAACAGAAAGATGGTTTAACAGGTATTGTTATATCAACGTAAAATGTAATTGGCAACAGAATTATCACAAAATGCAAGACCGAGCTTATACTTGCATAAATTTCAATTAATGGCTGATTTTATACAGAAAAAAAAAAAAAACAGCCATACCTTTGCCTCGTTGCCAAACTTTTTTTTTTTTTTTTTCCTATAATACAGTAGATAAATAACATTACTGCCATGGACAAACTACTAATATCACACACACACACACACACACATACACACACATATATATGCAGTATTGAATGCAATATAACAACTACATTAAATATTGAAGCAGGTTATATATTTAAAGTTTCCAACAATACTACTACTACTAAATAATAATAATAATAATAATAATAATAATAATAATAATAATAATAATAATAATAATAATAATTAGCTTGTTATCTGAACATTGAGTAGTGAGTTGTATCCCACAAACATAGTTTAAATTACTTTAAAACTAATTAAATGTTTGTTTTGTAAAACAAATAAAGAAAATGCTGTCTCCAAAGTATTTGTTTAGCTTCATTAGCCTACCTAAAAGCTAACATGTTTCAACAGTCTTCTATATTGTTACAAGATGACAAATGTGGATTGATAAATCACATTTGATCTGAAATCCTTAGGTAACCATTACACTGTCACCATCTGGTGGGTATAAATATGAATATTATTATTATGTGAATTTAATTCGGAAACTCAAGCCTTTTCCACACTGAAATGTTCTACCCGGGCTGTGACCCGGTGTCATGTGGGTCTGCTATGGGATTTCACACTGCTTTTTGAGGAAGCAGGGTCGACCTTAGATAAGGAAGCAAGAACACAATGCGCGTTCAATGCCCCGGAAGCAGCAACGTTCACATGACCACCCTTTCATCTGTTCAGGCTTTCAAGATGGCATGCTTATTACGGATGCTTCCATCCAAGCTTCTCTGGATGGAATCGTCAGCCCAAATGTTGATTAGGACAAATGTTTCTTCATCCCTTCTGCAATCTGGCTCATGGTGTGTCTCGATCAACAAAAATATGGCTAAACAGCCAAAATGTAACTGTCCAGATATCTTTAATTGTGCAGTTTTTAAGTTATCTAAAATTGATTTAAAGATATCTTTAAATACTATGGAACCCATATGGATTGTGCTAGCCTGGCACGCAAAACTGTCATTTAGAGATATCTTAAAATGAAGGCTTTAAAGATATCTCTAAATCATTTAAATATATCTCTAAATAACTTCCTGTTCATTTAAAGATATATTTAAATCATTTGTAGATATCTTCAAATAATGTCCTGTTAATTTAGCGATATCTCTAAATAACTTCCTGTTTATTTGAAGATACATTGCCTTGCAAAAGTATTCAGACCCCTGACCAATTTTCTCATATTACTGAATTACAAATGGTACATTGAAATTTCATTCTGTTTGATATTTTATTTTAAAACACTGAAACTCAAAATCAATTATTGTAAGGTGACATTGGTTTTATGTTGGGAAATATTTTTAAGAAAAATAAAAAAACTGAAATATCTTGCTTGTATAAGTATTCAACCCCCACACATTAATATTTGGTAGAGCCACCTTTCGCTGCAATAACAGCTTTAGTCTTTTGGGGTAAGTATGTACCAGCTTTGCACACAGTGTCGGAGTGATTTTGGCCCATTCTTCTTGGCAGATTTGCTCCAGGTTGTTCAGGTTAGTTGGACGACGCTTGTGGACCACAATTTTCAAATAGTGCCACAGATTCTCAATGGGATTGAGATCAGGACTTTGACTGGGCCACTGTAGGACATTCACCTTTTTGTTCTTGAGCCACTCCAATGTTGCTTTGGCCTTGTGCTTGGGATCATTGTCCTGCTGAAAGGTGAATTTCCTCCCAAGCTTCAGTTTTTTTAGCGGACTGAAGCAGGTTCTCTTGCAGTATTTCCCTGTATTTTGCTCCATCCATTCTTCATTCAATTTTAACAAGATGCCCAGTCCCTGCTGATGAGAAGCATCCCCACAGCATGATGCTGCCACCACCATACTTCACTGTAGGGATGGTGTGTCTTGAGGCATGGGCAGTGTTAGGTTTGCGCCACACATAGCGCTTTGAGTTTTGGCCAAAAAGCTCTATCTTGGTCTTATCTGACCACAAAATCTTTGCCCACATCACAGCTGGGTCACTCTCATGCTTTCTGGCAAACTCCAGACATGCTTTCAGATGGTACTTTTTGAGAAACGGCTTCTTTCTTGCCACCCTCCCATACAGGCCAGTGTTATGCAGAGCTCTTGATATGGTTGACTGGTGCACCATTACTCCACTCCCAGCTACTGAACTCTGTAGCTCCTTCAAAGTGATTGTTGGCCTCTCTGTGGCTTCTCTCACAAGTCTCCTTCTTTTTTGAGCGCTGAGTTTTGAGGGACGGCATTTCCTTGGCAGTGCCTGGGTGGTGTGATGCAGCTTCCACTTCCTGATCATTGATCCAACTGTGCTCACTGGGATATCCAAACACTTGGATATTATTTTGTACCCTTTCCCTAATCTATGCATTTGTATTACTTTATCTCTAACCTCTGTAGAATGCTCTTTGGTCTTCATTTTCCTTCAGATTCACAGCCTGACCAATGATCCTTCAACAGTGGGGTTTTTATCCAGAAAATGTGACAGCAACTTTAATGGTTCACAGGTGGAGGCCAATGGTGAGGTAATTGTGTCCTTGTTAGGGTAATTTCTTTCATCGGTGTAAACTGGGAGCTTCCACAGCACAGGGGTTGAATACTTATGCAAGCAAGATATTTCAGTTTTTTATTTTTCTTAAAAATATTTCCCAACATAAAACCAATGTCACCTACAATAATTGATTTTGAGTTTCAGTGTTTTAAAATAAAATATCAAACAGAACAAAATTTCAATGTACCATTTGTAATTCAGTAATATGAGAGAATTGGTCAGGGGTCTGAATACTTTTGCAAGGCACTGTATCTTTAAATGGACAGGAAGTCCATTCAAAATATAGAGCATTTTCACAGGAAGTCATTTCCAGATATCTCAAAATGGCATCCTGTTTATTTGAAGATATCTTCAAAATGATTTAGAGATATCTCTAAATGAACAGAAAGGTATTTGAAGATATCTTAAAATGATTTACAAATATCTTTAAATGAACAGGACATTAGTATTTAAAGACATCTCAAAAACATTTAGATATCTTAAAACGATTTAAAGATATCTAAAAATGCATTTTAGAGTTTAAAGTTCAATTTAAATATATCTGAAAATCATTTTGAGATATCTCTAAATGTATTTTAGATATATTAAAATGATTTAGAGATATCTTCAAATATTTTGAGATATCTATAAATGAAAATTTGGCTTGCCATAGCCATACTGAACAGCCTCATTCCATTCATGATGTGACAAAGTGATCCACCTACTCACTTGATATAGTGAAAGTATGTGGGGCTGGCAGAGCTGAAGGTCACATTGTCACATGATTTGAATGGAATGCGAAAGGGTGTTTAGCGCCAGCACACTGCAGTATATCAAACACACTAGTCAAATAGTGAAGCAAATAGATTAACGTGATGTAATCAATAGAACGGCATTACTTTCGGGTTTCGCCAAGGCCCAGTGTTGCAAGTAATATTTTGGAAATTGTTCTCAAATACTTGTCTGTTTGACATAATAGTAAAGTTTACCCGCAAGGGGGCGGGGCAGAATCAGACATTATTTTTCTACCTTTTGGGATACGTCGTTACTGTATGCACAATGGGATGTTTGTGTTCCCAAACCACTGCAGCAATCCACACGCGTTTCCAACAGTCTCCCAACAATAAGACTATGTCTCTTCTGTTTGACTTTTGTCAATCAGCTGTTGTGAATGCTGCAGTATTGTATATACCGTATTATTTCGAATAAGCCCATCCGTACATATTTGAGGATGTGCTTCTGCTCCAAAACAGGCAGAAAACATTAAAACAAACACATTTCAATAATAATAATAATAATAATAATAATAATAATAATAATAATAATAATAATAAACGTATCGCACGCGTCAATCTGTGAAAATAAGCTCCAATAAACAGATCTTGTGAAAAGTGTTTCTTATTTTAAGAGTAAAGTCGGTGTATGTAGGAAGTGACGTAAAGGACAAAGAGGTAACTCCGGTTCTATCCTTTGTCGAAGCGGAAGAGGCATAAAATCTGCAATGTGGAGTCCTGTGTGAGGTGATGCTGTAGACGAGTTACAGCGCTATAGCAGCACACTCAATATGAGGAAAATGCGATTCATGCAATAAATAAACCCGTTCCTCTTGCCCCCGCTCCAGCTGTATGGACACGGCGTGTCTTTCCTCCAAGGTGTACCCTGTTGAGGTGTTGAGGCTTCGTCAGTATGCGATGGGGAATTGTTGGGCTCAGTGTTGTGGGTTTTTCAAAAGGGAAACCAGCAGGATCCACAGAGGAGGAGGGTGAGAAAATAAATACTTTAAAATGTGCTGTTGCTGTAATGTGCAATTGTTTTGAAACAGGTACTAAAGGTTTTCCATAGCGAGACGTTGTTAGTGTCTTTGAGTTTTAAGCCGGCCGCTATTTTCTTTTTCTTCTTATTTAAACTGGCTTTTAATTTTAAATGTGCATGCTTTCTGGTAGTGTATCAAAGTATTGTGAAAGCAATTCAAATATTAGTTGTAGTTACCTGTAAACTTGACATGAATATGAATCTATCTATCTATCTATCTATCTATCTATCTATCTATCTATCTATCTATCTATCTATCTATATATATATATATATATAAACTTGACATATTATAGTCATCGTAGGTAAACACTAGATTATACAAGTGCTATTGTTTTACAGTTTAGTGTTTCTTGTAAATATTATAATATTATACTGTTGTAGTGAACTGCATATGCTACCCTAGTTCTCCCTATGAAATATTGATCGTAGCCCAGTTAAATGATTGTGACACTATTATAAAACATAAAAATAAATACGTTAAAACAAATTCGTTGAACAGTTTTGCCTGTATAATTGGAACATGTTACTGAAGAAATGAGGTAATTGGATTTGCTTATTTTTTTAAACCGTAATGGAAGCAGCCTAGTGTCGTCATGCATATGGTACAGTAGGGAAACTCCCTTTATTCTTATTTAATATTAACACATTATGTTAAGCAATTCATTCTGTACAGTACAGATCTGTCAAGTTTGTCATTTTCAGTATTCACTAACTTCGTTTGTTGATTTCACTCCGTTTCAGTGGATACCACATGTTATTTTTTCATAAACTATACTTTCAGTGTAACGGTAATTTACCAGTGCATAGTCTTGAAATATTGCAAAAGGAATATTGATTCCCACAATGTAGCCATGGTTTTAGAGAAGATCTTATATATTTGAGGCAACTGCTGTATTGTTTGTTTTGTCTACACTTGTCAGAATGATCAGTAATCGTCTGATCATAAATTTGTCACACAAGGTCTTTCAGAATGGCCAAATCTGATCCTGCATTGTGGTCCCTGTAATTCTTGTGAACAGGCAGTATGACTTTTTTGTATTGCCCCTTTTTTTGGGGCGGGGGGGGGGGGGTGTCAAATATGATAGTGATTTTAGTTATTAAGCATGTTTTCTTTTGTACAAAAATATAGTTTTGGGTTAAGTATTGCATTTACATATAATTGTGTGTAGTGTACTGTATCTATAATGTATTCAATACTGTACAGAGATATCCTTCAATGAAACTGATTGGGGCAAGCAAGTGGTAGGCCTACAGTAACTATGTGTAAATTCATAACATTTATACTATACTAATATTTCTGTTGGTAAAACTTTTAATTGGACACACAATTATGTTTTCCTATATGCACCCTGCCTTGAATTAAAAAAAATAAAATAATAAATAGTCATACAAGACCCAGTCGCCAACTTGTAGACGCAGCTGGGCTGGACCCTCCTGGACAACTGCACCTTTCAACACTGTCACCACACGGAATTCCGTACTTTGACTGGTAAATGAGACCTTTATCTTGCCTGGGGTATCGGGTACAAAGTGGTGTGCTTCCCTGGAGCCGGTGATGGCTAGGGCGTCGTCATACCAGGCATTAAGGAGAGGGTGGTTCTCTTCAACCTGTTCCTGAGAGCCAAACATGATTTGCACAGCCACTCATACAGCTGGTAAGGGGTAAGAATGATGTTGCCTTGAAGACTAGCTCGTGCTGCTCTTGCCTTAATAGTACCTCCCACACCATCACACAGACTTTTTATGTGCGATGTGGCAAAGTAATGCCGTTGGGCGATGATACCGAAGTCTTGCTGATGAAAGCTAAGGTTGGCGAAGTTTAAATTTAAGCTTAAATTAAAAAAAAAAAAAAAAAAAAAAAACAATTCGCATTTCTTAACTCAGCGGACCCGAAACCCCCAAGTGAATTTTTCTAGCAAAATCTGAGATGGTCAGACAACAAAATGCACCTTTTCTGTTTGAGTTGCCATGGAATGACCCATTAGGCATTACATCTTCTACAGTTTAAAATGCTTGGGGGAAAGAGGAGATACCCTGCAAATAGAGTATATATGACCAGTGACTTTTCTTGACCAGTCAGATGAATGTCTTGCAGTGATACCGGCTTGGATGAGATGTAAAACCGAGGTCCTATTGTAGGTGACTCTGCAGCAGTTGTTGATGCGTAGTTCACTCCCTAGTCTCTAAGTCGCTTTGGATAAAACAGTCTTCTAAATGACGACAAAATAATAACTTAAATTGCCAGGCAGTTTTACGTCTTCCAAGCTCAGTATCAGTTGGACATTTTGGCAATCTGTAGCATTGCAGCACAAGTGTCAGCAACAGATCAGTTTTATGGAGCAGTTTCAATTCAAAATAATGCATTAGTTCATTATCTCACGATAACATGACCCTGTCTACACACTGTAAGGTGTTATACGCTAATTTTACATTTAACCTTAAGGAGACGTCAAAGGTCACGATCAAGGTAATTTTTTAATAGAGCATATATGGGTTCCTAAATGTTGTATAGTAACCATAACCCTATGTGCACTGGAAGGAGTTATGAGCTAGTTTTACATTTGACCTCAGAGGTCAAAGGTCACAGATGGAGCATATATGGGTTCCTATCTGTGTTCCTATCTGCACTTTGCTAGATTTACATTTGACCGAAGGTTTTTAAAGAAATGTCAGGTGGCCATATTGGTTTACGCACAAGCACAACTTTTTGAAAGTCAGTTATATTGACACAGGGATGATGCTTGTCAACTTTGGAGTTAATCAAGTAAACCATTTTTCAACTGAAGCAGTTTTAAATTTAAGAACGAAATGCAGGTCTGGAAGCCATCTTGTTTTACGAAAGAACAACATTTTGCCATATTTGAATTCCACTGTCCCCAGGATGACGCCTATCAAGTTTAGGAGTTAAACGGTTTGCAAATAGAAGCAGTTTGTTTTGGTGCATTTTGGTGAATTTGGTGGCAGCGATTTTGATAGTAGAATTTATCGCAGCAACTTCTGCTTCGCAAACTTGAAGTGGGTTTGGTTGCTGATGACATATGTGAAGTTTCAGATCAATTGGTTCACCGGTTCCCAAGAAGATGATGTTGAAAGGTTTTTCCAAAAAAATGCGTCAGGCCACCATCTTGGTTGACGCAGGAATGCAATTTTTTTTGCATCTGAACTGTAATCTACATGGGGGTGATACCTGCCAAGTTTCATCTTGATTTGGTTAAAGCACGTGTGAACAGGAGCAGTTTTAAAGTTTTGGGAGGAAAAATGACACAGACTAATAAACAGACTGTAGCAGATCTGTGTTCAGAGTTAAAGGACAATCTACAGAGTGCTACTGCCAGGTTCTGTGTCATACCAGTGCATATCAAGGTTACCGCTGCCTTAACCTTTTACACAACCGGCTCATTCCAAATACCAGCCGGGGATGTTTCTGGTATCTGCCAGTCCTCAATGTCTAAATGCATCAGCCAGGTAACGGCTACTTTGGTTAAGAGGGCAAATAAATGCATAGTTTTTCCTGTGTGCGTCTCTTCCTCTGAAGTTTGCTTTTCTTTTTTTAGGGGAACCCGTTTGAGCCATTGTTTCTTTCAAACTTTTCCAGTGCAACCCTCGGTGAGTGGGCTTGTGTGTTCTTACTGTGTACATTTTAAATACTCAATACAACTTTACATTTTCCTATTGAAAATTGCATTTTTAGAACTGGTCTTAAGTCAGTCACAGTGCCCTGTATGAAAATGGGGCCCTTTTTTTATCTTTTCTAATATCAGTTCTAATACAAAATACCTGTTTACTGTAGTTGTATTCAGAAAGGACAAGGCAAGTCTCCTAAGACATATCATTCATAAAGATCAAACCTGATCCTTTTTATTTTGAGCAGGGAACTTTGCCAAGTCATAAATACTTTATTCCCCTCCATGTACTGTACACTGACCGAAAGGATGGTGTTACACTTGTCTGTCGTCTGGTTTCAGACATCGCATAGGTCTTGTGTTCCGATACCTACATGGTATTTGTGTTCGAGAATTGTCTGACATTCAGTTCATATATATTCGTGTTCGCTCGACTACTTAATCACAGTACAGTAATTGATACACAGTAGTGAATAGAACACCATTTTTTTTTATAAAGAGGATTTCTGTCTTGCCCTTCTATCTTATCTTGTATTGGCATACAATATCTAAAAAATATATCTTTCCAATATAGTCTGCCTAAATACAAAAATGGTACTGCTCAGTACTCTGTTCGTTGTCTAACAATTCTGCATTATGCAGCAAGCTAGACACACCTGGTACAGTATATGTAGTCCATAGGGACCCCCCCCCCTTTTTTTTTTAATATAAAAAAAGGTCTGACATTGGAGAACCATGTAACCAAGTATAGAGCCATGGTATGTTTGCCCACTCCCAGTGTGAAAGGATACATACAGTAACAGACTATAAAGGACATGGGAGGTCCATGGCAATACTATACCCTACTGTATGCTAATAAATTGGGAAGATATGGATGAACCAGACCGGTGCAATGTTCCTTCATGGATGTGGTTGCTGATTGCACCATACAATGGGCTTAAGGGAGGGAGGGAGGGAGGGAGGGTCTGCATGAAACCAAATGGGGGAAATAACAATTTCAAAAGAGGAGTGAGCAAAACTCTTTTTAAAACTAACCGTGATCCTTTCATTGCCTAATACAGCGCTGGATACTCTGACTAGCAAGGCAGTGGCATCACATTTTAAACTGATCAGAGCTGTTTCACAAATGCTTGAAGTGCATTTTTACTGTTCATGATCAAATACTTGGACACTAATGGTGTCAGGGAGCATGATATTACATGGTAATTAAATCCGTAACACAGTGTAAAGAATGACAGACAGTACAGGACAGTACTGTAAAGCTTCAGGAGTTTATTGCTTCTGGTGTTTTAGTTCCTAATGAGTTCACTCGAGTATGATTTGTGGCACCCTGGGCATAAGTGTTCATTATCAAGTAGCACTGCTTTGTCTCTTGCTGTAAGTTTAACTCCGTTACTATACTGTACAGTGGTTATCTCAAGGGCGATTGGTTTGGGTGTTTCATGATTTATCAGAGCTAGATTTCTGTTTAATTTGCATGTGTGACAGGGTAGCGTCACGGCCAAGCTGGTACCAGCAGGGAGAGAGACTTGGTACACAGAAAGCTGCAGTGAAGCACTGTCACACACATTTATTTACAAATGCAGTGAACCCTAAACAAAACACATTAACAAAATAAACAAACACAAGGGCCAAAACCAAAAGATCTACACAAACTCACGGACATAAACAGGACAGCAACGCAGACCTTTACCGACATTAACTCCAAAACGAATTCCAAACTAACACCAGTGATCACCCTTTTTATACACCTGTGGCTGGAACCTAAGTAATCACTTATTCAATTCGCGGCTCCAGCCACATTCCGACGTGTTTTTGCAGGAATGAATTTAACCCTCTCCCTGCCACCCAATATAGGAGGCTGTGTGGTCTAGTGGTTAAAGAAAAGGGCTTGTAACCAGGAGGTCCCCAGTTCAAATCCCACCTTAGCCACTGACTCATTGTGTGACCCTGAGCAAGTCACTTAACCTCCTTGTTAGTTCACATTCCCTAGTCTCTGTAAGTTGCCTTGAATAAAGGCGTCTGCTAAATAAACAAATAATAATAATAATAATAATAATAAATTCCCTACACCTGTGCACCAGCATGGCTTTCACCCTGCCACACTGCCTCAGCATGGCATAGAACATTCTCTAATTGTACTGTCTGTACATTAAATGTCAGCCTTAAGGCAAAAATTGGGGGGGGGGGGGTGTTGGAGAAGGCTCGCTCCTTTCACTGCAGGTCATTTCTCTGCACAGCGCTGCCAAGATATTATCAGCTATATTCCTCCCTACTCCAGTGATTCTTCTCATCATTCAGCTTCTCTATTCGGCTGCAGGAGCTCCACCATTAGTCTTTCTTTCTCCATCCAGTCTCGCTACAGCGCCGTTCCATTACTCAACTTGGTCCGCGTTTTCATCAGAAAGACTGGCTCCATCAACACTTCTGTACTGCAACTATTTTCCACCAGCGCCTCACAGACCATGGTTACCACAGCAATGCCTCATTGATTGACTACCAGGCAGCTTTAACAGGTACTGCGATCCTGTGCCTCACTACTGCAATCTTCTGGCTCCTGCTGCTATGCTTTTGCAACATGAGAGCGAGTTCAACACGCTGAATTGTGACATCTAAATACTGCAGGCTCCTCTTGTAGACCTATGTTAACTTATTTATATCATCACTAACTGTTCTAAAGCAAATGTTTTATACAATATATGCTTCCCTGCTTCACTGAAGCCAATAGTTTCAATACCTATCACAACCTCTAGACGGCAGCATAACACCTGTTGTGTGAAATTTTATTACTTTAAATTTTAGAAGGAAGTTGATGTGGAGGTAAATAAGACAATTACTACACAGAGTAATTCTGAATAAGGTCCGCTTTATTTCACACCCTTGATACAATAATAGACAAACACACATACAAGAATATATTAATCAGAGATATAATATACTCATAGAGACGCAACTGAACTAATCCTTACCCTTCCAAGCAGATCGGGAGAGCCCCTCGACCCTGGTAAGAGAAAGCAGCTGTCTCCAAAAATACCGAGCAGGACTGCGCAAATCCTCACGGCCGACTCTCCTCAAACAAAGGTTATATTAATCACAGATCAATACAACCCATGAGACGCAACTGAACTAATTCTTACCCTTCCAAGCAGATCGGGAGAGCCCCTCGACCCTGGTAAGAGAAAGCAGCTGTCTCCAAAAATACCGAGCAGGACTGCGCAAATCCCCACGGCTGACTCTCACCAGAGCAGGGGGGGAACCCGTCCTTTATAGCCTACCAAGTTAGGCTTCCGCGTGCGAGAGAGTAATTGGCCAGATCACTTTCTCGAGGCTCGCCCTGTGAATCATTTCTGTAAGCTATCCCTTTTCCCATAACATTCTGAGACAAACAAGATAGATAAGCGGTACAAAAACAAGTTAGTTGAGCAGTACGAAAACAAGTTAGATAAACAGTACAGAAACAAATTATACAAGCAGTACAGGTTATTACAGGGCAAGGGCACAGATGGACTCGAACGCATTTCTATAACTTTCTAGAACACTTTTTTTTTATTTCACACCACAAGCGCTACATAATTTAAGCTGGTTTGCTATTGCTGCAAATCTCGCACACGCCAAACTTTCTATCAATTCCTGCAGTTCGTTGTCACTCAGAGATTCAGTCCCCTTCTGCCTCAACCTTTTTGCTACCTATATTAACTTATTCTTCAAATCCAACCCCCGTCCTCCCCTCCCCTCGAGGACCTGGTCATGAAGCCAAGTTTATCAGCTTTCTGAGATGCTAAGAATCCACCGTGACATTAATTTCCAGCTTCCCTGCATCAGGCCATAACTGCAACCTTCTTGTTCCCAGATTCGCACTTCCTCATTTGCCCCCAACTTCATCAAGGCCCCCAACGTCGACTGTGATACTTTATTGTTGTTGCTGTGCAACATCCAAGATGCAGAGCCCATCTTTCCACCTGCTAAGCGCTGCTGCGCCGCTGACAGAGGCTGGCTCACCAGCTGCTCTGCGGACCCCCAATCCAGGCCCAGCAGTGGATTTAGCATCAGCAGCACCTTCCAGCAGAGCTTCACATAGCAGGATCTCAAGGAGCAACACATCCGATTTCAACCTGCAAACTGAGACACCAACTCCAGTCAGCGCTGCAGTCCCTTCCATCACTCAAGAGATATTTAAAGAAGTTAAAGAATTTATGAAGCCATTTGTAGACAGCATTGCAACAATCAACACTCGTTTGGACACCACAGAATCCTGATTAAATTCTCTCCTACCCTCAGCCAGCACTCCTGCCTTATCTACCGTCACAGAAGAATCAGCACCAGCTTTCAACCTGACTTCGGCTACAGCTACAGATCCGCAAGTTTCACAACCTGGTCCCTGCAGTAGACCCTATACCTCTGCAAGTCCCCACCTTCATCCATCTGACGTGAGCAACTCAGCATTATCCAACTTGCTCCAGTCAGCTTACCAATACATGGCTGCGGCGCTGGCTCCATCCACCAGAGCTGCCTACGCCACTGCATGGACTGCCTTCTCCATCTTCTGTGCCCAGAATCAGATTTCACCATATATATTCAATCAAGTTTTCCTGCTGGCATTTATTGTTCATCTCCAAGACATTCTTAAACTGGCACCATCATCTATCCGGTTTTATATCTCTGTATGATTCAGTACGAATACCAACTCCGGTCTATACCATCCCCTCCTCCTATCAGTTCCAGCTATCCTCCTAACTCTTTGAGGGATCGAAAAAAGCTCATCTTCAGCCTCCCCAACCAGACAGCCAATAACCGGAGACTTTATTTATTTATTTATTTATTTATTTATTTATTTTTTAAACTCATCAAGGCATTGCGAAATAGCTGCTTCAATCCAGCCGACAACCTGGAAGCCTTATGTCTCATAGCTTTCTTCAGATTCATGAGAGTTTACAATACCATCAAAAACAGCTTTCCAACCCTGGGTCTACACCACTGCGACCTGTCCATGGTTCCCGGCAGCCACTTCATCTTACATCTCAGAGTTTCTAAGACCGATCAACTGCGGCAAGGGCAGTTCATCCAACCAGCACCTCATCAAGAGCCTGGGCGTTGGTCTTCATCAGCAGTAGAGACTTGTATCAGATCATCTCCCTCAGACATTGCAACAGCCCAGCAGTCAATTGTTAGCATACCCGGAGTGGGAGTGCCCTCTCTGCCAGGATGACCAGAGGTTTTCCCCCCATTAAAAAAATTAAAGAATTGTTTTTTTTCCCCTCCCCACACGCAGATGGCGTTCACTGCATGGCTTTTTATTTTTGTCTGGCCGTTTTATTTACTAGACTGTATGTTGGTGCGTGTTCGTGCCACTGTCTTTTCGTATGAACTTTAAAATGTGTGATCGACTGTTTCTATGGTAAACTGTTTTAAACCTCAGTCTTTTTATGTTTCTAAAACATCAATGTCAATCTGATGTAGTTTATGTGTGATCGCGGAGATGTATTTATATATTAAATGATTTTACATGTCAAAATGTTGTCAATCTTTAATCAAAATTGTAATGTTTCAGAAATATAATCTGATGACATGCTGCATCCATCATATTAGTATGACAAGGTCGTATTTTTACATTTTAATATTAGTGTAGCTATAACTTTACTACAGTTTAGACGTGGCAAAGTTTAAAAAAAAAAAAAAAAATAGTATATACAGTACCTTGATTTGTCTTTGTCTTGAGCATTAACATTTATTATTACACATACAATTATGTTTATTTAAAAAAAGGTTCTAGGTTTAGGGTTGTGGTTTTTAAATTGGAATAGGGTGAAGAAAATTAACCACAAATAAATGGCCAGATGAACATTTTTTTTTTAGTAAGGAAAATTGTGTCGTGTACTCAGGTTGGGAATTAAAAAAAATCTCTCATGTTATTTGCACACAATACATTAACATAAATGCCATATTCTTCGTAAACGTGACAGTTGTATTGTGTATATATAAAGTATTACTAAGGGATAAGATTTATACTATGTTAAAAAAAGGACCCTGTCAAATCCTCTTGATAGGACAAATACAGAAATGAAAAACGTATGCCATGGTAGATATGATTGCTCGTTTTGTCTTACATGGTTGTTGCACTACAGGAATTTACCATTTTTAAAATCATGCTGATCTACAGTAGCCTACATATACTGTATGATCTCTCTTTCTTACAATAGCTATCTTGGTTGGTATTGAACTACACGTATTTACCACGGTTTAGCAAAGATGTTAACTCTTTAGTTTTTAACTAATTAATGTACTGTTTCTTCCCAGATTTGTAATTGAAATGATGATAACCAGTCTCCTGTTCGTTCTCTGTCCTAATTATACAAAGTACTGTATACTAAAAAACAACAAAGCACTTAATACTAAATAATACTGTACAAGCAACATTTTTCAAGTACATCATGTGATTGATGTGCGCCATCGTAACAGGGAGCTCATTTTTTTCCATGACTGAAACTCATGCTTTAACATTTGGAAAATCGCTCGTAAACCTGTCCATACAGGAGTGCTTCCCAAAACAAGAACACCTCCAGAAATGCAAAATAATGTTAAATATGTAACACTTTTAAATTACGTATTTGTCACACATGCCAACAGTCCCTATATCGTTGGGACAGTCCCGATTTCCTCGCAAATGTGTCCCAATGCATAGGAAGAAAGTCCCGGTATTTGATGCTGATCACTAACTTATATAAAGGTAAGAGCGCTTCATTATGTCTATTTTTACTGTCATGATAGTCGTGTCGTCTTGAGTTGGGGGGGTGGGGGGATACGTCTATTATATGATAATGAGTATTTTTTGAGTATGACTCCTCCATGTATATGATGCGTATGACCCCCCCGGAGATGAGCATCCCGCTGAACAGTTTCCAAATGTTGGCAAGTATGATTTGTTGCTTATATATATTACAGCGATATTCACATTCCCTTATGTAGCGTCACACTGTCGAATATATCCAATCTATTCATTTTAAATTATTCATTTAATATACAAAGTATTGTATGTAAAAATAAATGAAAGAACAAATATAAAATAATACTGTAAGCAACATTTTTCAAGCACATCATGTGATTGATGTGCACCGTGGCCTAGTTAGTAGTCGCAGCATGGAGCTTAATTTTTTCCATGTTTTGAAACTCATGCTTTAGCTTTTGGACAATCGCTCATATACCTGCTGTCCATACTGTAGTGCTTCCCAAAACAAAAAGACCTCCAGAAATGCAAAATAACGTTAATACGCAACACATTTTGCTAGTTAACGTTTCTTACACAAACAGAAATACACAATCAGAAATGTACAGTCATACAATTCATTTTAAATGATTTATTTGCAGCTAATATATATTACAGCGATATTCACATTCCCTTATCTAGCGTAATACTGTCCAATATATCCGATCTACATGTTAATGTAAATTATACGTACAAAAGTCATTTTAAATTATGCATTTTTGTTAGGCTAATATATCGGATCTAAAGCGATATTCACATCATCTTATCTAGCAGCATACTGTCGAATAAATCACATCTACTGGTTGATATAAATTATACTTACTAAATTTTAAATTATTTATTGTTCATTAATATATCCGATCAACTTATTTCCTGGGCTCGATCTACTTATATCGTAGCCTAGGCTCATTTACATTAGAAACAATGGAACCTCCCTTTAAATTCTAGAGCTTGATCAACTTATTTCCTGGGACACTGGAACCTCTTGCTCTCATGGGTATCTTGCTGCCAAATCGCCGAGGAAGCTCCTCACAGTTCTCTGAGTAATGAGAGTCATATCTGTCTACTAATCTCAGCCCTTAAAGATGCCCCTTGAAATAACATTTTGTTTCACTGATTTGAACCACTAATAATTTGTACAGCACAACAAATACTTAGCTCTGTTACACAGTAACACAGTATGGTAAGTACAGATGTACCTTCAAGGATCCTAAAATATCTTCCAAATTAATGCTGCCTAATGCAAAAACAAAATAATTGGAGCAGAACTGGTTGAGTCCCATTTTTTCAACGACAGATTAATAGTTAGTGTTTGCAAAAATGGCCGTGCATTGCAGTAGCTGCAGTCTGTCACAATGTACAACCTGACCAAAAGATCATCTTGATTCTCCATTTAAACATGCAATATACATGTACATGTACTCTTTCACGTTTTTACTTTTGCAATTATGAGGACCCAATGGTTACAAATAAGTTTATTCATTGAGGACAGCAGCTGGACCTGTTAATTTACAGGAGGGTGTGGGTGAAAGCCAGACCAAAGCAAAACTAAAACAAAACTGCATTTGGAATTACTCCATCTCTATAGTGTAAATGATGTGTGTGTGCATATGATTTTGTAAACCACAAATATTAATTTATTTTAAAAGAAAATATTCACTCAATAAACCACTTGAAGAAATAGGATAAATATTTTTCAAGCATACAGTAAGGTGTGGGCAACACAAAATCGTATACTACAATGTAGTTTACAAGTAAATTGAGATGCTTTTTTTATGTGAGGAACAAAAAATGCGACAATCTAAAAAATAAAATGTACATGCATATCTAACTAATAATTACCTTAAAATCACAATTTATATAATATATATCAATTGTAATTCTAAGGTAATTATTTGTTAGAAATGCATGTACATTTCATTTGACAATGGTGATATGTCAGTGCTTGTATTTCCTGTCAGACTGGATGTGCTCTTGCAGTGCTCTGCACGTCATTCTGGTCTGGACAGAACATGCTCTCTGATTCTTCAGGAGACCTTTTTTTTGGTGCACCAGGAAATTACATCACAGGAAAAACTGTAGTTTACTGCAAAGTTTAGTAAAGGAAACACGTGTTTGAATGCAAGGGAGGTATATGATTTTAATGTTCAAATGGCAAGTAAAATACTAACATTACATCTGAAAAAAGGTGCACAAAACAAAGATAAGCACAATAAATATGAACAAATTTTAGTGCTACTGTACCAGTATCACAAAACCTAACGGATGACAATAAATGTACAGTACTGTTTTATGATGATCTTGCTTTTAATGTAAATATTTATAGGTATGAAAACCTGATGCAGCAAAGCATCCCCAAACCATGACGCTGCCACCACTATGCTTGATCGTTGGTATGAGGTTCTTACTGTGGAATGCAGTGTTTGGTTTTGGCCAGACATAACGGGGCCCATGTCAGCCAAAAAGTTCCACTTTTGGCTCATCTGTTCAGAGAACATTGTTCCAGAACTCTTGAGGATCACCAGGTGCTTTTTGGCAAACTTGGGACGAGCATTCATGTTCTTCTTTGTGAGCAATGGTTTCTGCCTTGCTACTCTACCATGAATCCCATTTTTGCCCAGTGTCTTTCTAATGGTGGAGTCATGAACACTGACCTTAGCTGAGGCGAGAGAGGCCTGCAGATCCCTGGATGTTGTTCTAGGGTTCTTTGTGACTTCCTGGATGATTTTACGCCTTGCTCTTGGAGAGATTTTGGCAGGACGGCCACTCCTGGGAAGATTCACTACTGTAAGGAAAAATTGATGAAACCTGAAAAACAATATTGGTGAAGCCAAAAATATGTTTATTGGTGTAATACAAGAATAGAACTATTTGAAGAAAGCAGAGACAAATGCTCTGGGTCACAGCGGAAGGAATCTGTGCAACAGACAATGGCTACAATCACGTTTTAATAACATAGAACACTCCCCTATAATGACATAATTTGAGACCCTCCCCACCTAAACCTGTGGACGTGGCCAGTCCCCAAACATCACAAACATTCCTCTAGTCTCTGTTATCTCTGAGATTCTCCCATCCCCCCCATGCAACCAAAACAGAGCAGAACAGAACAGAGACCCTTTCCACAAATGCCCATAAATGGTCATATTTGCTCTCTCTAGCCAGCTGTAATTTATTGAGACAGACCCTGCATTCCAAAATACCCCACCTAAACTCTGTGCTCAATATCTCTCCATTTGAAAGTATCATACATCCCAAATATTAATATGGACTATCAAATTTCCTTACACTGCTGTCCCAAGCTTTCTCCATTTGGACAATATGGCTCTGACTGTGTTCAGTGGAGCCCCAGAGCCTTAGAAATGGCTTTGTAACCCTTTCCAGACTGATAGGCATCAACAACCTTTTTCCGGAGGTCTTCAGGAATTTCTTTTGTTCGTGGCATGATGTGCCTCTAGGACCTGTGTGCTGACAACTTCACTCTGATGGTAAGGGCCAAAGTTAGTCAGATTTATATTGGGCAGGGCTGGCCCAAATCAGGCCTGGTTGTTAACCAAAGTACTCAAACAGCTGACCCTAATTATCCCTTTAATTGGGTTGAGTTAACTAGGGGGGGTGGGGCAATAACTTTCACACCTGAAGATTGCAAGTTTGATTACCTTGCACACCAAACAAATGAAAGAAGCACCAAACTTTGGTGTCATTTTTTCTCTGACTCCCTCTATATACTACTACAACCCATAAAATAATCTGACCAAATACAATGTGAAAAATGTGCAGAAATGCAGAAAATCAGACGGAGCAAATACTTTTTCACGGCACTGTGTATAGAGCGAACATTTTGAAAAGAGCTTTGAAACAGACTTTAAAGTTGTGTAAAAAGTTGTTAACAATGGAAATAAATTACAGGTATGTTACTTAAGCGGTTATAGCAGCACGTGGGGATGTATAACGCTATTTTTTCAAAACCCCTTACATAAGAAAGTTTACAAACGAGAGGAGGCCATTCGTCCCATCTTGCTCATTTTGGTTGTTAGTAGCTTATTGATCCCAGAATCTCATCAGGCAGCTTCTTGAAGGATCCCAGGGTGTCAGCTTCAACAACATTACTGGGGAGTTGGTTCCAGACCCTCACAATTCTCTGTGTAAAAAAGTGCCTCCTATTTTCTGTTCTGAATGCCCCTTTATCTAATCTCCATTTGTGACCCCTGTTCCCTGTTTATTTTTTCAGGTTAAAAAAATCCCCTGGGTGACATTGTTACAAGCTACATATATGACTTCTACTTGGTCTAATGATATACTTTTTTTTTGGTCTACACCAGTTTAACAGTGTGTGTTTAAATACTGGGGAATATTGATTTGTGAATCTTTACTATAATAATGAATGTGGCATTCAGTGCAAAAGAGCTGGCTTAAGCCTTCACGATAACTTTTAACAACGAAACTGATAGTGCTTATTAGATATGCTCTTCATACATGTGTTGCCACACATGGATACCACCTCTTCATTGAGCAGGATTTATTTATTTACAGTAGAACCCCAGAGTTACGAACACCACCAAACTTTTGAACTGACCGGTTTACCGAACACATCACTTTCAACCGGAAGTATGCAATCACTCAACCATGCGTGCAATACAACCAGATAGGCACTCCTATAAGCGGTGTGCTGGTCACAGAGAATGCAAAATTTCTGTACCAACAAATGTATCCAGAGAGGTGAGGCAGATTTCAAAGCAAGTTCAGGCAATTTTACTGGAACATTTTTGTTTTAAACAAAGCGCATGGGGTTGTGTTTCTTTTTTTCCATTTATAATACTGTTTTAAAGGCTTTCGAACCATAAGTATTGTATTACTGTTCTGTATACTTGTGTTATTCGCCAGATTGAGGCTGTAGATAGCAGGTGTACACATTTATTAAAACCATTGAAAACTCATTTTCAGAGTTCCAGACATTTCAGACTTACAAAGAACCCCCATTCCCAAGGTGTTCGTAACTCTGAGGTTCTACTGAATTTGAAATCCCAACGTACAGTATGGCAGAATGTAATGTTAAATATCGTCCCTGTCCACTAACCTATTGTCTCTATTGCAGTTCCAAATACTTTCGAACCAATACTACTGGAGAACACTTTACCGTAGAGGTACAGTATTTTTACATTTTTATATATATGTACTTATAAAGTCAGTCACCGCCACTTTAATTCTGTGTACTGTAGAATTTTATTTAAACACTGTGTATATGTAGCTCCAAGCCACCTGATTTGAGTAACTCATTTCTTTATTTCACTCTTTCTGTGTGTCATTGCAACAGCTTTGCTTTTCTATCAGTGGATGTTTACAGAACATTTCAACTGTACTAAAGTTTAGCATCTGTAGTTCACCTACCATTGATTTTTATAAGGCTTATCAGAAATTGCCAAATTTTATCATATGTGTGAATTTAGGAAAAATAAATACAAACAATATCCTATTGTAGACCACAATTTTTATTTTCAATGGTCTTAACCACAGACAAATATAGTGGGCTGCCCATATTGTAAATAGTATCAAATAAGGCAGACAAAACTTCACTTTTTGTTTAGGGCTGCAATGAAGGGTACATTTTGAACTTTAAAGGTTCGGAACGCATTACTGAAGGAAGGTTTGAACCTTCTATGGTACTAATTTGCATAATTTACTGGTGATGTCATCATAGCGACTTGTTTATATTGGATTGAAAATCCTATTTTACAGGTAATCCATACAAATGGAATAAAACATTTGCATGTAGTTTAAAAATATGTTATGTAGAACAGTAATCATGTTTTTTTATATAATTTTAAATAAAAATACACATTGTTTATTTACACGTAATTGATGCTGCTTGCGAGTAAGCTTGCATTGCAGCAGCACTAACTGCAGTAGACTTAGGCAAAACAAACTTAATTTAACAATCACCGTTCCAAGTAGGTTATCAGTCACATTTTACTACTACTAGTACTACTAATAATAATAATAATATGAACTTATGCTTGTCAAGTGACCCCGCAGATTGGTTGTGCCTCCATTATACATCAACAGTCGCTTGCACAGTTTGCATTCAACTTTTTTGTTTGGTCGTCTGGACATTTAACAAAAAAAAAAAATCCTAAACAGCAGAGGGGTTTCGAGACATTTCTTTCAATACAGCGCTTTGCTGTCAAGATGGCGAAATGAAGAAATTTGCCTCCGTTTTTTTAAAACTAAAATGATTAGTGTTGGTGTATATTTTGTATGTTTCAAACATATTCTACCATAACACTTCTCTTACACTGTCTTGTACAATGGGTATATTTATTAATTATATTTTACAGAAGAGACCACTTCACACGTAGCCAAGCACAGAATCATTAAACGGTTGGAAAAATAAAGGCTTTCTGAAAACAAGAGACCACTTCACACTTTGGTACTACTGAATATCCTACAATTTAACGTTATGGATAAAAAAAGAAAACATCAACGCGTTTAAATCTAGTATGAACAGAAAAGCCAAAACCTTTAGGCAGAAAGTCTGAATTGCTGCACAATCTGGCCCATTGACAGTGGTAGCCACTGTCGGTGTGGTAACGCAAAGAATATCACAGCTTTGCCAACCTGTGCTGCACTTCATTTGTCCTTCCACCAGGTGCATGCAGACAATGCATTAAACAAAACGGAGCGCTGTGGACGTAAAGACTAAGCTTTTAAAGACAATCATGCATTTTGCCAGAGCTCAGCTAAACTGCAAATGGTTTGGAGTTATGTTCTGACACAAATCAATTGTTCACGCTCGTTGAAACGCGTCATACTTTGCCATTTTTATAGCTGGCCATGGCTACCACTGTATCTTAATGCTTTGTTTTTGTACTTGCTTTTGCCAGTCTATCAATTTTCATGCTAATTTAAATATTGTTCTTCTCTCTGCAGTTTGAGAATCTCGTAGAGAGCGATGAGGTAGGTGGTTTCTCCAGGGATTGAACAAGTAGCCCTGTTTCAAATCTAAAGGCATTTAAATAGATGTACTTATCTGTATAGTGTAACAATGTGTATCGTCAGATTTACTGTAAATAACAAAGCAGTGAAGAGGATGGTCTCGGATTTAGACTTAACAGGAATTGTGCAGCATCATAATGTGAGAACATACTTAAATAAGTGCTCCGAGGAGGTCGATGAAAGAACCCACTTAACCGCATGCTGTTCCACTCCTCCCGAGTAGCTCTCCGAGCATGACAGAGCAGGTTTCATCAGTGATCTGAGTGAGCGGAAGAATTCTCACTTTGAGCCGCTCTTACTTCACACACCCACCATTTCTGTAAGTTCTCTTGTTTGGGTGCTTGTTAGCCACAGGATGTGATCCCTGATTAGTGATTGTCAGTAGTTCTCTGGGTTTCCACACCAATGGTAACAGTGTACTGTAGGCACTAGGCTTCTCTCATAGCTGGATGGAGTAACTCACAATGGCTTTCATATCCTGTCTGCCAGCTGATGCAGGCTTGGACAGCTCATGTAGAAACACATAAATGGAATGTCAGAGTAAATTACATAATTTTTTTTTTTTTTTTTTTACAGGATGAGAGCCAAGGAAGCAGCCAAAGGTTTGTGTGAGAAATGTGATCAAATTGGATTGCATTTCAAGAAACCCAAAAAAGCCCAACTGAGATACAACATTGTGTGTTTCAATTCTCCTGTTTTGCAGATGAATAGACTTTCTTTTTTATAATGTTTGTAATAATGTGCCAGGAAAATACATTAACAGTTCATGCTCTGGCTACTTGTACATTAACTGATCTAGTCTGTGTTACATATGTCTATGTAGTGAAAGTGAGAACTGAAGAGAGTTCCTGAACTTTGGTCAGTGCTGCACACCTCTCTAACTAGGTCTGGGGTAAATAAATGTTAGTGCAGTCTAGGAAAAACACTCCATTTAAAATGGTATGCAATACCAAGAGTGAAACATTCCAAAACCTAACATAAACTGCCTCATTAGAATATTGTTTTTATTTTATCTCCTCCATTCACTACACTTTTTTGCTTAACTATATCAAAGTGAATACAACACAACAATTAAGTGGTTGTAAACATCACACAAGTGTAAAGGGATAGTAAAAGAAAACTATGAAAGTCCTTTAAAGCTATTTACCCTTTTAATTATTTGTTATACTTGGGAATCTGTTAGCTGAGAGCTGATGAAGGTGCTCTGTGTACAGTATATCAGTCTTCAACTGTGGTTCTGTTAATGATAACCAAATATAATAAAATGAGAAGGAAAATGTCCTCGTCAAGCTTTTAAAGCCCACCAAAATATTCTCTTTTTCTTAGACCGCTAAGTGAAGAAGAAATTGGACATCTTAAAGAAAAACGGTATAATGCAATCACAGAAAATCAGAAGACGGCAGATGAAAAGCTTCACTCTGAGGTACTTTTTTGTGAGAAGGGATACAGCTTTACATGGCTTCTGTGAAATATATATTATCACGTACCGTGTAAACTTGGTTATAGCCATATGAGAGAACATATAAAATAATTCAACTGAAGCAAAAATATACCACATACTATATAAAGTTATATCATTATCCGCATATTCCATAATAAATTAAACCACTCATAGTTTTTCTTAAAATTCTTGTTTTGTCAAACAAACAAGTGGCATTTCAGATCAAAACTGACACTTGGACCACTGAGTGCCAGCCTGATTTAAGATCAAACCCATCTGGCAGGCTTTTCTGTTGTTGTTTTGTTTCGTTTTTACAGAACCGTATTTCTACATTTTGAGTTGCTTTGTTTTCATTTTGCTTTTTCAGCTAGAGAGGATTCTGATTTTGTTAACCCCTTATTGTTTTGTTCATGCACAGTTAGCTGCACAGGAGGAGAAGTTAAGGATAGAAGAGGAGGCTTTTTACGCTGCCCAGCGTGAAGCTGCCAGGGCAGCAATACAGAGCAAGCTTCTGGAGGTGAGGGGATTCAGAACGCCCCATTTCCTATCACCGTTTCACACTCCAGTCTGCCAGTGCCTTTTACGTATTTGATTTGGAATCTTGTGCTTGCAATAGCCTTTGCCTCTCCAGCTGTGTCAAGCTTGGTGTAATTGTGATTGAGTCCAAAGTCTTATTCCACTAGATTCAAATGTAAATAAAATGAACACAAACACATAATTATTAAAAAAAAAAATATCTCTATATATATATATATATATATATATATATATATATATATATATATTACAGTGCCTTGCAAAAGTATTCAGACCCCTGACCAATTCTCTCATATTACTGAATTACAAATGGTACATTGAGATTTCGTTCTGTTTGATATTTTATTTTAAAACACTAAAAATCAAAATAAATTATTGTAAGGTGACATTGGTTTTATGTTGGGATATATTTTTAAGAAAAATAAAAAACCGAAATATCTTGCTTGCATAAGTATTCAACCCCCACACATTAATATTTGGTAGAGCCACCTTTTTGCTGCAGTAACAGCTTTAAGTCTTTTGGGGTAAGTATGTACCAGCTTTTCACACAGTGCAGGAGTGATTTTGGCCCATTCTTCTTGGCAGATTTGCTCCAGGTTGTTCAGGTTGGTTGGATGACGCTTGTGGACCGCAATTTTCAAATAGTGCCACAGATTCTCAATGGGATTGAGATCAGGACTTTGACTGGGCCACTGTAGGACATTCACCTTTTTGTTCTTGAGCCACTCCAATGTTGCTTTGGCCTTGTGCTTGGGATCATTGTCCTGCTGAAAGGTGAATTTCCTCCCAAGCTTCAGTTTTTTAGCAGACTGAAGCAGGTTCTCTTGTAGTATTTCCCTGTATTTTGCTCCATCCATTCTTCCTTCAATTTTAACAAGATGCCCAGTCCCTGCTGATGAAAAGCATCCCCACAGCATGATGCTGCCACCACCATACTTCACTGTAGGGATGGTGTGTCTTGAGGCATGGGCAGTATTAGGTTTGCGCCACACATAGCGCTTTGAGTTTTGGCCAAAAAGCTCTATCTTGGTCTCATCTGACCACAAAACCTTTTCCCACATCGCAGCTGGGTCACTCTCATGCTTTCTGGCAAACTCCAGACATGCTTTCAGATGGTACTTTTTGAGAAACAGCTTCTTTCTTGCCACCCTCCCATACAGGCCAGTGTTATGCAGAGCTCTTGATATGGTTGACTGGTGCACCATTACTCCACTCCCAGCCACTGAACTGTGTAGCTCCTTCAAAGAGATTGTTGGCCTCTCTGTGGCTTCTCTCACAAGTCTCCTTCTTTTTTGAGTGCTGAGTTTTGAGGGACGGCCTTTTCTTGGCAGTGCCTGGGTGGTGTGATGCAGCTTCCACTTCCTGATTATTGATCCAACTGTGCTCACTGGGATATCCAAACACTTGGATATTATTTTGTACCCTTTCCCTAATCTATGCATTTGTATTACTTTATCTCTAACTTCTGTAGAATGCTCTTTTGGTCTCCATTTTCCTTCAGATTCACAGCCTGACCAATGATCCTTCAACAGTGGGTTTTTATCCAGAAAATGTGACAGCAACTTTAATGGTTCACAGGTGGAGGCCTATGGTAAGGTAATTGTGTCCTCGTTAGGGCAATTTCTTTCATCGGTGTACACTGGGAGCTTCCACAGCACAGGGGTTGAATACTTATGCAAGCAAGATATTTCAGTTTTTAATTTTTCTTAAATATTTCCCAACATAAAACCAATGTCACCTTACAATAAATGATTTTGAGTTTCAGTGTTTTAAAATAAAATATCAAAAAGAACGAAATTTCAATGTACCATTTGTAATTCAGTAATATGAGAGAACTGGTCAGGGGTCTGAATACTTTTGCAAGGCACTGTGTGTATATATATATATATATATATAAAAAATCTAGAGCTGTTGCTGTCATTCATGCCTTCATTTCCTTAATTTTGGTTTTGCGGTTTGTTTACTTTTATTTTAAACCTGCGTTCAATCATTATTTTTCATTTGAGCGTGATTGCCATGTTCCGACCTTTTAATTAGACCTAGTTTTAGTTGGGCCTTTTTAATACCTTGCTTCAACTAGCTTCATGAATATGTGTTTTCTTTTCTATGGTTCTGGGTTCGTATACAGTTTGCTGGTCCCTGTTTTCACAATTGAGATAAAGCTTTAAACTAAATGCTTGTTTCAAGTGGGGGACCAGCAAACTGTATGTGTCCCCAGTTCTGCACACGTCTGCCTGTCAGTGTGTATTGTAAATGCTGTTTTTGTTTGGAAGCAGCATAGGCTCCACAAGATGAAACAGAGGCCGCAACTTGCAGGGAGCGGGGATTACCAAAAAAGGTAAGCTGGCTTCGATAGTTTACAGGAGGGCTTGGGAAGCTATTGTTTTATGCTATTGTATGCATGGTTGTGTGAAAGGTATGTTCTTGCACAATTCAGTATTTTGTTTTGGTTATGTGAAGGGGAATAGCTTGTATGATCCATTTTTAAAGTAATTAAAACAAAATAGTTCCATAAAATGTCTTTGCTATGCACATCTATTTTATACAGTAGGTCTCAAATGCGCAGTTTTGAAAAAACATATGTTATAGCAAACATGCTTTTTCATTTCAGTACTTGATATCTGCACTAAGTTGTTGTTGTTATTATTATTATTATTTATTTCTTAGCAGCAGCCCTTATCCATGGCGACTTACCATTGTTACAAGATTATACATTATTTCACTTTTATACAGATATCACATTATTTTTACATACAATTACCCATTTATACAGTTGGGTTTTTATTGGAGCAATCTAGGTAAAGTACCTTGCTCAAGGGTACAGCAGTGTCCCCCACTGGGGATTGAACCCCCAACCCTCCGGTCAGGAGTCCAGAGCCCTAACCACTACTCCACACTGCTGCCCCTTAAAGAAAACTTTGTTCACAAACCATTCTCTTAGACTTTGTTGTACTTCTTTTGGGTCATTTCACCTCGAGGATGAAATTGTCCCCTCCCTTTCACTGGATTTTTGCATGTCAATAACAAGTTGGTTGCTCCTCCAATTGACTGCATGCATTCAGCCAGTAACATGCTTTGAACAAAAAGACACTGCTGAGGTGAAATGCCTCAAGTACAAGCATAGCCCACGAATAACGCATATAAACTGATCGCTTCCTTAACCTAAAGTAGAACCATAAATCATGTTTTAAAATGAAAATCCATGTGTGCTGTAATCATCTGTTTATTTTAAAACTGCACATTTGAGACCTTTGTAGCTAAAAAGTGCAAAATGGCTAAGATTTATGGAATTATTGTTAGCTACAATTATTTTAAGGCAGGTTTTAGAGGTAACGGAATTGAGTTGTAATTGGTTGAATTAAGTAATTGAAGGGTATGGTTGTAACAAATATCTGGGCTGGAATGTCTCTTGTTGTGCACCACTGCTTTGAAGGGTGCAAGGTTGAGAGGCAAAGAAACTTTGTCCCTCCAGGCATTGTTTGTTATCTTTTTGGCCACTGGGTGCCACTGTGGCTCCCTAAATTGGCCAGTCAAAGTACATTCCTACTACCATACCTTTAAGGAACTGTGACATTCATGAAACTGTCCCGTAGCTGAAGTGCCAATAAAAGTTTAGAACACAAAGCATTATATTAAATGAAATATGTAAAACACTGAGCTTTAGTTTCTCACAGGCTGAAATAAATATTTAACATAACATTTTTAGTACATGTACAGTCAGTTGTTAATACAAATTTTAAGGGAGCAGCAAAAAAAGTCTGAACCAAATGCATCCTCACGTCAGTTTTTATTAAAGTTACAGTAACCGTGAAATCAAATTTCAATTTTAGAACAATTAAAAGTATTATACATTTTAAATTACAGTGCATTTTATTGAAAATACAGCTGTAAGTGAACTTTTAAAAAGTATACATTGCAAATGAACTGCGCTTGAACCCTGCATGTCCCATTCTGACAACAGGCATTTTTAAACCACAAAGTCCTCCACTTCAGGGTATTGAGCAAATCGGACACCCTGACGACTTGCATCCACAGTTTGCTGTTCATTGACCTGTATTCCTGTATCCCGTTTTTTTCAAATTGGTCGACAGTGTTTGCGGGAATGTTGAAATCTGCAGCAGCAACATCTTCACCTCCACTTTTGTCTGCAAGGATAGTGAACGTTTTTGTGCTGCTACATGGAAATGGCATTGATGTGTGAGCACTGGCAACTCGAAGTGCATCATAGGATCAGAAGTTCCAAAACAGCACTAAAATACAGAACAGAGGCACTAATCTGGATGCAAGTAAATACATTTCCCAATATTCTTTGCACTCAGCTGTTCGAACTAGAGCGATTTTGTTTTATTCCAATTTCTCTGCCCTAGGGGGGCTCCAAAATAATTCTCATTTAACAGGAAATTCGTGTTAAGTGAATTCGTATTCTAAGAAGTAATTTACAAGACGCGACTGATAAATTTGTCTGGGACCATGTAGAAAATTTAACGAGATTGACTGACTGTATATCCTGACCTCGGGCTTCTTTCTGTGTAATATTTTACAATGTATTTTTCATGCAGTTCAGCTGCAGGGGAGGACTTTGAAACCTATCTACGGAATGTAAAGGCTCGGTCAGAAGCCTTCAGGAGCAGTAGTAAGTCATTCATCTTATGTATCTGTTTCTAGGAAGAGCAAAATATTAAGAGGTTATGGCCCTGGGTGACAAGAGAGCTAATACTGTTTTAGTTTAAATTTACAAATACTATATTTGATAGTCATAACTTGCATAAAGAAATCAACCAAATACCATTACAGTTTTCTCCCAATTTCAGTACATCTTATCCTGTGTACAAATGTCATCCTGTGCATGGAACATATGACATAGTAATAGTTAAATATATTAGATTTAATAGTAGTTCCTGAGTACAGTTTTTGTGATACGTTAATATGGGGAGGGGGGGGGGGGGGGTAGTCATTTTGAACAACCAGAACCACCCAAACTGCATGAGATGCCCTCTCTTGTGCAATAGACACCCTACACAACATATTCACTTATAATATCAAACTAAAATAACACTTTCTCGGTTCCTGTTTTTAACTAAAAATGTATAATGTAGTAACATCAAGTTTTGTTTTTGTTTTTTGAAAACCTTTTTATTTGTTTTATTTTTCCTTTTAGTTAGTTGTAGGAATGTACCTGCGATTACAAATCATATTTATTGTTTCTCTCAGGAGCCACCTCCGAGACAAATATGACTCCAAACACAGAAAGCAGTTGTGACTTTACAAGCAAAACCAGGTCCACTAATGATGACACATCGCTGGACCTGGAGTGGGAGGACGAAGAAGGTAAACTGAGCATTTAATTTCTTTTGTTAATTCATTATTTATTTATTTATTTTAAATATATAATTCTAGACCAATCACTCATACCAGTACACTAGTGAAGGCACAAGCCAAAACCTGTCTACATCACTTAGTTTCTTCTAATATTTTAGTGTTAACCGCAATCATTTGACTATTTATTTGGAGGTCCCTGTGACAAGGATGGTTGCAGGGGTGACATCAGACCAGAAACACAAAACAAGGAATGGTGAGGCAAAACGGAGACGCTACGGCGCTCCGTGCATTTATTAAATAATAGAAAAATAAACAATTTTACAAAACAGAACAGACTCGCAAAACAAAAGGGCATGTTGGCCAAAATGAACAAACACATAAGAACCGTGCTGGTGTAGACCCAGCACGTTTTTAGCAATTGTTTTCTGTTCACTTCAAAGTTTCTTTCTTTCACCACCTGACTAGTTCCTCCTCTCAAACACACGCATCACCGTGCAGCCAAACTGCAGGTCTTTTATATTGGTGACCAAGGGATTAACTGGCTAACAATTATATTATCCCTCAGTCACATTCTGCACAGATTCAAGTCTGCGTGACTTTCAGCCAGTTAAATAATCAGTAACTGACAGCCACGCATTCTCACGAGGTATTTAAATACAATACCATGGCGGACGGCATCTCACTCGTCCGACCAAACAACAATAAAATACAAATAACACAGCTTTTTGCCGTCATATATAATAATAATAATAATAACAGCGCATATATATATATGTAGGGGCCGGACACTCCGCCACAGCCCCCCATTCAATTACTGACAAGGCCTAACCATGCCTCGCTTCTGAGATCTATGCGAGTCCCAGTGATTCATGATATATAATCCTAATTTAGCAACAGTAAAAATAAAACTATTTCTCAGCAGGTTTATTCACTGTTTTATTCAAAATTAAATCTTCAGAAATGAAAAGCTAGAATGGTGTCATATATTTAACACCTTTACAATTTGTCTACTTGATCATATTAAATAAATCAGTATAAAACAGTATTATTAATTTTCAAGCCCAGCTTTATGTACTTATTTATAAATAATGACATACCCCTATTACTGGGGATGCTTTTCTAGTTTTTTGTGAAGTTTTCACAAGTTGAATGTTATTACTGATCACTGATTGCATACGTAAGTGCAGTGACGGTCCGTGCCTGTTGTGATCAGGTTTCTAACTTGGATTCCTTCTTGTTTGAAGGGATGAACACAATGATTCCAGTGAGGGAGCGATCTAAAACTGAGGAGGACTTACTCCGTGCAGCACTGAGACCAAGCGGTAGGAGAACAGGTAGCAACCCCACGTCAACCTCTGACGATTCCAATGGACTGGAGTGGGAAAACGATTTTGTTGGCACCCAGATTGACGACAATGGCAATTCTGAATATGCAGGGTTTGTGAACCCAGTTTTAGAACTCTCCTCCTCCTCCAGCGACTTGCAAAAGAGTGACAGCAACCAGCAAGATAGATAGTGTAAACAGACAGGAGTTGTTTGAAGTGCAACCAAACTGGTAAACTGTTGTCCTTCTGATCGTGTTTTTTCTTTTTCTCAAGCCTGTCTTAATTTTGCCTTTTTGGAATTACCGGGTCTGCAATATGCGGGCTGAGTGCGTCTGTTGCAGAAAAGCGCTCTGAACTAAGTGCTATTTGGGGTTCGAACATCTGCCCAGAGAGCACACCAATCTGTATGCTGCATATACTGGATTTTCATTTTGGTCGGTGAGAAATTACTGTAAAATTTGGGGGAAGGTGGGGGTGGGCGGCTTGTCCTTTGTTGCATTAACACTGTTATCTGATGTATAGCACATAGGATCAGATTAAGGATTTTGTGGTTTTTATAATATGAAAAGATTCCTCCTGTCTTTGTTTTTTTTGGGTTTTTTTCACATTTTAACCCCCCCCCCCCCCCCCCCCCCTGAAAATTCAAATCATACTACTTCAAATATAAAACATTTCAACTGTAGATCTGGAAGTGTTTTATAAATGGCTTTAATGCAGGGAAGACAATGCATCTATGATTACGGAAACATGATTTTTCAAACTATTTATCCATTCCAATGCTGCATATGGTAAACTTACCTTAACCTTAAATCATTGACTTCCTTCATGTGAAAACACTTGATTTGTCAAGATGGTTTCTGTAAATATTTGTCCAGCCTTATTGAAGCAAATCATTTTAAACTGTTCACTAACATGCCTTGGTATCCTTATGTTTAAGTTAAAGGTGTGACAAAGAATGTATTTTATTTTAGCTAATCAGAAATGTGTTGCTGTGTGCAACAGGCATGCTGTGAGACATAAAGCAAATTGTTTTTAGCTGTGCTGCTTCTCCTTCACTCTTAGTGTATGTTCTTTTTTTACTGAGTAGTTTTTTGCAACCAGATTAAAACAAAAGATTATTCACGCAATTCTGTGCATGCATGTTTATTGATGCAATGTAACAACATTACTAAGATTACAATTGAAACATAAAATCTAGTTTACACAAAGGGTAAACTGAAAATCCATCCAGAGGTGTGCAGTTCATATAGCTCGATGCCCGGGACAACAAGATTTGTGTAAGGGACAACAAGTTTTACGGTTCTACTCTGCCTATTGGACAAGTGCTTTTTCTTCTTTTGTCGCAACGTTCTATTGCTAGAAAAACTCCTGTAGGTTTCTAGGGCGTCACGCAGAAGTCTCGCACATACAAATGAAAATTAAAACAAACAAAAAAATGCGTAACTCTAAACCTCAAAGCAAAAATATATACAGAGTACACAAATACACATATATACTTTTAATTCACAAACCCTCAGTCACACACAGTAACAAATGTATTTAAATTTAATTTAATACTACAGTATTACATTGCCTTTGTCTAGAGTAGGAGCCCAGTAAAGTCTGAGTAGGAAGAATATGTAACATAATAAAAATTACAAAAACCTTTAAACTATTTTATATGTAACGGTTTAGCAGTGTGTTTTTTTGTTTTCGTTTTAAAAAGCTACTTAATCTTGAGTGGTTGGCAGTAGGCTTGTAAAGCTATAGATTGACTTAATTATTTTAAATACAGCTTTGCAGTGTGAGGCCGACAGCGCAATGCCCACTGAAACGCCCACAAAACAAAATTATTTCAATGGCCATATAGGAAACCAAAATGTTTTAAACAAGCTTCATCACAGTTCTTCTGGGTAATGTAGTTTAGAAACCAATAATTTAACCCTTCCTCTCTGGTGAACATTCTACCTGTTTGAGGTCTGACTGACATAACGGGACTTTTGCCTTGTGTATCAGGACAAATACCCACTGAAAGTACACTCCTAGTATACCTTTCTAAACAGCTGAGGATTTGAAGATTATTAAGAGAATAACATTTTTAATCTATGATAAAATATGCCCTATGATTACCTAGTTTTGAATGTAAAAAATGTTTTTAAAATGTTCTCAAATTCATTTCTTTAGAAATGTCTCTAAGTGTAATTTAGTGATCTCCTACCTAAAAACTGAAAGTATCAGTGGTAGCCACAACTCTCAGGAAGTAGTATCAGAAATGTTATAGATGCCGTGTCTGGTTTTCATTTTACACCAAATTGTAATTGTAACCAAATTCCAGGTCAGTAAGCATTCTTGGTTATGTAAAGCAATTTAGTATGCTCTCCAGTAATGCTGCACTTTAACATCATGGTATATACGGTAATCGAAACCAAAACCTAAGATACTGAAATGCTGCGCCTCATAATAAAAGGTATCGCCGTAGTTTGAGTCTTTTTAGTTTAATTATTGTTTTTGTTTTGCCATGTGTCATGCACAAAAATTAGAAGGGCTGTTTTGGCAAGTGTGTCTGGACTGAATTATGTTTTCCTTATTTAATTTCATGAAGCAAAAATTATTATTAATCACTAATTGATTGTGTTCATTGTGTAATAAAGCAAGATCATAAATGTATTCTATTTGTGTGTGTTATGGGATGGTGAGGGGGCAAGTAGATTTTTAAGGACAAGTAGAATTTTCTAGTATTTGGACAAGATTTTTTTTATTATTTTTCTATTTGTTTAAAAAATGTCACACCCCTGTCTGTCTGTGAAAGGATAACGTCACAGCCAAGGCTGGTGAATGTCAGGAAGCAGACCCAGTTTAAACTTGTATTTAACAATAAACAAAGAAAGGCACAAGGGCCAAAAAAGGTTTAGACAAAACAAAATTACAAATATTTTTTTACGTCTGGCTGGGCATTAGCCTTCACTCGTGGTCTCGCAAACACAGTACATACCCTACCAAAACTCCCCTCCTACAAAAGGATCCTAACAGCCTTTTTATACACCTGTGGCTGGAGCTTAGTTGCATCAATTGTGCAATTTTCAATCCAGCCACATTCTCAAGTGGAGTTAGCAGGGAGACATTAACTCCTTCCCTGCCAACACAACACATGTGTATAGCCTCTGCCCTGTCGCACCATCCAATTTCTTTTGGCCTAATTTGCACCTCTCTTTTATGTTGCTTTTTTGGGTTATTTTTTGTATATAAAACGGACCTTTATGGGCTGATCATTTCCATCTATCTGTCACACTCTATGGTGAACATAACTGCACTGATTTTGGATTAATCTTCACCAAACTTTATTCATGCATCCCTGGCCTCATAGTGATGTTCAGATTTAATTTGGCTAGAATCCAATAAACTCTATTTTATACATATTTTACATTTTGGGTACTGTGTGATTTAAAAGGAGCATCTGTATATGTATTCACTGGTTCAATAGTATAAATTCCACAATAATAATAATAAAGTTTGGACTGTAATATCTGTGCAATACAACAATGCAAGGCCAGCACTTCAAGTAGCAGTAACATGCTTTCAATCGTTTTACATGTATGTATAAAACTGAAACTCCTTAAAGACCAAAGTGTTGTAGTCAGCCTTCCTTGAAGTGATGTGCTGTGAAGAGGGTGTAACAAGTAAAATGGAGTCATCCCTTCAGCATGGCTGTGCAGCATTAAAGCTCACCTCTTCAACACAAACAACTCTAAATCACAAGCTTGTGTAGAGTACTGATGTATGTACGTACTTGGAATTAAATTCAGGTTGGTTTTACCTTTTTGAAAGAACACAGCCTGGACTCAATAGCCTGTTTTTAGGAAATAACTCTTTGTTATTCCTTGTCTCTTAGCATAGTATGTTTTTCAAGATGCTGCTGTTCATAATTTCTAGGAATCTGAAAGGAAGGTTATACCCAACATAGTTTCACTTTCTGTTTCATTATTTCTGAGTTGTTAACATGCTGTCTGTAAAGCGCTTTGAGATACCATGGTATGAAAGGTGCTATATAAAATAAATAAACTAAAATGACTTTTATTTGCAAAATGCTCAATGTTCCCCTGCTGGGGATGGATATTCTTGATGTAGGAGATTTATGTACAGCCATGGCCAAAAGTTTAGCATCACCTAGAATTTTAGGATTGAGACATAATTTAAAAAATAAAAATTATGTAAACATAATTTAGTTATTCTATTGACATAATGCAATTGAAGAAACTACAAAATTATATCGCAGAAGTCTACTGGAAGCCATACTAGCAGTACAGTATTTCATGTTATTTTTCAATGTCACATTTTTCAATTTGTCAGTTTTTTTGTTAAGTACTTGGAAAACTACAAAGCGGTATGTCATTCAATATGTTAGCGTAATATTATTCAGCAGGCTTCACTTGACTTTATGAAGCAAAATTAGTTAATTATATTGGGTGATGCAAAACTTTTGGCCAGAGCTGTAGATGTGCATCTTCCCCTATGTATGTCATACTTATTTTTGTTATCTCAAGGAAAACCACTTGCTTACTGGTCATTGTGATGAAGGTCCTTCATTAGTACAAGTTATTGAAGGTATCAGTATCCTGGGATATATAGAGGTATCTATGTACTTTTTTACTAGTACAGGATCTGAGTTGTGGTGATTTACTTTTTCATGATACAGGAAATGCAGTATTTACAGCTGGGGTGTGAGAATATCTATGGTACTCTTCAGACTTTGTTTCCTTGATGACTTTACTACATTCTTCAGTGGTGGTTCTTCTATACCCTTTTGCTTGCACTAGAAAACCTGAACTTGAATTATGCCACACAGGATGAAATTCCCTTCGAAAGGGATATAGTGGAGGCGGTTGCAAGTATGGAGATTCATACATGTCATACTTTACATTTTTCCATATATCTGGAGAAACACTTTTTTCCAAGTGTCATGAATATTTATATTAACCTATTTAGCATAAGTTGCAGCGAGAATCAGATTGTGTGAACATATGGGGTTGCCTGTCTGTCCGTACATCCGACCATCTGTGTATTACACTTACATTTTTGCATATAGCTAGATAATCGCTTATAAAATTGTGATAAACATTTAATTGCTAATTCTTTTGTTAAACTACGCTGTACATACTGTTGATATATTATATGTGGTCAACTTTATCATTAACTTTTTTTATTTTTTGTTTTAATTGTAACTATACAAGCTTTCTCTTTCCTGGAAACATTTGTTCAACTGTCACTCTGAACTAAACAGACAGACCCCAGCTACTGCCTGCAAACGCAACCGGCTATATCTGTGACCTGCAAATTCTACTGTAGTTCAGGGAAACAAAACAAAAATGTAAGCCAACAGGTATCCTAGGTATTCTGAGACTATGTACGTGTTGATGTACATAGATATGTCACACTTACATGTTCAGGATATACAGTTGGTCATTGAGATTTACTTTTAGCAAAAACATTCCTGTGGTGTGGGAACATGTATGGTATTGGCATATAAGGCTTCTGAACTGTTTCTGTTCTGTTCACTGTAGGATTCCTGGGTGATTTATTTACTACGTTCTTTATGGGTCTTCAGTATCCTTTTGTTTATATCAGAAAACCTGACCTTGATACTTGATACTGCAAGAGACTATGTGAATGTTGACCTGCAAACTATGCCGCAGCTCAAGGAAGCAAAATAAAAATGTAAGGGGATGGTGTTTATTATACTGTTAGCGTTTAACAGTACATCTGAATCACAGTACTGTGTATATGGTCTTGATTATGAGTTAATCCCACAACCCTTCTTGCTCACAGATTATTTACTATTGATGACCCTGTTGTTAAAGGATCAGCAGCTAATCTAAAAGCAGAACAAGTTTTGCAAACCCAGTAAGGTAACACCATGGTGCTGAAAGGGAGTCACAGGATAATAAAATCATTGCAGTCTATTACATCACTTCCCTTGTCTGTAAATGTGGTTTCTTAAAAAAAGTATAATTATTTATAGCAAATATCATAAGCATGGTTTTTAGTGAAAGTGCGGTGGACGTTCCACTTCCCCATACTTAAGCTGTGTTAAAAATGCCTGCATCTTTAAGTTAAATACCCCAGTCTTTTGGACGTACAAAATACATGTAAATGTGGGAATAAAAGTAAACCAGCATAATTTTATGACTAAAATCAACATGTATTTAAGTGACATGTATCCCCCGCTGTAAATTCATAATCAGAGCTATCAATATGATGAAAAAAATGATGACCATGACATATAGGAACAGTATGTTAAGAATTAGCAATTGAATGTTTGATCAGAATTTGATACAAAACTGTAGACACGCCCCCTACGCACCAGAATCTGATACTCAACGAGATAACTTCAACAAGTTCCATGATGACTGGATAAGCAGATCTCCAGTTATATTCAAAAAATGTAGGTGAGACACACAAATGGATGGATGTACAGACAGACACCCCCATACAGTATATCCACAGAATCTGATGTTTAAATAGCTTATGCTTGATACCAAGTTTCATAACAATTGGTTAATTGGTTCTCTAGATATATGGAAAAACGTGAAGTGTGACTGCCTTTACTATATCCCGTGTTGAAGAGTACATCCCCAGCAGGGGATAAAAAAAGGCTAGATAGTGGTGACCAATTTACCTGTTCGTATTGTAAGAGCAATCAATAAAGTTCAGGTGTGTATATTAAAAATAAGTCTCCCCTCCGAAGGACTTTTAACATTTTATTCAGCCTTTATTTTCCTAATTTTCACATATTCTCTGCCCTTGCCAAAAATATTGGGTCAGCAGCCTTAAAACAAAAAGACGGGTGGAGCTTGCCCTTTTTACCTCATTCAGAGCCCTTACTAAATTTCTTGATATTACTGAATATATATTCCTCGGAATATATATTCAGTAATATCAAAAAATTTAGTAAGGGCTCTGAATGAGGTAAAAAGGGCAAGCTCCACCCGTCTTTTTGTTTTAAGGCTGCTGACCCAATATTTTTTTTTTTTAATAAGGCCAGTTCAGAAGTGCCAGTTCCATTTTCTAAGAATATAGAACTAGGGATGGAACTGTTATTGCCTAGTAATGCCACCAAGACCCTTTTTGTTTACTTAGTTTTCCCCAAAGATTTGGCATTCTCCATTGCAGACTCATTTTTGCAGACTCATTTCAAGTTAGAAGGAGGACGACCACCACCATCAACATTATTCTCAGTAAATGGATAATATCAGTTATATTCCCTATTAAAAAAATGCTGCCTAGTTTTGAAGAGGGGCAATTCCAACTTCACATCCGTAATTTGTTCTATATTCCAAGAAAATGAATAACATTTTTAAAAATGACTGCACTTTTCTTCTCAATAAAAAGCTGAGACAAATACCTATTTGGTGGTACCATTATATTTAGTAAGAAAGGGGGTTAATTAACACAAGAGCAAGTTCCATATGATTCAAGTATGCATGCTTACCACACCCCCAGGATGATTAAATCCTGAAATTCTTGAATCACTAAAAGCCTTTGGAATTGAAAACCCTTGTGGTATTTTTCATTGCAACCCCACAGTACTGTATTGCTTAAAAAGAAACAAAACAACAATGTACATTATTTATTTATTTGCATGCAGGTAAAGAAACAATCCATAATGCTTGCTCTTTTTAAATAAAAATACAAAACCTACAAATACATTGATATTATGTTATTATTTTTTATTTCTTAGCAGACGCCCTTATCCAGAGCGACTTACAATTTTAACAAGATATCACATTATTTCACATTATACAGATGTGATTGAACCCACAACCCTCTGGTCAAGAGTCCAGAGCCCTAACCACTACTCCACACTTCTGTTAACATTGAAACTAAGGACAGCCAAGAAGGAGATGTTATTGCTAAATGCTGAACACCAAGCAAGTTATTTATATACAGCACAAGCCTTGTAATGGAGGAGGGAGTGCTATACCTCACTAGTCTCTTTGACTCACCTCTGGTCTAGACTTAGGTTCTTTTAGCTATTAGTACACACCATATACCGGTAACTCAGCAATGTTGGCAGGAAGGGCAAGGACTGAATAACAGGGGTGTTGAGGTCAGGAGTGAAGCATGCTTGCAGTTAGGAGTACTGCCAGCATCGTGTCTGACCCTAGCCTACACTGCTGTCCCTCACCTTTTATAAACAAGCTTAATACACAAGAAAAAAACCCACTTACTTTAAAAGGTAACAGTAAATTGTACAGTAAATGTATGTTTCTATGTTACCTGCACATTGTGTGGAACAGTTTATACGTAAAGCTTATTGGAGCAATACAATGATAAAATGTAATACTTCTACAATTAATATTAAACATGCAAGTCCCTTACACAAGTATTAGCATTCTCTATAATAAAGTAGGTATATTTTTACATAGTCTTCTAGACACATTAGTATTTTGCATTGCTTATATTAAAGTGATTATAGCTCATCATTTGCAAATACTGTATACCAATTAAACTAAGTGACGTTCCAATTAAAACGACATGAATAGCATTGGGAAGAACCGTCTACCAAAGTTTTGTCCCATTAAGCAGAAATCCTGATTATCAGTATCCCGATTAGGCGGTGCTGATTGTACTAAACTGGGTTTAAGAAATCTGTTTGTAAGCCTTGCTTTCTGATTGTCTTGCACTTCCTTAGTGGAGAGTGACATTGACCCCACCCCTTCACAGTCTTTCTTCTTGTCAGTAACCAAACAGCTGCTTCTCCTGATGACTGACATGCTTTGAAATGGCCTACGAAGTAAAGCAGGAACAGGCTTCCTGGAAGGCAGGACAGTCTTGTCTTTAACCTACTGTAGTAACAGATATCATGTTTGAAAATAAAAGCATGCTTGCTGTAACATTTGCCATTTCAAAATTACACATTTAACACCTATAAAGTGAATGAAAGTGCACAACAGGTCAGATTCAGGGAATTTTTTTATTTGCTATAAACACTAAGTCCATACGCTAATTCATTTTTCTACTTAATTGTTCAACTATTTTAGTTCATACTCTTCCATCTCCACTGGAGTTTGACTGCTGCAGTACGGAGGAATGGAGCATGCATTGATCAGGAGCCCTGTTTCAGGGACTGGGCTCATTGAAGGTACATAGATTACCTCCTGGCATGGTGCTCTAGCCAACTCAAAGAAAGTCTCAAAATTTTCTGTTGACTCTCCATCTTCCTTTTCAACTAAGAACTGGAATTCTGCAAATCTCACAAGGGCTTTTTTTGGCAATTCAACCTTATTGAGGTACTCAAGTTCTATATTATTTACGATCAGCTTTCCTCTTCTGCTCAGATTTTTGATTTCAAATAACAGTTGTGAGCTCTTGAAGTGTCAGAAAGCCCGAATGCTGAACTGGACCCGGGAAACTCGCTGATCATACAAGGCAATGCGGCATGACTTTGTGTCACGGCCGATTTTGAGGGCATCTTCTGCCAGGTGCTTCTCTTTCTTGTTGAAGTTGATCAGCTTAAACACGTTTTTGATCTTGTGCAGTGGATGATGAGCGGTTATTCGGAGGCAGGTTAATATCTCCTCCGTTTCAATGTCATCCATGTTGTGCATCTCCACAGCTTTTTTTGTTCTTAAAAAATAAAAATAAAGCATTTAAATACCACATATTTCATGATGTAATGAAATGAATAGTTAGAAATATACATACATTTTCCACACTGATTCAATAGTACTATATAATGATTTGGTATTGTTAACAGCTAAATTCCCCGATACACCACAGGGTTACTGTCTAACAACTGCATACTTAGGCAGGCGCGGATTCATATCAATCCACACTTTTCTTATTTTTTTCAATCCACAATTTATTTATTTTTAATAAATAATAATCCGAATGCGATGCGTTCCTAAAAACTGTATTACGCTGGTGCTTTGTTTCACTTGTCACCTTCAAATTGAAATGCGATGTTGTGGCTAGAGAAGGCACTTTTGTGCATGCTTTGTAAGAAATGAACTGGATGTAAATAACTTGTGCCGGATGGAAGAAAAATGAAGCGTATCAACTGAGGGCTCTCATGAAAAACCCGGTGTTTCGAGTCTGACGTCAATTTTAGGCGTGGTTAAAAAAGAAAAAGTTAGATCACCGGTTATGCGCACTGAAGGGATTTGACAAGCGTACCACATTCAAAAGTAATGCAGTTACTCGTCAGGTTTGCAATTTGCGTTTTGCACATTTGTTTGCTTAAATATGAACTATCACACCACTCAAACCTTTGTATTATTGTATTTCCTTACTCATTAATATTATATTTATTATCAACAACGAGTCTCAAATCTCCTGTGGTATTTTACAGTATTAGTTTACATTGCATTTCCCTTTACAATATTATTTCGCTATATAGCAGGCAATAGCTATGTTATACAATTTCACTAGCTATGTAAAATGCAAGTAATATAGCGGTGGCACTTCATAATGTTTCTGGTGCACATTAAAACAATGTAATATAATGTTGATGTAGCTGCATGGTGAATAAACTAAGAATCAGAACAACTGTTTGTATTAATATATATATATATATATATATATATATATATATATATATATATATATATATATATATATATAAAACATTTATTATTTATTTTCACAAAACTGAACTAAGCCAGGTGTTTGGGTCCTGAATACAGCTACACAAGCATAGTCCTTTATAACATGAAATACCTGGCATTTGAGCCCAGTGTTTGGGTCCAGGGTACAGATATACAATCCAGAGTAGAGATATACAACCTTGTATAAGATAAACTCACCTTATTAATAACTGTTAATCAGTTTTGTGAAAATAAATATAAATATATTTTTTTCAAATATACATTAACTAGCAGTTTTATAGAACAACTTATTGTAGCCAACTATATAATTAATACATGTGTTACTTTTTGTTGTTTTTACACTATACATACCACATTGTAATGGTACATAGCATTTATGAACAAATAAAATAATACTAACCAGGTTTTTCTCTTCTTATGTTACAGATATTTGAGTTTGCAGCACACGTGTCAGGTGTGTTTTTTACAGTAGAATTCAGTTTATAGAGAAAAAGTGGGGACAAAAAACAGACAGGAGCTTGTAGGGGACACTGTATTACTTAAAACGAGAATTAACGTCTTCAAACCTGTTAACAGTGAGCAGTTACCTTGGGATTACACCCCAGGTTCAGACGCATTGATTGGACTAATGTATCCGCAGGCGACCTAAGACTCACCGTTTCAACGGTGTCAGTATTCCTCAACAGAAAAGAATGCATACAGAAAAAATATTGTATACTGGCCATGGGCTTTGGTTTTGCCCAGAGCCGTAACTAAGCATTTAGCTACCGGGGCATGCAAATATATATATATATATATATATATATATATATATATATATATATATATATATATATATATATATATATATATATATATATATATATATATATATATATAAATTGCATGCGCCTCCGGTTGAAGCAAACGGAGGTGGATGGAAAGACTCCATATCGCAGCTACAGGGGCATGCAAGACTCCACATCGCAGCTACAGGGGCATAAAATGTTATTTTTTTTCTTTTTTTCTTTTTTATTTTTGGATTTTGGATTCAAACTAAAAGAGGGTAATATACAAAATGGATGCCTTTGAGAACTTAACACTTTCAATGCCAACGTGTGGCTACTACTTTGTGAACATACAATTTCGCAAGAATCTAATGGCACTTTTAATGCTGCTATATATACACACACAGACACACGGGCACACGGGCCCGCACACGTGGAGCCCAGAGCTGCTTAAATGTTAACGTTTGTGACAAATTAGAGATCTGGAAATCCCTCCCCCAACCTGTCATTGCATGAATGATATTAACTTAATACTATGAAAGAGATAAACCAAGATTGTCGTTCGCTTACGGCCATACCACCTTGAGAACGCCCGATCTCGTCTGATCTCGGAAGCTAAGCAAGGTCGGGCCTGGTTAGTACTTGGATGGGAGACCGCCTGGGAATACCAGGTGCTGTAAGCTTTTCTTTCTGCAGCTTGACAGGGGGCGCTATTTCCCTTGTTATTTATGTTACTAACCTGGAAGCTGTAAGTCTAAACATCGTTTTCTTTTTTTTGTTTTTTTATTGTCCCATTCCACACACGAACAAGTATTGTATCGGCCTTTACTGGTTTTGAAAACTGAGTTAGGACAGAAAGGGTTATCGTATTATATTCTAAGCCGAAACTACCAGTAGCGGTCCGATACAAACAAATGTGAACAGGGTTAAGACAAAAGTACTGACGAGTTTTGCTAGTTATGGTTAGTTTAATGAATTAAAAAAAGAAATAAAAGTTGATGAAGTACTTTTTATTATAGTAACAGAACGAGACATGTTTTAAAGCCACAAACTGCGTGTTTAGATTATTGTGCCAAACAAGAGAACAAAACGAGCATATCAACCAAGAACGGATTTAGTGACCCGTCATTCGTTCGAGTTTATTTATATTATGTGTGACCTTAACAAATGTTTGACCAATGTTTTGCTTGCTTTCTTTTTGAAAGTCGTACATGTGTTACATTTTTTTTTTTCGTTTACGCAGACGTGTATACAGACCCGTCGCTTCTTTTGCGGAACAACTCACATGCTGCTGCACGAATGACGTCGTCCTGTGTAAATCCTGGCATCTTGTCCTCCAATGATAAAGGCGCATGCAAATATATACCGAGAGGCATTACGGGAATGCAATTTATAAATACTTATACTGAAAACTGAAGGAACCCATTACACCCAACAGACTGGAAAGTGCGATATGATACAATGAAAATGTTATATTAGGAAAAGAGTGTTTCTTTAAATTGCAGATGTAGGCACCGTTTCTTTAAAAAATGTCTCTTGTGGACGGGTGACGACTCGCAATGTGTACAACTCATACTTACCTGGCAGGGGAGATACCATGATCATGAAGGTGGTTCACCCAGGGCGAGGCTCGGCCATTGCACTCCGGCTGTGCTGACCCCTGCGAATTCCCCAAATGCGGGAATCTCGACTGCATAATTTCTGGTAGTGGGGGACTGCGTTCGCGCTCTCCCCTGAAACTATGGTCAAAGACAGAAACAAACACGAACCCGTCGGAGGAAGAAACTCACTCACTCACTCACTAGTTATTCAACAACTCTCCGGCAGGCGGCTTCGTCACACAGGGAGTCAGGTTTTCTTTAAAAGGAGCTCAATGTTTTTAGCTTATAAATTATATAAATTGCATGCGCCTCCGGTTGAAGCAAACGGAGGTGGATGGAAAGACTCCATATCACAACTATAGGGGCATGCAAAACTCCATATCGCAGCTACCGGGGCATAAAATGTTATTTTTTTTCCTTTTTTTTTTTGGGATGTTAGGAGTTAGGATGGTATTTACTCGCGCATAGTTTTGAATGTTATTTCTGAAACTCTCCTTTAACAAGTCTGAACGGGACACTGTATTATTTAAAACGTGAATTAACGTCTTCAAACCTGTTAACAGTGAGCAGTTACCTTGGGATTACACCACAGGTTCAGACGCATTGATTTCACTAATGTATCCGCAGGCGACCTAAGACTCACCGTTTCAACGGTGTCAGTAGTGCTCAACAGAAAAGAATGCATACAGAAAAAATATTGTATAATGGCCATGGGCTTTGGTTTTGCCCAGAGCCGTAACTAAGCATTTAGCTACCGGGGCATGCAAATTTTATATATATATATAGACAAACCCGGGGATTACAGTCCGTAATACACACCACTGTATTACTTACCATCATTATTGTTTACTGTTTGTTCTGCCGTCAGGCACTGGACATACAAACGCATTAAACTACTTTGCACCTGGATTATAATTGTCTGTCTGTTCATTGATCACTTGCACCTGCACACTGTTAGCCACTTTGGCATACCCATATAACATTAAGTTATATTATGAACTTGCTAATACATTTGTACTTTACTGTCTGGGACAGAAGCTTTTTTATGTCTGTGATCCATATTGCATCATTTTTTGTTGTATGTTCCAACAGATGTTTGAATGTTAATTAAAATGATCATTAACAACAGTGAGATTAAATTATTATCTTTCGCATGTGATGTCTGTCATATGGTACAAGGCAATAAAAGCATACACAGCTTAACAAGCCTCATGCCCAGCTATGATCAGCAAAGAAAAAAGCCTACATAAAGTGTTCAGATAAGTTATATAGTTCATACAGTATATAGAACGGTAAAAAAACAGTATAGGCTTTGTAATAACCGCAGACAGATGGACACACTGACTTACATTTTTATATGGCAGCTCCACAATCGGGAGAATAGATATTTTTCCCTCCATAATGAATTAGAAAGTGCAACACGAATCATTGAATATAAAAGCTTTTTTTTTTAAATGCAATTCTCAAGTCTGCAAAACATAAAAGTGCCTAATTTTGGTTTGAAACTAGAAAATTAATGGTTACCATGGAAAGGCATGATGGAAAATACTTTACAGTGACTGCATCTGTATTTGTCACCTTCTTCTTTACATTTTTGGTGCAAACTCGTTTTGGAGCAAAACCGTGCTCAGTTCTTCAGTGCTGTGAAAGAGCAGGCTGGAAATGTCTGCACCACGCTCCACTCCAGCAACTACGCCGCTCCGCTCCCCCCGCTCCATATATAATTGGCTCGCTCTGCTCCGCTCACTCTCTCTGTCCCCAACGCAGGGCCGGATTAACCAATATGCCAATAACACCATTCGCCATGTGCATAGGGCCCCCAAAATATGGGTTAACGTAGGGCCCCCATGTCCTTTAATCCGGCCCTGGTCTGGATGCAGGTTCTATTAAACAATTTGGGTTGGAACAAATACCAGGAATGGAAGAGACAACTTTGACCTCGCCTGACCTAAAGGAATTATCTGTCACTTCTGTGTCTAACGGCAGATGCAGCATGTATAGAAGTGACATTGCATAGCATTTGCCTATAAAACTGTGCATAACAGCATTTGCTGGTGTTTTGTGGTATTTACTGCTATGACCAGTAGTTTAACAAGGATTGAATGACACAAGTACTGTACATCATTCCTTTCTTCAGTAGCTGTGTTTTGAAGGACTTGGGTAAAGGTTCTCTGACACACCCAGGAACAGAAATTAAACCACAGGAAATAAGGTATGAAACAATTTACAGATTTTAGTCCTTATTGCCTAACATTTACAAAAGACAAAAAAACAATAAATTATATAACAAATAGCAGCATGTAAACTCTAAACTATTTCTATTACCATATACTAGCCTTTTAAACAAGTTATAACTGATTCCAGTTTTGAACATAGCTTTGCTATCTTTATGGTGTCACACACACGCACACCACCCTCAGGTTCAGCTCCTCGAGTAAAACTTACCAAATATACATACCAATTTCACCTACAATATTTAAACACCTACTTTTATTATTATTATTATTATTATTATTATTATTATTATTATTATTATTAATAACTAAAACCAAAAAGCTTAATAGTCTGTTAAGTACATTTTGTTTTTAACACCCTAGTAATAAAACTCCAAATATTTCCTGTACAGTCATAGCAAACATAAACGTTGGGTGGAATTAAGGTTACAATTACATGGAATTCTGAGCCATTGCAGTTTTTTATGAGCTTGCCCAGACACACCTTAGCTCGTTATTTCCATACAATATGCTTGACTAAACTCATAGCAAAACCTGGAACCCCGTTCCATTTTAGTTGCTTTTAAAAAATACCATACAACAACTTTTTATTTATTTATTTATTTATTTATTTATTTATTTAATGCACAAAGTCTGTAGTAATCATATTTTTTTGTTATTTATTACTTGGCTGCTATAAGAACAGCAGCACCATTTTTCAGATTTAATCAAGAGGGTTTAAAATACTAAAATCATTTTTTGAAATACTAAAACAAACTAAAAAAAATCATTTTGACTATTTTTTTATGTAGAACACATTAAAAAAAAAAATACAGTGGGGGGAAGTCCATTCAATTCCAGAGGTCGCTGATTTGTGTCAGTCATCACTGCTTAACCGCGGAGTCAAGTCAGATTTGATGTTTTAATAAGTATTATCAAAGGCAGCATTGCTGTACTCATAACGGTCATGGTCCACATAAGTTTTGGCAAAGTTCTGCTTACTGGCCTCGGGTGTGGATTCAAAGCCATGGTTAGAGTAATGAGAGCTGTAGCCAGTGTTTAAGGCCTTACTCAATACAGGTGGCTTGGTTCTTGCGCCACTGATCTGGTATGATGGAATCCTATCACGATGCAGTCCTCTGACTGTGTCAAAGCCTTGGCCTCTCTCTAGGGTAGAGTCTTCCGCTGGCTTTTTACGTTTGACACAGCAGATGCACTTATTCCTGGAAACAAAACAAAACAAAAAAAAATACAATTAGTTACTGACTGTTATACATACAGTATAAGAGTATTATCTTATATCAATTTCTATATCTTATGTAACTTAATGCAGTAGATTCTACAATCAAATTCATACCTTACAAGAAAAGTAACTGGTGCATTTATCAGTGTGTTTAAAATTGAAAAATAACACAGAGACACAAAAAAGTGCTTAATTTTCTTACCCTTTCATGAAGGTGACAGCCATGAGTAAGATGATAAATATAGAGGAGATAATGCAAACTATGGCAATCTTGAGCCACACTAAAATATAAACAATATAAAAAAAGTTCATTTCAGATAGGCAAATCACATTGAGAGTATAATGTATTATATTTGAGTGGGGAGTGACTGCTTACATTTGTCATCCTTGATTACTGGAATAAAGTCTGTGACTGCCAAAAAGAAAAGAAAAAAAGATTCAAAATCCAATTGTTTTATGCAACTATTAAACAGTTCATATCATATCCTGTAGGATTTGTTATAGTTCTTGAAAGTATTACAAATAAATCTTACTATTTGGGTTGAAGCAGTAGGCTGAAGCAAGCTGGCTGGGTTTGTTGACACATGGAGTAACTGTCAGCTTTCCACTGGAGAACTGAACCACGTCCTTGTCTTTGCTCCACGCAGGTCTGTAAGGAGAAAGACAATGCAGTATACTGAGGGATCGACCTTCAACTCTATATTAATCCCACTGATGTCACACAGATTCCCTCCCTCCTGATTAACATCATATAATACAAGTATGCTGGACTGTAATAGACCAGCTTCAAGGATGAGATCAAATAGTGGTATATTGTTTTTGTAGATTTTTTAGGTGTCAGTCTAGTTCCAAAGAAAAGGTTTGTCAGCACTGCAGAGTGCCATTGAGATAATAAGGCCCTTAGGGAGTTTCTCTGCCCCCCTACCCCCACCCCACCCCACCCCACCCCACCCTGCCCCGCCCGCAATGAAAAGCAGTTTTATTACTTACATGCCGTCAGGGATGGGTGTGGATGTACTACTCAGTTGTTTCTTTGATGCCAAGCTATCACCAAGGGATAAACACCGTTGCATAGCTTCACTGTATGTCATGGTACTGTTCCCAAATGGAGGATAGACCACGTATACATCTGTAAAAGACACTGTGTGAAGAAACAGAGCCGAACTGATTTTTACCACTGTATTCCAAAACCTCTTCAGTATTGTCATATCCTTTGCTGTTATGTTTTAATTCTGAATAGGCGTTATACATGGAACTGGTTGTACAGTTAACTAGATCAGGAAGATGCACAGAAATCTTTTTGGGAAATGAAAGACTTGTAAAGTAACTGAGCAGAGACCAAGCAACATTGTATTATTGTACATCTTACCACGCCAATCTCAATCAGCTTTGCAATATTTGTTTTAGTGTTTTGTGGTATTTACTGTATTGTACATAACAAAGAATTGTTTTTAAGAAAGTGTTTTACAAACGATGTACATGTGTAGCAGTACAGTAAAGCACACAAACTAAATTAACCAGCTTATAAATCAAATAACCAGGCATTTCCACTAGAACACACTAGCTCTCGAACTCAAGAGACCCGAGATGGTTACCATTGGTTTTGTAGCAGTAGGCACTGGGTGCAGTGTAGTATCCACAGGGCCCTTTTTTAATGATGCCTATATTACTGTTGCCACAAGTCTTGATCGCTGTGGTACGGGCAAGAAGAATTCACTGCTCTTCCACCCATCCATACCTGCCATCGAAAAGTTACATCATGAAAATGAAGGGTGAGCCAAAGCATTTACTTCCATAAAAAAAGTCAAACTGAATGTGGTTCAGAAATAGATTGTAGTATAAAATCTCTGATGCTTTAAAAATTAGGTTTACATGATATGAGAATATTACAAGTACAGAGCAATGTATTCAAATTGTAATGTGGAAGGATCCTTCAAAACACATGTTGTTTTTTTTGTTTTTTTATTGATATTCGATTGCAATGTAAACGGAATTCAATGTATTGGTATGTGGGTTGTGCAGATTATGGGTTATTTTCAATTGACTCAACCAAGATAATGTATTTGATAATGGTAACACCGTGTAACAATTTTTTTTTTTTTTTTTGGTTCCTGGGTATTAAGTGTTATTTCCTAATTGCTTATGCCTCAAAAGTATAGAAAATGGCTATTATTCCCCACAAACTTTGCTTTTGTGACCAGGACAATGATATTTTGAAATTTACCTATTTTCCAGAACATTTCAGATAGATTCAGTGCTGAGTAAACTTGGAGTAACTTCTAGAACTTTCTAGAACTTTCCAGTAATATAAATAGTAGTTTAAATACAGGGGCCTTAAGCCCACCAGTTCAGTTTAGTTCCAGCTGCCTAAGTGGATACATATCTGCATTTTTCTGAGATGGCATCAAGGTCATAAGAGACTTCAAAATGGTGGCATTCCTGATGGGTCTCCAAGGCGGTTTTACCAAGTTTCCCTGCTATCTTTGCCTTTGGGACAGTAGGGACTCCAAGGCGCACTACCACAGGCGGGACTGGCCACAGCGGACCGAGTTCTCTGTGGGGAGGAACAACGTCAAGTGGGAGCCACTGGTGGACCCCCGGAAGGTGTTGATGCCACCACTGCACATCAAATTGGGCCTTATGAAACAATTTGTCAGAGCTCTAGATAAGGAGTCGGCTGCCTTCAAGTACCTTCAAGACTTCTTCCCTAAGCTGTCTGAGGCAAAGGTCAAAGCCGGTGTCTTCGTCGGACCACAGATAAAGAAGATCCTGGAGTGCAATGAATTCCCCAAGAAGCTCACTAGTAAGGAGAAAGCGGCTTGGAACAGCTTTGTCGCAGTGGTTCGGGGCTTCCTGGGAAATCACAAGGCCCAAAACTATGTGGAGCTGGTTGAGACTCTGGTGAAGAACTACGGCACAATGGGCTGTAGGATGTCCCTCAAAGTCCATATCCTTGATGCTCATCTTGATAAATTCAAGGAGAACATGGGAGCGTACTCGGAGGAGCAAGGCGAGCACTTCCACCAGGATATACTGGACTTTGAACGCCACTACCAAGGACAGTATAACGAGAACATGATGGGAGACTACATTTGGTGGCTGATTCGTGAAAGTGATTTACAGTATAATCGTAAATCTTGAAAAACTACTCACTTCTAAATCTTTTGTAGTCATTTTTGTATTACTTTAGTATAAATACATGTTAATTTGGATTCATATGTTGTTTTTTTTTTTACTTTATGTGAACGAAGAGACACAAATTCGTCCGTTTTCTCATTGAAAATAGGTAAATTTCAAAATATCACTGTCCTGGTCACAAAAGCAAAGTTTGTGGGGAATAATAGCCATTTTCTATGCTTTTGAGGCAGAAGTAATTAGGAAATAACACTTACTACCCAGGAACAAAAATTGTGTTACATAGTGTAATCAAGGTGAAACAGACCCCAATGTAAGAGGTTGAATCATTTGTAAGTACTTCAATTATTTCCATTTTAATATCCTACTATGACCTCTATCACTCTCTATAGTTTTTTTTCTGCTTAGATTACTATTTTTCAGGATTACTATCACATCTTTTTTCAAGCATTGTCTAAAAGCTGAATTTCTGAAGTGAGAACTCTGACCCACTAGGGTGGTGTGCATCTCTAATTTCCAGTTCCTTGTGAAAGATGTTTTTCCATTGACTTTACAGATCAGTTGCAGAGGTGTGGCTGAAATGACTTACACTCACCCCCAGTGGCCATTTAGAAAACTTGCCGCATTTCAGAAGTTCAGCTTTTCGAAGTAGAATATTTAATAAGCAGTGCAAACATAAACAGCAGAGAATGACACAAAATGACAAATTAAAAAGTAAGAAATTAAATTAAACATTCTGAAAATGTATATGGTACTGAATGTGTTCAATTCTAACCACACTCTCAGTGCATACGTTACCTGCAGGTCTGGAAGCTGGTGTTCTGAGCACTGGTCACCTGCTCTAAGGTTGCTAAAGCTGCATTCTGCGACAGACAGTACTCTCTGGATTGAGTGTAATTAAATGTAGTGATACTGGACTCAAAAACCCCTGAAATAACTGGTGAAAAAAAAGAAAGATGTCTTAATGGAAATAAAGAACAAGCCAACATGTACAGTACTAAATAATCCTGGAGCAATGTGGATTAAAGGGAGGTGGAGAAGCTCTGTATTGCTTTACACTTGGGTTTTCGAAACCAACCCTTGACGAGACTAAAATATATTGCCATGCCTCTCTGGCTTTAAATTTGCAGTTCAGTGGCATCTGTGCTTGAAATTGTTTAAGCTATAATGAAACTGTGATCATGTGTTTTTATTTTTCTAATATATTTATTTAGATGTCTCTTTGTATTCGCGATGCTTTCACTATTGAGCTGTACCTGTGCTAGCCCTGCAGGCCCAAAAGTGAATAAACTAAACTGAACAGCAGATAACCCTTTAAATCCTGTGTCTCTTGTGCAAATGTTTGATACCAGTTAATCAAAATAGATTGCTACAGTAGTGTGAAAATGTATTAGAACACCCCATTGCTTCTGTTGTTTTGATTTGTTGTGCATATGAAATCCAAACCACTGTAACTGATAATCTTGGAAAATTGTCAAATAAGCAAATTAGCAATTGTCTGATTTAATTGATGATAGGCCATGTGTGGAATTCATTAAAAAATAATAAGATAAAAAGGAACACACATACACAAATGGTAAAATGCATGTTACTTTTTTAAAGTTGTTCAAGATGCCTATTAAAGCACAAAGTGATCTAGCATTTTCACAAGAGTGCCTATTGTTTCTACATCACTAATTACTAAGTCTCACACAAAGAGGTTTTCATGCAGGTAGGTATTTAAGGATATAAATGACAAATCGAGGTGTTCTAATAAATTGGCACATTACTGTATAATAGGTTTTAAAAAAAGACAGATATTCTGTCCCTTGAAGGTATAAATACAATCTCACTATATAGTAGACAGACAGACAGAGACAGATAGACGATCTTACCAATGTCATATAGTGAACAGGTAGCAGCGTGCAGAAGGATAGCTAAACAGAACAAAATCCTCATTGTGATACCTATGATATTTGCTATGGAGTGAAGACTTCCAATCGTGTTTGCTCTTCTGTAGTTGCTTAGAAGCCAGTGAATCTATATACTCAAAAAATAAGAACCTGCCGAGGGCACTGGGTTGTCTTTCTAGGTCAGCCAGCGCAAGAGACTGTGAAAAAAATGACACACCTTTCCACTTTATAACAACGTACTGATGTAGTACATACCAAAGTCCCAGGTGCAGATGCATTTTCTATATTTATCGTATGATTTATTCGTATCGGACACTAAGCTGATGTATCAGACACTAAGCTGTATTTTTAACACTTTTCTATTGCACATGTTCAAGATCCATTATAGCTCAGGAAGACTGACTAAAGGGCAATGACTGAAAGCATACTTTCTGAAAGCATTAGAAGAATTAAGTATAAAACAAACACAGAACTGCTTAGAACCACAATCTAACTCCTCTAAACAAGCTGCTTCTTGCCAGTGTTGTACCATTATGGTGTTTTTATTCCTTTTAGAGAATCTCAAACAAAGAATTTTAGGAAAAATGTATTTTTGTAGATTATCAAAAAAAGTTACAAGAAATAGATTTTTTTTTTTTTTTTTGCAAAACTCCAAAAATGCTAATTCAAACCCTTTGATGCTATGATAGTATTGTCTACAAGGTGCTAGAAATTTCAATATGATAATGAAGAACCTAATTCTAGAAAAGTCTAGAAAATGCTGGATTGTAGGTGAACATTCTTAGAAAGTATAAAAGGGTTAGGCATAGGATGATTGCTGTCATTACCAGTAAATCAATATGGGACAAAGTAAAGATCTATCTGAAGAAAATGAGTTATTGTCATAAAGCTGGAGAAGGATAGTTCCAAGCATTTCAGTATCACAATTTCAAATATTGTTTCTATTATCAAGAAGTACAAGACTCATGGTACTGTCACAATGCTCCCTCGGTCTGGAAGAAAGAAGGTTCTTTCACCAAGAACAAGAAGAAGAATTGTGAGGAAGGTTAATAACAATCCGAGATTGACTGCCAAAGATATTCAAAGTGAATTGGCTGCAGGTGGGACTGGGATTTCCATTTCAACCATAGGTCAAGTATTGCATGGTGAATGTCTCAGTAGTCGCAGGCCAAAGAAAAAGCCACTCTTAGGAAAACGTCACAAGGACAATCACTTAAAGTTTGCAAAACGGCATTTAAATGATGGATATGAGTTCTGGTCAAATGTTTTGTGGAGTGATGAAACAAAAATTGAGCTATTTGGTCATGCTGATAGTCGTTACGTTTGGAGAAAGTCCAAAGCACACATCAAAATCTACTTTAGAATTGTTAAAGAAGAATAAAATCAAGGTTCTGGAATGGTCTAGTCAAAGTCCCAATCTAAATCCGATTGTGAATCTTTGGTATGAGTTGAAGGCTGTGCACAAGAGAAGTCCTCGAAATTTGAATGAACTGGAACAATGCTTTGTTGAAGAATGGTCAAAAATCACTAATGAATAATGCCAAAAGCTCATTGACAAATATCCTAATTGTTTAAAATAGGTTATTATTGCTAACGGTACCTCAACTAGCTATTAATTTCATTTCCCTTGTCAGGGTATGAATACTTTTGAATTAGCATTCTTTGAATTTTGCAAAAAATAATTGCTAAAATAAATAATTGTAGAAATCTTGTAACTTGTTCCTCATCCACAAAAGCAAAAACTTTTGCTACAAAAGATTTTTCCTGCAATTATTTGTTTTTGAGAAATTTCTAGAAATGATAAATTCCCATTGGGGTATGTAAACTTTTGCCTACAACTATATATATACACTGTATATATAGTAACAAAGCCTGACGGCTCAAATTCATTGCACCCTTTTAAAAGCAGACCAAGACACAGAACAGTACTTTTTAGGCACTTTCATGCACTTTTATTAATTACAGAAAATAAACTAGCAAAACACAAAATACGTGGAGTACTAAACTGTACTTTGCAAGCTTTTAACTAACACCAGACAGCTAAGCTGTTTACCAGTCAAAACCCAGTTGTTTCACACACAAATAGGTTCACCCTATGTTCACGCAGAACCTGTTCTTGTTTACACAGGTCTGCTCTGCACATGGCCTTTCTCCATCCGCCTACTCTATAGGGTTTCCCCTGCCTTAATCAGCCTCAGGTGCTTCACTTTAAAATGGTAACCCTGTGGAATTCTGGGAAATGTAGTCCTGCAGCACATATTTTCTCCTCCCCCCTCAAGCCAAGCCAAGCCAAGTACAAGGTTGTCCTGGAAGAAAACTTGCTTCCTTCTGCTCTGACAATATTCCCCAACTCTGAGGATTGGTTTTTCCAGCAGGACAATGCTCCATGCCACACAGCCAGGTCAATCAAGGTGTGATGGAGGACCACCAGATCACCAGGGCAGCAGTGTGGAAGAGTGGTTAGGGCTCTGGACTCTTGACCGGAGGGTTGTGGGTTCAATCCCCAGTGGGGGACACTGCTGTTGTACCCTTGAGCAAGGTACGTTACCTAGATTGCTCCAGTAAAAACCCAACTGTATAAATGGGTAATTGTATGTAAAAATAATGTGATATCTGTATAATGTGAAATAATGTATAATGTGATATCTTGTAACAGTTGTAAGTCGTTCTGGATAAGGGCGTCTGCTAAGAAATAAATAATAATAATAATAAATCAAGACCCTGTCATGGCCAGCCCAATCTCCAGACCTGAACCCCATTGAAAACCTCTGGAATGTGATCAAGAGGAAGATGGATGGTCACAAGCCATCAAACAAAGCCGAGCTGCTTGAATTTTTGCGCCAGGAGTGGCATAAAGTCACCCAACATCAATGTGAAAGACTTGTGGAGAGCATGCCAAGACGCATGAAAGCTGTGCTTGAAAATCAGGGTTATTCCACCAAATATTGATTTCTGAACTCTTCCTAAGTTAAAACATTAGTATTGTGTTGTTTAAAAATGAGTATGAGCTTATTTTCTTTGCATTATTCGAAGTCTGACAACACTGCATCTTTTTTGTTATTTTGACCAGTTGTCATTTTCTGCAAATAAATGCTCTAAATGACAATATTTTTATTTGGAATATGGGAGAAATGTTGTCAGTAGTTTATAGAATAAAACAAAAATGTTCATTTTACCCAAACACATACCTATAAATAGTAAAACCAGAGAAACTGATTATTTTGCAGTGGTCTCTTAATTTTTTCCAGAGCTGTATATATATATATATATATATATATATATATATATATATATATATATATATATATATATATATATATATAATATAAAAGAAAAAAGAGAAAAGGATATTTCAGGTACTTAAAAAGGTAGAATAATTGATTACAAATCAATTATCAGGACGTTTCGGACTACAAGTCCTTCATCGGCCGAATACAAAAAAACAGTGGGTGCGTTAAGTAAGTGAGCGGCTCAGTAAAAAAATCAACTTAACGACTCGCTCAGTTCCACTCCCGCTGAGCCGCTCAGAGCGCTCCTGAGCATTTTTCATCAGTGATCAGAGTGAGCGGACGGAATGGACACCTGCAGGAAACAAGTGGAGATGACAGGCAGGATTGACAAATACGTTTGTCAAGAACGATGAACTGGTTTCGACTTATGAAGTTATGTATTAAATTGGCTAAATAAGTTGGTAAAAATTGTTGTTTTCAAATTTGTATCATTTAATTTCATTTTTTTTTAAATGTAGAGCTGTTTTATAGTTATTAGTGTATTATTATTAGGCTTGTAGTATTAATATTATTCATAATTCTCATTATTAACGTCGGTATTGTCGGTATTAAACACAGCCAGATATGAGGTTCAGTCCAAACAGAGCTCCGAACTCAGCGAGGTACAGCAGGGGACAGTAACCACACGGGGTCATTTCATCTACCATCACCTAATTAATAATTATTATTCACCATTTTTAAAAGTCGCTCAGCGCTCTCGTGGAGCAGAGCGTTAAATCATTTAAATCTGCTCAGTGTGCTTTCTGAGCGTTCTCACTCTGAGCGGCTCACTTACTTAACGCGCACACTGCTTTAAGAAGTTGATAAAAAAACAAACAAGTAGTCTTTTAAAAAAAAATCCAGAATGTTGATGATGATGATGATGATGATGACCTCAGAATAGAATGTTCATTCCAAATGGCTCCAAAGTACCTAGTTTGAAAATAAGTTCACATTCCTTTTGTTTCCTGACAGCATTAGTTCCATAGCATTGAACCATCCCACAAATTGTGATGTCTTCTATAGTGTGGTCATTTCTGTTAAAATGTCTGGCGACGGGAAAGGTAGAGGTGTTAATTCGTATACTTCTCAGATGTTCCACGAAGCGATCAGCCAAGCGTCGTTTTGTTTTACCAATATATAGCTTGTTACATTTGATGCAGCCAATGCAATATACTATTCCTTTACTAATGCAAGTAAAAGTATCATGGATAGTAAATTAGGATTTTGCTCCCTTAACTAGGCACTTTGGAGCCATTTGGAATGAACATTCTATTCTGAGGTCATCATCATCATCATCATCGTCATCATTGCCTAGAGAAGGCCGTCCACCAAAACTCAGTGACCAGGTAAGGAGGGCATTAGTCAGAGAAGCAACCAAGAGGCCAATGGTAACTCTGAAGGAGCTGGAGAGATCCACAGCTGAGATGGGAGAAACCGTCCATGGGACAACTATAACCCGGACGCTCCACAAAGCTGGGCTTTATGGAAGAGTGGCAAGAAGAAAGCCATTAACAAAACCCATATCAAATCCTGTTTGGATTTTGCCAAAAGGCATGTGGGAGACACAGCAAACATGTGGAAAAAGGTTCTCTGGTCTGATGAGACCAAAATTTAACTTTTTAGCCTTAGCGCAAAACGCTATCTGTGGCGCAAAGCCACACTGCTCATCACCCTGAGAACACCATCCCCACGGTGAAGCATGGTGGTGGCAGCATCATGTTATGGGGATGCTTTTCATTGGCAGGGACTGGGAAACTGGTCAGGATTGAGGGCAAGATGGATGGAGCCAAATACAGGGAAATTCTAGAGGAAAACCTGTTTCAGTCTGCAAGAGACCTGGGACTGGGGCGGAGGTTCACCTTCCAGCAGCACAATGACCTTAAACACACAGCAAAAGCTACACTGGAGTGGTTTAAAAACAAGAACCTGAATGTCTTAGAATGGCCCAGTCAAAGCCCAGACATCAATCCGATTGAGAATCTGTGGCAAGACTTGAAAATTGCTGTTCACCAACAGTCCCCATCCAACTTGACAGAGCTTGAGCAATTTTGCCAAGAAGAATGGGCAAAAATTGCAGGACCCAGATGTGCAAAGCTGATAGAGACTTACTGTGGCAATGTGCCCCGCCCCTGTGTGCAATTGTGTGTTATGTGTTGTATGTTGCGTGTGTAAATGTTGGTGTATAGTCATTGGTACACGGGATATAAACGGGTCTGTGTTTCACGTGTATTTAAAAAGTGTAGATTTATAGTTAGGCACGGGATTGCACATCACGCACGTGCATTTAAAATATAATATGTGAACACGGGGTTGCACAGAATTAATTCACGTGCTGGGATTCAAGTGAATAATTAATTAGTAATTGAATCCCAGCACAACAGTATAAATAGGCACATTTTTAGTCACTCGTGGTTAGGTGTTCAGAGAGTGGAGAACGGGTGAGAGAGAAGGAGTAAAATCGTCAGCGTAATTGTAAATATAATAAGTGTATTCTCACCGTGTTTGTTCGTCTCCGTTTCACCTGTGTGTTAGTGTCTAGTCGTTTTGTCTGTCTGTTTATTTTGGCGTCAAGTGCCGTGTCCTGTTTTTGTACTGTTAAACCTTTTTATTTTGTTAATAAACGCTGAGTGCAGCCATTGCACTCAGCTCATCATCACAACCACTGTCTTTGTTTGAATTCCTTCCTACTTCCGGTCTGACGCCACCCACTCTGGCCGTCTTTGTGACACGTGGTGTCAGAAGTGGGATAGCCGCGCCTCCAAGCGTCAGACCAGGAGGGGTCTGGATTTAAAAAAAAAAAAAAAAAAAAAAAAAAGGGATTACAAATATTGTTTTGGGGGAAAAAAAAAAAAAAAAAAAAAAAAAAGAGTCAATGGCAGAAGACGCCATCAAACTGCGGGGCTGGTTCCTGGAGAATGCTGGGCTGGAGGCCCAGTCTCTGCCCATGGTCGTCCGGGCCCTGTGGATGATGGACAGTGAGAGATGGGAGGCATATCAGGAGGAACACACCCCAAACACCTTGGAGGAAGGTGTGGAGTTTGTCCTCAGCTACCTGGAGGCAACCATAAATGGAACAGCAGCCCAGGTAGCAGGACCACCAGCAGAGGAGTACCTGCTGTCCCCATCTCCACCAGCAGAGGGTGAGTACCTGCTGTCCCCATCTCCACCAGCAGAGGGTGAGTACCTGCTGTCCCCATCTCCACCAGCAGAGGGTGAATGCCTGCTGGTTTTGCCTCCACAGCCCCAATGGGAGGAGCCTGAGCATCCACAGCCCAAATGGGAGGAGCCCAAGCGGAAGGAGCCCGAATGTCCTACGCCTGAGTGGGAGGAGCCCGAACGTCCTACGCCTGAGTGGGAGGAGCCCGAACGTCCTACGCCTAAGTGGGAGGAGCCCGAACGTCCTACGCCTGAGTGGGAGGAGCCCGAACGTCCTACGCCTGAGTGGGGGGAGCCCGAACGTCCACAGCCCAACAGGGAGGAGTCGGGGCGTCCACAGCCCAACAGGGAGGAGTCGGGGCGTCCACAGCCCAACAGGGAGGAGTCGGGGCGTCCACAGCCCAACAGGGAGGAGTCGGGGCGTCCACAGCCCAACAGGGAGGAGTCGGGGCGTCCACAGCCCAACAGGGAGGAGTCGGGGCGTCCACAGCCCAAAAGGGAGGAGTCGGGGCGTCCACAGCCCAAAGGGAGGCAAGTCGGGGCTTCCACAGCCCTGGGACCCAAGCCACCAGCAGAGGGAAAATGCCTGCTGGTTCAGCCCCAAGAGCCAGAAGGGGAGGAGTTACAGGCTCAACCCCCTGAAAATTTTTTGGGGGGAGAAGGGCAGGATGCTGGTGTCCCCCAGCAGCCTCTCGCTATGCTGCTGAAGGCAGCACGGCGCGCACATGCCCAGCCGCCACAGCAGAGGGAGCCAGCACCGCCCGGAGCAGAGGAGCTGGAGCTGCCTCTGCCTCCACCACCTCCAGGAGCAGAGGAGCAGGAGCTGCCTCTGCCTCCGCCACCACCACCGCAAGGAGCAGAGGAGCAGGAGCTGCCTCTGCCTCCGCCACCACCACCGGAAGGAGCAGAGGAGCAGGAGCTGCCTCTGCCACTTCCAGGAGCAGAGGAGCTGGAGCTGCCTCTGCCTCCACCACCGCCAGGAGCAGAGGAGCTGGAGCTGCCTCTGCCTCCACCACCTCCAGGAGCAGAGGAGCAGGAGCTGCCTCTGCCTCCGCCACCACCACCGCAAGGAGCAGAGGAGCAGGAGCTGCCTCTGCCTCCGCCACCACCACCGGAAGGAGCAGAGGAGCAGGAGCTGCCTCTGCCACTTCCAGGAGCAGAGGAGCTGGAGCTGCCTCTGCCTCCACCACCGCCAGGAGCAGAGGAGCTGGAGCTGCCTCTGCCTCCACCACCGCCTGGAGCAGAGGAGCAGGAGCTGCCTCTGCTGCCCGTACCTCCACAGGGAGTACGGTGGCCGGAGCCCCAGAAAGGGGAGCTGCCGGCCACGAAGAAGGGGGAGGAGGTCTGGAGACCACTTTCCCCAGCAGCAGTTTCGCTGCAGGAGTTCTTGTGGCCGGAGCCCCACAGGAGGGAGCTGCCGGCTACGAAGAAGGGGGAGGTCGGGGGACCACCTGCCCCCGCAGCTTTTTCGCTGCAGGACGGGACCAACAGGCTGTCAGCCGTGCCACTACCGGCAGGGGTGCTGACAGCATGGCCAGCCATGGGCCCACTGAAGCCTCCCTTCCCAGCCCGAGACTTTGTCCTGGACTGCTGGGTTTTTAAGGGGGGAGGTGGCCGTTGAGGCCATGTGTGCTGCGCACAAGGGGGGGTATATGTGGCAATGTGCCCCGCCCCTGTGTGCAATTGTGTGTTATGTGTTGTATGTTGCGTGTGTAAATGTTGGTGTATAGTCATTGGTACACAGGATATAAACGGGTCTGTGTTTCACGTGTATTTAAAAAGTGTAGATTTATAGTTAGGCACGGGATTGCACATCACGCACGTGCATTTAAAATATAATATGTGAACACGGGGTTGCACAGAATTAATTCACGTGCTGGGATTCAAGTGAATAATTAATTAGTAATTGAATCCCAGCACAACAGTATAAATAGGCACATTTTTAGTCACTCGTGGTTAGGTGTTCAGAGCGTGGAGAACGGGTGAGAGAGAAGGAGTAAAATCGTCAGCGTAATTGTAAATATAATAAGTGTATTCTCACCGTGTTTGTTCGTCTCCGTTTCACCTGTGTGTTAGTGTCTAGTCGTTTTGTCTGTCTGTTTATTTTGGCGTCAAGTGCCGTGTCCTGTTTTTGTACTGTTAAACCTTTTTATTTTGTTAATAAACGCTGAGTGCAGCCATTGCACTCAGCTCATCATCACAACCACTGTCTTTGTTTGAATTCCTTCCTACTTCCGGTCTGACGCCACCCACTCTGGCCGTCTTTGTGACACTTACCCAAAAAGACTCACAGCTGTAATTGCTGTCAAAGGTGCTTCTACCAAGTATTGACTCAGGGGGGTGAATACTTATGCAACCAACAAATGTCTTTTTTTTGTTTAATTAACTTTTGTGTCACAATAAAAAAATATTTTGCACCTTCAAAGTGTTAAGTATGTTGTGTAAATCAAATGGTAAAAATCCCAATTAAATCCATTTTAATTCCAGGTTGTAACACTACAAAATGTGGAAAAGTCCAAGGGGGGTGAATACTTATGCAAGGCACTGTATATATACACACACAGGTGCCAAAGCAGTCAATTGGATGATTTTCACTTTTATATTACTCTACATGTGTGAAAAGATACACCGTTGTCAGTTCTTGACTTTTACTAAATATACAGCTTTTGAAAGGCACGATCGCAAAAAAAAAAAAGTTATACCTCTCCCAAGAACTTCCAGACATACACACACACACACAAACAACAATAGCATTTCGCTCATACAGTATTAGTAGTATTTAGGCTTCTTAGTTGTTTTTTTTCTTCCCGTCTGGACAGTGGCTGAGAATGCGCTGTATAGTATTGATTAGATCAGTTTGCGCAGCCCTTAAATGAATGAAAATGTGAATGCAACAAAGTGGAGTTGGCATTCAGACCAGGTGGCAGCAACACAGCTCTCAGGAAGCTTACAGGCAAGCCCGCGGGCGCCAGGCCAGACTACAGGGGTCGCTGGTGCGGGGTGAGCCGAGGACACCCTGGCTGACCTAACCCTCCCTCCCGTCCTCGGTCGGCAAAGGAAAAGCCTGGACTCGAACTCGCAACGTCCAGACTATAGGCCACATCCTGCACTCCACATGGAGCACCTTTACTGGATGTGCCACTCGGGAGCCTCCTGAACTTATAACATTTTGACTTCATTTGGCCAGTTCCAACCCTTGTCCGTTTTTCAGGAAACACAACAGGTTCGCTGAATAGAGGTAAAGTGACCAGAGATAGTAACAGAGTGGCAGAGGCAGAGTCCAAAATGTTTTATTACAATAATCACACAGTTACATAAAAATCAGTTCAAATAAACAATACAATCTATCACAGTTTTAATAAGAGAAAGTCAGTTCACGGGTAGGAGCCCAGGCTATAAGAATAGTTTGTTAGTTTGTAGTTTGAGTTGGTAGAGAGACCTCTACAGAAAATATAAAAGAGGTTGTCTTGCTATATGAGGAGAGGTGTGGCCTCCAAGACTGTACCCAGCACCCCTTGAGGATAGGTAGCGGATGCAAACCTGAATCCCTTGAGGGTGGAATAGGTAGTGGATGCAAACCTGAAAATTGAACGGACAGAAAAGTAGTTACCCTGTTTATTGGAGAGCTGCTTGCGATGGGAGCAGAGAGCTCCCTCAGGGAATCTGGAAATAGGTAGAAAGTAGAAAGGTTAGTTGGGACATTGAGCGCTAAGCACACAGCAGGCTAAAACCTGAGCAAATAGTATGAAGAAAGAATGAGCCTCTGATTTTAGTTAAGTAATAGCGCATGAGCTGCGAGAGGATAGGTGTGGCCGGGGGTGACATAGTGACATAGCCTGACCCAAGGTTGGGCAGTGAGATCACTTGCCCCCCAGCGGGGACTGATGACAGAGGCACATGGTACAAAAGGAGGAGGAGGGAAAAGCAAAACATTTGAAAAGGGAGATAGATGTGACTAAGCTTTAAATAGGATTTCGATGATGATTGACATAGAGATTAATGATGATTGACAGGCTGAAATTAGAAAAGCCCTAGCTCTCGCCCCCCGAACTCTACCTAAAGGTTTAACATTTAAATAAAGGCAGCTAAAAAATACACTGTATTCAACAGGAAGGGTCCTTAGACAAGGGCCTAGCAACAATTGCATTTCTCATTGACCGATGGTGGATAGATAGAAACAGATCTCCCCAGCAAGGATTCTTCAACAAAACCAAATAGTTAATAAACACACACAGGAGAGCAACTGTATTTGAAAAGTCAGCAGTAGTATACAGGGGTCCCCAAGGATTAAGGATTAATTTAATGATTAATTTAATAGACTGGCAGACTGACACACATTATATAAACCCAGTTATATTTGAATTTATTATTTATTTCTTAGCAGACACCCTTATCCAGGACGACTTATAATTGTTAAAAGATATCACATTATTTGTACATACAAATCGAGAGAGAGAGAGAGAGAGAGAGAGAGAGAGAGAGAGAGAGAGAGAGAGAGAGAGAGAGAGAGAGAGAGAGAGATTCTGGTATAGTAAGCAAACTTGTTAAATTTGCAGACAACACATAAATAGGAGGAGTGGCAAACACTGTTCCAGCAGCAAAGGTCATTCAAAATGATCTAGACAGCATTCAGAACTGGGCAGACACATGGCAAATAACATTTAATAGAGAAAAGTGTAAGGTACTGCACGCAGGCAATAATAATGTGCATTATAAATATCATATGGGAGATACTGAAATTGAAGAAGGAATCTATGAAAAAGACCTAGGAGTTTATGTTGACTCAGAAATGTCTTGATCTAGACAATGTGGGGAAGCTATAAAAAAGGCCAACAAGATGCTCGGATATATTGTGAAAAGTGTTGAATTTAAATCAAGGGAAGTAATGTTAAAACTTTACAATACATTAGCAAGACCTCATCTAGAATATTGTGTTCAGTTCTGGTCACCTCGTTACAAAAAGGATATTGCTACTCTAGAAAGAGTGCAAAGAAGTGCGACCAGAATTATCCCGGGTTTAAAAGGCATGTCGTATGCAGACAGGCTAAAAGAATTGAATCTGTTCAGTCTTGAACAAAGAAGACTTTGCAGTGATCTGAATTCCAAGTTCTAAACGGTACAGACAATGTCGACCCAGGGGACTTTTTTGACCTGAAAAAAGAAACAAGGACCGGGGGTCACAAATAGAGATTAGATAAAGGGGCATTCAGAACAGAAAATAGAAGGCACTTTTTTACACAAAGAATTTTGAGGGTCTGGAACCGACTCCCCAGTAATGTTGTTGAAGCTGACACCCTGGGATCCTTCAAGAAGCTGCTTGATGAGATTCTGGGATCAATAAGCTACTAACAATCAAACAAGCAAGATTGGCCTCATCTCGTTTGTAAACTTTATGTTCTTAACTAACTAGCAGGTCAGTTAGATGGCTGTTGTCCTCACCCGCACCAGTTAGTAACACCCACCTTCTACAAACAAAACCATGCCAAATTTAATAATTATTATTATTTAATTAAATAACTGCATACACAGCAAATTAATAAAAAAAACTATTTTAAAAAATATGCTACACGTGTATTTTATTATTGTAGAATAGTATTCATAGTTTAAATATGTATTGTAATTGTGGACATTAACATTCGCTTATCCACATACACACTGTAATGCATATCTATAGACTACATACCATTAATTGGATGAAATGCAGGAATCAGAATGCATCATATACACGGTCTGACGTTATGGTCGAGCCTTATCATGTGACACTACTATCAAATTTAATTGGCTGTTATTGAAAATGTTGCCCTCGTGTTGCCTGAAAAATAGAACACCGTCCTAAGTGGGAGAAATGTCGCCAGTGTGTGGCCACCTTGTTGTCGCCTGCGAGACCAGGCCTTTACAGTGCACTGAAGGCAAGCCCCAAACTGACTGACCTACTTTGACAAAGAAGAAATGCCTCCCCAACCGTAATTGCTGGCCAGCGAAATCAAATAAAAAGGCTTTCCCCGTTTTAAACCAGATGAGAGGAGAAGGACACAGCGTTTAGTAATAATAAGCAAACAGAAGGTATGGGGCTCTTAACCTGCCGCTTTAATGCTTTGATCCAACAAAAACACAACCTGAGACCGGGAAGTAACCACATGTCTTGGAGCTTTATTCAATATGCAAGATTTCCAAATGCCAAACACTTTACTTTTAGAATTATACTCACCTGGCTTTAACACCGCAGGACACCGACAAAATGCGTCTTCCGAGCACTTCCCTCTATAGCGGCACACCGAATACCAAGTCCCACACCTACCGTCCCTTCTTCTCTCCTGTTTATTCTTCTGTTCTGTTAATGGTCACCAAGTTTCTAGCAAAACTTATTGTCACCACCTACTGTTCAGATTTGGCTATTAAAACTGCTGTGAACACTTAACCTTTTAAAATCTCTGTATGTTAAATATTCTTGAGTCTTCCTAATATATTTTGCAATACACCCAATAATACCTTTTTCTATTTTTCTATCACCTGTACCATTTCAAAAAAAAATATTGGAAATATTGCAATCCCTCAGATGATCCACTGTTTCCTTTCCACTACATAACCCATTCTCATGCACTCCAGTTCTATATCGGTGTTCCTTTAATGTCGCATGCCCTGTAAGGCCTTATTAATGCTACTTCCTCTCCCCATCGCAAACAAAGGAACAATTTAAATAACCAGGGCAATTATCTAATTAAGACACCACTAAATCAATTAAAAAAAACGACATGTGCAATAAAGCAACGTACAACAAAACATTTGAAAGAAGCCTGGTTACCTAGGAGAAAACAGATTACAATCCCCTTATCAAGTAGTCCTGCTACAGCAGCATGCTATTTCACATGTTACAACTGCACACAATCACAGGTACAGTCACCAATTCGAGACACAACATTTGTAAAATATAAACATACTGAAATCATTGCAGTCATCAGCTGCATAGATTAACCATTCAGCAGAATGTGGAAACAAACAAGTGAATACAGATATTAAGCTACTGTTTTAGTACAGTATCACTTTAGTGTCTTAGCAAGTTGTTTTATTTTAAGCCGTTGAATATGATAGCAACCAACTTGCTCCTGAAGTATCACCCACCCAGCAAACACTTGCACTGTCGACCGGTCACTGTTCATCACAGCTACCGTACACAGCCCTTGGCGGAGGAAGCAGCGACGGACGCTTCACAGCCTCTGGTACAAACAATCCTATTTCGATCTTTTTTTACATAAGGTTTTATATGTAATGTTTTCTTTACGTGTGCATAGTGGCGCTTTGTCTAGTTTTAACACATGTACATAGATGCTAAACGTATAGTTATTAAATCACTAAATATGACCAATAAATGACCGATCGACAGTGCAGACAATCAACTAACTAGGCTGCCTGAGCTACACATTTGCAGTTTGTTTGTTTTTTTTTTTGGAGCGTGAAATCACTCTCAAAAAGATTTGTAAGCGTAGACTGAGTTTCGAGCGTGCGCAGAAAAAACTGTAAATGTGAAAAGGGACTCGAGCGCGCGCAGAATAGAACCGTAATTGAAAAAAAAAAAAATTGAGAGGTTGTATTTTTTTCATTTTACAGTTACAAACTGCATTTCTGCGCGCTCGTATTTTTGATAGCAATTTCACTCTCAAAAGTGTCGAGCGAGCGGAAAGCAGATTTGTAAGTGTAAATTAGAACCGTAGTATTTTTTCCCCCATTTTACAGTTACAAACTGCGTTTTACAGTTTTAAACTGCGTTTCTGCGGTCACGGATTGATAGCTATTGGAAGCCTATGGCAAGCCAAGTTATCATTTAGAGATATCTCGATATATTTTAAGATATCTCTAAATCGTTTCCAAACATGTCTAAATATTTTAAGGTATCTTCAAATATTTAAAGGTACCGCATCGCAAAATTATTTTCACTTATCTTTTAAATTGAGCTTTTTCATTTAGCATTTTCAGATATACAGTATCTTTAAATCATTTTAAGATATCTCAAAATCATTAAATCAAACATCCTGTTCATTTAGGGATATCTCTAAGGGGACAGGAAGTCCATTCAAAACATAGAGCATTTTCACAGGAAGTCATTTAGAGATACCTTGAAATTACTTACAGTTTATTTTGAGATACTGTATCTAAATGTTTTGGTAACATGGAAAGAGATTAGGGTACATTGTTTCACAAAGTTGTACCCAATTCAAAACATCTGTGTATCTTAATTTCTGTTTTGCATCCTACAATATAACTGAGTTGGAATATGTAATATAACCTGATGTAAAGTGAATACAAGCACCCAATTTCAGTCACAGTGACATAATAGCAAGCACATTATAAAGGAGAAACATCCTACAGCTAGAACTGTGTTTGAGAAATATCAATCAATTAAATTACGTTTATGTTGTGCTTTTTATGGCAAAGCCATCTCCAAAGAGCTTCAGGATCAAATAAAGTAAAAGGCCAATGAAACGAACTGCAGTTATAGTAAGGGCCATTTTCTGATAAAGTACATAAAATGGTAAAATAGAGTAAACTGATTCCTAAAGAATTATATTTTAACAGAAAGTTTAACTATTAATCAATATAAGCATGGTCATTATAGTAGCAGCACTTAACTAGAAGTGTGTGTGTTGGGGGAGTTGATAACAAAGTAAAGATCAGAAATTCAATTTTTTTTCAAGCTTTTCCAGTTTCTTTTTTATATCCTCATAATTCCAATGCTTTCTCCTGGTTCTTATCAGCTGCCCTAGTGTTGTGTGTCACTGCTGCACCCAACCAATGCTGAAGTTATAACCAGGGTTGTATAGTTTGACTAGAATATTGACAAGCTTCTCATCATTGCTCTCTTCACACCTCTGCAGGATCCTCTTGCCCCATCCCTGCCACAGACTGTCATCACTGAAGCTGATGATGAAGAAATTCTCAGGGGCGTCCCTCTTCAGCTTTTCTGCTTCTTCATTTACAATATTCCAAATAGCACTATACAATCCCAATATATATTAAAAACAATACAATATACCCTCAATATTCATTCTTTTATCTACTTATAGCCCCATGATATGTGTTCTTACATGAACATTTTTGGGAGGGCAAAACGGACCACAAGCGGATTATACATCATAGCATGGTTAATGCAATAATTACAAATCATCTATACTTAAAAGGGCCAGGCCTGTTGCCAAAGATTAGGTGTCCATGAAATGATCTTTGGCCTCAGAGAGGATTCAACTCTGAAACTACTTGCATGTGTGTGGCCCTTAACCTCAGGGTCAAATGTAGACTCCAGTACAGACAACCTTATTCCAGTGAGGTCAAAATAAAGGTTTAATTTGCTAAATATAGCAGTGCATTGCTGTTATGACTTGCGATCGCTAACAAGGGCAAAACATGTTTTTGCCACAAATTAAAAAAAAAAAAAAACACATCGCACAATACATTGTGTGGCATCCTTGAATCTCACACATAGGCTGTTTACAAAACCTAAAATGATATACTGTAAATTAAAAGGTGTTAAATAAACAAGACTCTAAAAATATTTATTTGTCCTCTTAACATAAAACAGCCTAACAACCCTTTTCTCTATAGCATTTACTTGTACAGATTTTATTTTAACTTTAACTGCAGGCTCACTCTTTGTTGAGATGGTATTGGGACTCTGTTTTAAGAATTAAATACTATAATTAATATTAAGTTTCCCATTTAATCCAGAAATAACAGCCAGCAGAATAAAAATCTACTGTGTTTCAAAACTGTACAAATAAAATATTTACACAGTACTTACACTTTTTTTCAAAGAGGTATTATTTGAACAAAGTTCAATACATTTAAAAAGGCTTTTATAACTGATGCTATTTCCTTCAATCCTGTTAAAAGATAGAAAAAAATATTAAAGTATTCTACTGATAAAATAGTTCTAAATTGACATATAAAAAGGCACATTTGCGAAACTAACACAATTGGCTGATACACTGTTTACAAGCAAGGAAGGAATTAATAGTCTATTCCCAAATAGAAGGACAAACAAGATGCATGACTTACTATCTTGTAGCCACAAGATAGTAAAACATGCACTCTATCTATCTATATCTATCTCGTATCCACTCCTGGGCTCCCTAAAAAGAGAAAATTAGAAATGTACATATTTTAGATTGATTTAATTTACTATAGTTCAAATGACATGCCTAATATATTCCTAAGATCATTAAAAAAAGTCTCTATTATATCGTTTTTTAAATAGCAGTAAAACACACTCTCCAACCAACAGGGAACATGTATCTACAGTTACAATTCAAATTTACAGTTTTAGTTTGAGGTTCAATAAAATATAGAAAAAAAAACACAATCTTCCTTTTCAAAACACACGTATATATCTAGGCTACCACTTGGTCTATCCCTTCCAGATATGTCTATTCTATGGAATTGTGTGCTGGTTAAAATCCTTAATTGGTCTGCTTCCATTTCCAGAAAACAGTCCCTGGTAATGTGGGAGATTACACTTTTTGCTGCTAGGTATAGTATTTGCAAGGCTATAGTCATAGTAATATGTCTTTATCAGGTTGATATTGGAGTTAAGTTGTAGGCTTTGAGCAGTTTGTTTTAATTTACCACTTTCTGTCACCAAGCCACTTCTCAGTCAGTACATTTTGCTTAAAATATGTTGAGAATACCATTGTATCTGCTGTAAATATTACTCAAGATGGTCTTTTTAAAATTTTAACTTACCACATCTGCTTACATGTTTGGTTCTTCCTTAGGGGCTCAAGTAATTCAATGAGTTCTTCATCCCCAATATTTGTCCAACCAAGACTATGGTAATAAACAATAAACAGAATGCAAGGTTAATTCCTTCAGTTCTCCAAAAACATGTATTTATTACATCCCATTTAATATTTAAAACATTATAAATTGGAGACAGTCCCACCATTTAATTTACATAAAACTATGTGAACAGTGGCAGAGCCACCCTAATAATTATAAACCTGCTGGATTAGACATTTTTTCACCATAAAATGCCAGCCTGTGTATATTACACAGCCTGTGTAATATAAAGTTAAATGGTAACAATGGTAAATGGTAATAATAATAATAATAATAATAATAATAATAATAATAATAATAATAATAATAATAATAATAATATTTAGATAAAATATCCTATGTGTTGCCATTATCCTACTAGAAAGGTTCAGTAATTTATGAAACTTACAACTTTCAGTCTAAGAAGCATTTGATCTTCAGTTTAGAATGTTCCTATGGATCTAACAAGTACCTACGGGAAAGACAGAAAACATTGACAAAGACTTCCCTGTGAAAAATGAATGGTTGTCAAATTGTGTTACTATGATTTTTTTTTATAGTACTGCTGTTTTCTTATGACAAAAAGTACAAGTTTACCCTTTGTTTTAAACAATTTTTATGTAATTGTTATGTGGTTGGAACTGCAGTTTTTACTTGACCTCCAAAATATCACAGGATATAGCAAGTGTTGAATGTGAAAGTACTAATGTAGCCTGACTACGCCAGTTCAGTGCGATAAGGCACCGAACAAATTACAGAATATCCTTTAGGTTCTTTTTATTCAGATAACAGATCTAAAAATGTAGGAACAAGGTCACCAAGAAAATCAGATACATTTTAGCAAGCGTTTGTTTATTGTAAACTTCCAATACCAACACCTAGTTTCAAACGGCACTGATATAATAAAACAATTCCATTCACATATTAACAGATAGCAATATTTCAAGCAGTTAAAACAAGGTTCACATACCGGGGCAAGCATATATATATATATATATATATATATATATATATATATATATATATATATATATATATATATATATATATATATATTGTTATTTTTTTCTTTTTTTTTTTTTTTTGGATGTTAGGATTTAGGATGGTATTTACTCGCGCATAGTTTTGAATGTTATTTCCGAATCTCTCCTTTAACATGTCTGAAGGGGACACTGTATTACTTAAAACGTGAATTACCGTCTTCAAACCTGTTAACAGTGAGCAGTTACCTTGGGATTACACCCCAGGTTCAGACGCATTGATTGGACTAATGTATCCGCAGGCAACCTAAGACACAACGTTTCAACGGTGTCAGTAGTGCTCAACAGAAAAGAATGCATACAGAAAAATATTGTATACTGGTCATGAGCTTTGGTTTTGGCTAGAGCCGTAACTAAGCATTTAGCTACCGGGGCATGCAAATATATATATATATATATATATATATATATATATATATATATATATATATATATAAATTGCATGCGCCTCCGGTTGAAGCAAACGGAGGTGGATTGAAAGACTCCATATCGCAGCTACAGGGGCATGCAAGACTCCACATCGCAGCTACAGGGGCAGAAAATGTTATTTTTTTTTCTTTTTCATTTTTGGATGTTAGTAGTTAGGATGGTATTTACTCGCGCATAGTTTTGAATGTTATTTCTGAATCTCTCCTTTAACAAGTCTGAAGGGGACACTGTATTACTTAAAAAGTGAATTAACGTCTTCAAACCTGTTAACAGTGAGCAGTTACCTTGGGATTACACCCCAGGTTCAGACGCATTGATTGGACTAATGTATCCGCAGGCGACCTAAGACTCACCGTTTTAACGGTGTCAGTAGTGCTCAACAGAAAAGAATACATACAGAAAAATATTGTATACTGGCCATGGGCTTTGGTTTTGCCCAGAGACGTAACTAAGCATTTAGCTACCGGGGCATGCAAATATATATATATATATATATATATATATATATATATATATATATATATATATATATATATATATATATATATATATATATATATATATATATAAATTGCATGCGCCTCCGGTTGAAGCAAACGGAGGTGGATTGAAAGACTCCATATCGCAGCTACAGGGGCATGCAAGACTCCACATCGCAGCTACAGGGGCAGAAAATGTTATTTTTTTTTTCTTTTTTTCTTTTTCATTTTTGGATGTTAGTAGTTAGGATGGTATTTACTCGCGCATAGTTTTGAATGTTATTTCTGAATCTCTCCTTTAACAAGTCTGAAGGGGACACTGTATTACTTAAAAAGTGAATTAACGTCTTCTGACCTGTTAACAGTGAGCAGTTACCTTGGGATTACACCCCAGGTTATATATATATATATATATATATATATATATATATATATATATATATATATATATATATATATAAAAATTGCATGCGCCTCCGGTAGAAGCCAACGGAGGTGGATGGAAAGACTCCAGATCACAACTACAGGGGCATGCAAGACTCCATATCGCAGCTACCGGGGCATAAAATGTTATTTTTTTTTCTTTTTTTCTTTTTTCTTTTTGAATGTTAGTAGTTAGGATGGTATTTACTCGCGCATAGTTTTGAATGTTATTTCCCAATCTCTCCTTTAACATGTCTGAAGGGGACACTGTATTACTTAAAACGTGAATTAACGTCTTCATACCTGTTAACAGTGAGCAGTTACCTTGGGATTACACCCCAGGTTCAGACGCATTGATTGGACTAATGTATCCGCAGGCGACCTAAAACTCACCGTTTCAACGGTGTCAGTAGTCCTCAACAGAAAAGAATGCATACAGAAAAAATATTGTATACTGGCCATGGGCTTTGGTTTTGCCCAGAGCCGTAACTAAGCATTTAGCTACCGGGGCATGCAATATATATATATATATATATATATATATATATATATATATATATATATATATATATATATATATATATATATACATAAATTGCATGCGCCTCCGGTTGAAGCAAACGGAGGTGAATGGAAAGACTCCATATCACAACTATAGGGGCATGCAAGACTCCATATCGCAGCTACCGGGGCATAAAATGTTATTTTTTTTTCCTTTTTTTTTTTTTTTTTTTGTATGTTAGGAGTTAGGATGGTATTTTCAACGGTGTCAGTAGTGCTCAACAGAAAAGAATGCATACAGAAAAAATATTGTATACTGGCCATGGGCTTTGATTTGCCCAGAGCCGTAACTAAGCATTTATCTACCGGGGCATGCAGATATATATATATATATATATATATATATATATATATATATATATATATATATATATATATATATATATATATAAATTGCATGCGCCTCCGGTTGAAGCAAACGGAGGTGGATGGAAAGACTCCATATCACAAATACAGGGGCATGCAAGACTCCATATCGCAGCTACCGGCGCATAAAATATTATTTATTTTCTTTTTTTTCTGGATGTTAGGAGTTAGCATGGTATTTACTGGCGCATAGTTTTGAATGTTATTTCTGAAACTCTCCTTTAACAAGTCTGAAGGGGACACTGTATTATTTAAAACGTGAATTAACGTCTTCAAACCTGTTAACAGTGAGCAGTTACCTTGGGATTACACCCCAGGTTCAGACGCATTGATTGGACTAATGTATCCGCAGGCGACCTAAGACTCACCGTTTCAACGGTGTCAGTAGTCCTCAACAGAAAAGAATGCATACAGAAAAAATATTGTATACTGGCCATTGGCTTTGGTTTTGCCCAGAGCCGTAACTAAGGATTTAGCTACCGGGGCATGCAAATATATATATATATATATATATATATATATATATATATATATATATATATAAATTGCATGCGCCTCCGGTTGAAGCAAACGGAGGTGGATGGAAAGACTCCATATCGAAGCTACAGGGGCATGCAAGACTCCACATCGCAGCTGCAGGGGCATAAAATGTTTGCATACAGAATGCATACAGAAAAATATTGTATACTGGCCATGGGCTTTGGTTTTGCCCAGAGCCGTAACTAAGCATTTAGCTACCGGGGCATGCAAATATATATATATATATGTATCCGCAGGCGACCTAAGACTCACCGTTTCAACGGTGTCAGTAGTCCTCAACAGAAAAGAATGCATACAGAAAAAATATTGTATACTGGCCATGGGCTTTGGTTTTGCCCAGAGCCGTAACTAAGCATTTAGCTACCGGGGCATGCAAATATATATATATATATATATATATATATATATATATATATATATATATATATATATATATAAAAATTGCATGCGCCTCCGGTTGAAGCAAACGGAGGTGGATGGAAAGACTCCATATCACAACTACAGGGGCATGCAAGACTCCATATCGCAGCTACCGGGGCATAAAATGTTTTTTTTTTTCTTTTTTTTTTGGATGTTAGGAGTTAGGATGGTATTTACTCGCGCATAGTTTTGAATGTTATTTCTGAAACTCTCCTTTAACAAGTCTGAAGGGGACACTGTATTATTTAAAACGTGAATTAACGTCTTCAAACCTGTTAACAGTGAGCAGTTACCTTGGGATTACACCCCAGGTTCAGACGCATTGATTGGACTAATGTATCCGCAGGCGACGTAAGACTCACCGTTTCAACGGTGTCAGTAGTCCTCAACAGAAAAGAATGCATACAGAAAAAATATTGTATACTGGCCATGGGCTTTGGTTTTGCCCAGAGCCGTAACTAAGCATTTAGCTACCGGGGTATGCAATATATATATATATATATATATATATATATATATATATATATATATATATATATATATATATAAATTGCATGCGCCTCCGGTTGAAGCAAACGGAGGTGGATGGAAAGACTCCATATCACAACTACAGGGGCATGCAAGACTCCATATCGCAGCTACCGGGGCATAAAATGTTATTTATTTTCTTTTTGTTTTTTTTGGATGTTAGGAGTTAGGATGGTATTTACTCGCACATAGTTTTGAATGTTATTTCTGAAACTCTCCTTTAACAAGTCTGAAGGGGACACTGTATTATTTAAAACGTGAATTAACGTCTTCAAATCTGTTAACAGTGAGCAGTTACCTTGGGATTACACCCCAGGTTCAGACGCATTGATTGGACTAATGTATCCGCAGGCGACCTAAGACTCACCGTTTCAACGGTGTCAGTAGTCCTCAACAGAAAAGAATGCATACAGAAAAAATATTGTATACTGGTCATGGGCTTTGGTTTTGCCCAGAGCCGTAACTAAGCATTTAGCTACCGGGGCATGCAAATATATATATATATATATATATATATATATATATATATATATATATATATATATATATATATATATAAAAAGATGATTTCCATTACACGAGAGTAGATGTTAAAACTTCATGCTGATTTGAACTCGGCTCTCGCCAAGATAAGCACCAACTAAGACGTAGCTTTACAGTAAACTAATGTGATCCATATGCGTCTCCATCCATTTACGTTTCCTTCCATATGATGATGTAGATATCCTTCTGTCTGGTGTTAATGGCTGAAGTGTAATGCTGGCTCCAGGGATCAGCTTATTTTGCCTCCCTGGCGCATCAGCACAAACAACGGCTGCGATGCTGGCTCCGGGGATCAACCAAAGTGCGGCCTCCCCAGTGCATCAGCATGACAACCGTCTGGATTGAGCTAAGTAGGGTACATCTCTGGGGTTTTCAAGTGGGCACCTTCCATCCTCAGTGTTTCGTCGACTAGCCCACGACACCTCAAGAGGGCTCGACGGTGATTCTGGCGTCCCAGCATCACCCCCCTCCGTCCCCCACTCAACTCAGCCCAGCTTACTTACCTGTCCCCAGCCAGAATCTTTCCGTCTCAACCACAGCCAGTTGCTGCTCCTCTCTGCTGCTTCAGATAAGTTCTTCACTGTGCGACGCAACTCTTGGCCACTGAATCCGACGTCTCTGAGAAACCGGGTTGTAGAGTGTGCCACAAATCCTCGACAACCCACTTCCACTGGGTAAACCCGAACTCTCCATCCTCGCTGTTCCGCTTCAGTGGCTAGTTGAGCATACCGCAGTTTCTTCCTCTCATACGCCTCATCTACAGCGTCCTCCCATGGCACTGTTAACTCTACCAGGTGAACAAGGCGTGCTGATCCAGACCACAAGACAATATCTGGTCGAAGGTTAGTGGTGGCAATCTCAGGTGGAAAAATAAGCCGTTGACCAACATCTGCCAGCATATTCCAGTCTCTAGCAGCTTCCAGTTGTCCTGGGCGAGGATTGGTTTTAACACCTTTTCTTGGTGGTTGCTCTCCTGGGCGGAGGAATGTTGTCTTTTGTATGTAATGTTTTGATGGAACAGGTGGCAACTTATTGGTCATGTTACGCTTGTCTTCCAATGCTAAGGCCAAACATCGCAGCACCTGGTCATGGCGCCAAGTAAACCGTCCTTGGCTAAGAGCCACCTTACATCCTGTCAAAATGTGCCTTAATGTTGCAGGTGATGAACACAAAGGACATGAGGGATCCTCTCCTACCCAGAGGTTTAGGTTCTGTGGTGATGGGAGAACATCATATGTTGACCTGATGAGGAAACTGATCCTGCTCTGTTCCATTGACCATAGGTCTTGCCAGCCAATCTTGCGTTGTTCCACACTCTCCCATCTCATCCATTCTCCCTGTTTGGCCTGGGAAATGGCCTTTATACACCTCATCCTCTCCTCCTGCTTTTGCACCTCGTTGACTACCAGCTTCCTTCTTTGAGCTGGGGCCGCCTTGTGCCATGTAGGAGGAGTTGAACTGAAACCAAGACCCCCTCTTCCATGCTGAACTTGCCCCATGATATCACCAATTCGAAGGGCAGCCTTTGCATCTTCCACAGCTTTCTTTGCCGCCCACTTTCTTCCAGTTTTCAACACAGGTGCTGCCTCCCTTACGCATTTATCGCGTGACTCTACTAATGTCATTTCCAGTCTGACCTTGGCGCACTTAAACTCCTCGGTTAGAGCAGAGACTGGTAGCTGCAGTATTCCTTTACCATAAAGTCCCACTCTGCTGAGGCAGCGTGGAACTCCCAACCATTTCCTGATGTATGAACTGATTAAAGCTTCCAGCATCTCTACTGTTGTCAAAGAAACCTCGTACACAGTCAGTGGCCACAGCAACCTCGGCAGTAGACCAAACTGAAAGCGCCAGAGTTTTAGTTTACCTGGTAGAGCGCAGCTGTCTATGCTCTTCAACCCTTCAACTGCTTGTTGTCTGACTTCTCCCACACGAACTGTGTCCTTTAGATCCCCGTCGTACCATCTCCCAAGACTCTTCACTGGCTTCTCAGACACTGTTGGTATTGCCTCACCATTAATATATATATATATTGCATGCGCCTCCGGTTGAAGCAAACGGAGGTGAATGGAAAGACTCCATATCACAACTACAGGGGCATGCAAGACTCCATATCGCAGCTACCGGGGCATAAAATGTTATTTATTTTCTTTTTTTTCTTTTTTTTTTTTTTGGATGTTAGGAGTTAGGATGGTATTTACTCGCGCATAGTTTTGAATATTATTTCTGAAACTCTCCTTTAACAAGTCTGAAGGGGACACTGTATTATTTAAAACGTGAATTAACGTCTTCAAACCTGTTAACAGTGAGCAGTTACCTTGGGATTACACCCCAGGTTCAGACGCATTGATTGGACTAATGTATCCGCAGGCGACCTAAGACTCACCGTTTCAACTGTGTCAGTAGTGCTCAACAGAAAAGAATGCATACAGAAAAATATTGTATACTGGCCATGGGCTTTGGTTTTGCCAGAGCCGTAACTAAGCATTTAGCTACCGGGGCATGCAAATATATATATATATATATATATATATATATATATATATATATATATATATATATATATAAATTGCATGCGCCTCCGGTTGAAGCAAACGGAGGTGGATGGAAAGACTACATATCACAACTACAGGGGCATGCAAGACAGACTCCATATCGCAGCTACCGGGGCATAAAATGTTATTTTTTTTCCTTTTTTTTTTTTTTTTTTGGATGTTAGGAGTTAGGATGGTATTTACTCGCGCATAGTTTTGAATGTTATTTCTGAAACTCTCCTTTAACAAGTCTGAAGGGGACACTGTATTATTTAAAACGTGAATTAACGTCTTCAAACCTGTTAACAGTGAGCAGTTACCTTGGGATTACACCCCAGGTTCAGACGCATTGATTGGACTAATGTATCCGCAGGCGACCTAAGACTCACCGTTTCAACGCTGTCAGTAGTCCTCAACAGAAAAGAATGCATACAGAAAAATATTGTATACTGGCCATGGGCTTTGGTTTTGCCCAGAGCCGTAACTAAGCATTTAGCTACCGGGGCATGCAAATATATATATATATATATATATATATATATATATATATATATATATATATATATATATATATATATAAATTGCATGCGCCTCCGGTTGAAGCAAACGGAGGTGGATGGAAAGACTCCATATCACAACTACAGGGGCATGCAAGACTCCATATCGCAGCTACCGGGGCATAAAATGTTTTTTTTTTTTTTTTTTTTTTTTTGGATGTTAGGAGTTAGGATGGTATTTACTCGCGCATAGTTTTGAATGTTATTTCTGAAACTCTCCTTAACAAGTCTGAAGGGGACACTGTATTATTTAAAACGTGAATTAACGTCTTCAGACCTGTTAACAGTGAGCAGTTACCTTGGGATTACACCCCAGATTCAGACGCATTGATTGGACTAATGTATCCGCAGGCGACCTAAGACGCACCGTTTCAACGGTGTCAGTAGTGCTCAACAGAAAAGAATGCATACAGAAAAATATTGTATACTGGCCATGGGCTTTGGTTTTGCCCAGAGCCGTAACTAAGCATTTAGCTACCGGGGCATGCAAATATATATATATATATATATATATATATATATATATATATATATATATATATATATATATATATATATATATAAATTGCATGCGCCTCCGGTTGAAGCAAACGGAGGTGGATGGAAAGACTCCATATCACCACTACAGGGGCATGCAAGACTCCATATCGCAGCTACCGGCGCATAAAATGTTATTTATTTTCTTTTTTTTTTTGGATGTTAGGAGTTAGGATGGTATTTACTCGCGCATAGTTTTGAATGTTATTTCTGAAACTCTCCTTTAACAAGTCTGAAGGGGACACTGTATTATTTAAAACGTGAATTAACGTCTTCAAACCTGTTAACAGTGAGCAGTTACCTTGGGATTACACCCCAGGTTCAGACGCATTGATTGGACTAATGTATCCGCAGGCGACGTAAGACTCACCGTTTCAACGGTTTCAGTAGTCCTCAACAGAAAAGAATGCATACAGAAAAATATTGTATACTGGCCATGGGCTTTGGTTTTGCCCAGAGCCGTAACTAAGCATTTAGCTACCGGGGCATGCAAATATATATATATAAATTGTATGCGCCTCCGGTTGAAGCAAACGGAGGTGGATGGAAAGACTCCATATCGCAGCTACAGGGGCATGCAAGACTCCACATCGCAGCTACAGGGGCATAAAATGTTATTTTTTTTCTTTTTTTCTTTTTTATTTTTGGATGTTAGTAGTTAGGATGGTATTTTCAACGGTGTCAGTAGTGCTCAACAGAAAAGAATGCATACAGAAAAATATTGTATACTGGCCATGGGCTTTGATTTGCCCAGAGCCGTAACTAAGCATTTAGCTACCGGGGCATGCAAATATATATATATATATATATATATATATATATATATATATATATATATATATATATATATATATATATAAATTGCATGCGCCTCCGGTTGAAGCAAACGGAGGTGGATGGAAAGACTCCATATCACAACTACAGGGGCATGCAAGACTCCATATCGCAGCTACCGGGCAATGTTCTTTTTTTCCTTTTTTTTTTTGGATGTTAGGAGTTAGGATAGTATTTACTCGCGCATAGTTTTGAATGTTATTTCTGAAACTCTCCTTTAACAAGTCTGAAGGGGACACTGTATTATTTAAAACGTGAATTAACGTCTTCAAACCTGTTAACAGTGAGCAGTTACCTTGGGATTACACCCCAGGTTCAGACGCATTGATTGGACTAATGTATCCGCAGGCGACCTAAAACTCACCGTTTCAACGGTGTCAGTAGTGCTCAACAGAAAAGAATGCAAACAGAAAAATATTGTATACTGGCCATGGGCTTTGGTTTTGCCCAGAGCCGTAGCTAAGCATTTAGCTACCGGGCCATGCAAATATATATATATATATATATATATATATATATATATATATATATATATATATATATATATATATATATATATATAAATTGCATGCGCCTCCGGTTGAAGCAAACGGAGGTGGATGGAAAGACTCCATATCGCAGCTACAGGGGCATGCAATACTCCACATCGCAGCTACAGGGGCATAAAATGTTATTTTTTTTCTTTTTTATTTTTTTATTTTTGGATGTTAGTAGTTAGGATGGTATTTTCAACGGTGTCAGTAGTGCTCAACAGAAAAGAATGCATACAGAAAAATATTGTATACTGGCCATGGGCTTTGATTTGCCCAGAGCCGTAACTAAGCATTTAGCTACCGGGGCATGCAAATATATATATATATATATATATATATATATATATATATATCCGCATATATATATATATATGCAATTTTTATATATATATAAAAATTGCATGCGCCTCCGGTTGAAGCAAACGGAGGTGGATGGAAAGACTCCATATCACAACTACAGGGGCATGCAAGACTCCATATCGCAGCTACCGGGGCATAAAATGTTATTTATTTTCTTTTTTTTCTTTTTTTTTTGGATGTTAGGAGTTAGGATGGTATTTACTCGCGCATAGTTTTGAATGTTATTTCTGAAACTCTCCTTTAACAAGTCTGAAGGGGACACTGTATTATTTAAAACGTGAATTAACGTCTTCAAACCTGTTAACAGTGAGCAGTTACCTTGGGATTACACCCCAGGTTCAGACGCATTAATTGGACTAATGTATCCGCAGGCGACCTAAGACTCACCGTTTCAACGGTGTCAGTAGTGCTCAACAGAAAATAATGCATACAGAAAAATATTGTATACTGGCCATGGGCTTTGGTTTTGCCCAGAGCCGTAACTAAGCATTTAGCTACCGGGGCATGCAAATATATATATATATATATATATATATATATATATATATATATATATATATATATATATATATATATAAATTGCATGCGCCTCCGGTTGAAGCAAACGGAGGTGGATGGAAAGACTCCATATCACCACTACAGGGGCATGCAAGACTCCATATCGCAGCTACCGGGGCATAAAATGTTATTTATTTTCTTTTTTTTTTTTTTGGATGTTAGGAGTTAGGATGGTATTTACTCGCCCATAGTTTTGAATGTTATTTCTGAAACTCTCCTTTAACAAGTCTGAAGGGGACACTGTATTATTTAAAACGTGAATTAACGTCTTCAAACCTGTTAACAGTGAGCAGTTATCCTTGGGATTACACCCCAGGTTCAGACGCATTGATTGGACTAATGTATCCGCAGGCGACCTAAGACTCACCGTTTCAACGGTGTCAGTAGTCCTCAACAGAAAAGAATGCATACAGAAAAAATATTGTATACTGGCCATGGGCTTTGGTTTTGCCAGAGCCGTAACTAAGCATTTAGCTACCGGGGCATGCAAATATATATATATATATATATATATATATATATATATATATATATATATATATATATATAAATTGCATGCGCCTCCGGTTGAAGCAAACGGAGGTGGATGGAAAGATTCCATATCACAACTACAGGGGCATGCAAGACTCCATATCGCAGCTACCGGGGCATAAAATGTTATTTTTTTTCCTTTTTTTTTTTTTTTTTTTTTTTGGATGTTAGGAGTTAGGATGGTATTTACTCGCGCATAGTTTTGAATGTTATTTCTGAAACTCTCCTTTAACAAGTCTGAAGGGGACACTGTATTATTTAAAACGTGAATTAACGTCTTCAAACCTGTTAACAGTGAGCAGTTACCTTGGGATTACACCCCAGGTTCAGACGCATTGATTGGACTAATGTATCCGCAGGCGACCTAAAACTCACCGTTTCAACGGTGTCAGTAGTGCTCAACAGAAAAGAATGCAAACAGAAAAATATTGTATACTGGCCATGGGCTTTGGTTTTGCCCAGAGCCGTAGCTAAGCATTTAGCTACCGGGCCATGCAATATATATATATATATATATATATATATATATATATATATATATATATATATATATATATATATATATATATATAAATTGCATGCGCCTCCGGTTGAAGCAAACGGAGGTGGATGGAAAGACTCCATATCGCAGCTACAGGGGCATGCAATACTCCACATCGCAGCTACAGGGGCATAAAATGTTATTTTTTTTCTTTTTTATTTTTTTATTTTTGGATGTTAGTAGTTAGGATGGTATTTTCAACGGTGTCAGTAGTGCTCAACAGAAAAGAATGCATACAGAAAAATATTGTATACTGGCCATGGGCTTTGATTTGCCCAGAGCCGTAACTAAGCATTTAGCTACCGGGGCATGCAAATATATATATATATATATATATATATATATATATATATATATATATATATATATATATATAAAAATTGCATGCGCCTCCGGTTGAAGCAAACGGAGGTGGATGGAAAGACTCCATATCACAACTACAGGGGCATGCAAGACTCCATATCGCAGCTACCGGGGCATAAAATGTTATTTATTTTCTTTTTTTTCTTTTTTTTTTGGATGTTAGGAGTTAGGATGGTATTTACTCGCGCATAGTTTTGAATGTTATTTCTGAAACTCTCCTTTAACAAGTCTGAAGGGGACACTGTATTATTTAAAACGTGAATTAACGTCTTCAAACCTGTTAACAGTGAGCAGTTACCTTGGGATTACACCCCAGGTTCAGACGCATTAATTGGACTAATGTATCCGCAGGCGACCTAAGACTCACCGTTTCAACGGTGTCAGTAGTGCTCAACAGAAAATAATGCATACAGAAAAATATTGTATACTGGCCATGGGCTTTGGTTTTGCCCAGAGCCGTAACTAAGCATTTAGCTACCGGGGCATGCAAATATATATATATATATATATATATATATATATATATATATATATATATATATATATATATATATATATATATATATATATATATATAAATTGCATGCGCCTCCGGTTGAAGCAAACGGAGGTGGATGGAAAGACTCCATATCACCACTACAGGGGCATGCAAGACTCCATATCGCAGCTACCGGGGCATAAAATGTTATTTATTTTCTTTTTTTTTTTTTTGGATGTTAGGAGTTAGGATGGTATTTACTCGCCCATAGTTTTGAATGTTATTTCTGAAACTCTCCTTTAACAAGTCTGAAGGGGACACTGTATTATTTAAAACGTGAATTAACGTCTTCAAACCTGTTAACAGTGAGCAGTTATCCTTGGGATTACACCCCAGGTTCAGACGCATTGATTGGACTAATGTATCCGCAGGCGACCTAAGACTCACCGTTTCAACGGTGTCAGTAGTCCTCAACAGAAAAGAATGCATACAGAAAAAATATTGTATACTGGCCATGGGCTTTGGTTTTGCCAGAGCCGTAACTAAGCATTTAGCTACCGGGGCATGCAAATATATATATATATATATATATATATATATATATATATATATATATATATATATATATATATATATATATATAAATTGCATGCGCCTCCGGTTGAAGCAAACGGAGGTGGATGGAAAGATTCCATATCACAACTACAGGGGCATGCAAGACTCCATATCGCAGCTACCGGGGCATAAAATGTTATTTTTTTTCCTTTTTTTTTTTTTTTTTTTTTTTGGATGTTAGGAGTTAGGATGGTATTTACTCGCGCATAGTTTTGAATGTTATTTCTGAAACTCTCCTTTAACAAGTCTGAAGGGGACACTGTATTATTTAAAACGTGAATTAACGTCTTCAAACCTGTTAACAGTGAGCAGTTACCTTGGGATTACACCCCAGGTTCAGACGCATTGATTGGACTAATGTATCCGCAGGCGACCTAAAACTCACCGTTTCAACGGTGTCAGTAGTGCTCAACAGAAAATAATGCATACAGAAAAATATTGTATACTGGCCATGGGCTTTGGTTTTTCCCAGAGCCGTAACTAAGCATTTAGCTACCGGGGCATGCAAATATATATATATATATATATATATATATATATATATATATATATATATATATATATAAATTGCATGCGCCTCCGGTTGAAGCAAACGGAGGTGGATGGAAAGACTCCATATCGCAGCTACAGGGGCATGCAAGACTCCACATCGCAGCTACAGGGGCATAAAATGTTATTTTTTTTCTTTTTTTCTTTTTTATTTTTGGATGTTAGTAGTTAGGATGGTATTTTCAACGGTGTCAGTAGTGCTCAACAGAAAAGAATGCATACAGAAAAATATTGTATACTGGCCATGGGCTTTGATTTGCCCAGAGCCGTAACTAAGCATTTAGCTACCGGGGCATGCAAATATACATATATATATATATATATATATATATATATATATATATATATATATATATATATATATATATATAAATTGCATGCGCCTCCTGTTGAAGCAAACGGAGGTGGATGGAAAGACTCCATATCACAACTACAGGGGCATGCAAGACTCCATATCGCAGCTACCGGGGCATAAAATGTTATTTATTTTCTTTTTTTTCTTTTGATGTTAGAAGTTAGGATGGTATTTACTCGCCCATAGTTTTGAATGTTATTTCTGAAACTCTCCTTTAACAAGTCTGAAGGGGACACTGCATTATTTAAAACGTGAATTAACGTCTTCAAACCTGTTAACAGTGAGCAGTTATCCTTGGGATTACACCCCAGGTTCAGACGCATTGATTGGACTAATGTATCCGCAGGCGACCTAAGACTCACCGTTTCAACGGTGTCAGTAGTGCTCAACAGAAAAGAATGCATACAGAAAAATATTGTATACTGGCCATGGGCTTTGCTTTTGCCCAGAGCCGTAACTAAGCATTTAGCTACCGGGGCATGCAAATTATATATATATATATAATTTGTTTGTTTATTTAGCAGGCGCCTTTATCTAAGGCGACTTACAGAGACTAGGGTGTGTGAACTATGCATCAGCTGCAGAGTCACTTACAACTACGTCTCGCCCGAAAGACGGAGCACAAGGAGGTTAAGTGACTTGCTCATGGTCACACAATATATATAATATCCGTATCATGAGTGTTTGTTTGTTTTGTCTAAGTATTACTTGTTATTATTAGACAGCTAACACATTCTGGAGCTGTTGCCAGAGTCCAGCGCAAACCCGGAACAGCACAATACTTGTATCACAAATAACTGTATTGTCACCACGAGCACTAATTCACGCACTATCGACTTGTGTATGTGCTTTGTGTTTCGTGTGGGTGTACAATAAACAGGACTATTATTTCGGGACAAACCCGGGGATTACAGTCCGTAATACACACCACTGTATTACTTACCATCATTATTGTTTACTGTTTGTTCTGCCGACAGGCACTGGACATACAAACGCATTAAACTACTATGCACCTGGATTATAATTGTCTGTCTGTTCATTGATCACTTGCACCTGCACACTGTTAGCCACTTTGGCATACCCATATAACATTAAGTTATATTATGAACTTGCTAATGCATTTGTACTTTACTGTCTGGGACAGAAGCTTTTTTATGTCTGTGATCCATATTGCATCGTTTTTTGTTGTATGTTCCAACAGATGTTTGAATGTTAATTAAAATGATCATTAACAACAGTGAGATTAAATTATTATCTCTCGCATGTGATTTCTGTCATATGGTACAAGGCAATAAAAGCATACACAGCTTAACAAGCCTCATGCCCAGCTATGATCAGCAAAGAAAAAAGCCTACATAAAGTGTTCAGATAAGTTATATAGTTCATACAGTATATAGAACGGTAAAAAACAGTATAGGCTTTGTAATAACCGCAGACAGATGGACACACTGACTTACATTTTTATATGGCAGATCCACAATCGGGAGAATATATATTTTTCCCTCCATAATGAATTAGAAAGTGCAACACGAATCATTGAATATAAAAGCTTTTTTTTTAAATGCAATTCTCAAGTCTGCAAAACATAAAAGTGCCTAATTTTGGTTTGAAACTGGAAAATTAATGGTTACCATGCAAAGGCATGATGGAAAATACTTTACAGTGACTGCATCTGTATTTGTCACCTTCTTCTTTACATTTTTGGTGCAAACTCGTTTTTGAGCAAAACCGTGCTCAGTTCTTCTCAGTGCTGTGAAAGAGCAGGCTGGAAATGTCTGCACCACGCTCCACTCCAGCAACTACGCCGCTCCGCTCCCCCCACTCCATATATAATTGGCTCGCTCTGCTCCGCTCACTCTCTCTGTCCCCAACGCAGGGCCGGATTAACCAATATGCCAATAACACCATTCGCCATGTGCATAGGGCCCCCAAAATATGGGTTAACGTAGGGCCCCCATGTCCTTTAATCCGGCCCTGGTCTGGATGCAGGTTCAATTAAACAATTTGGGTTGGAACAAAGACCAGGAATGGAAGAGACAACTTTGACCTCGCCTGACCTAAAGGAATTATCTGTCACTTCTGTGTCTAACAGCAGATGCAGCATGTATAGAAGTGACATTGCATAGCATTTGCCTATAAAACTGTGCATAACAGCATTTGCTGGTGTTTTGTGGTATTTACTGCTATGACCAGTAGTTTAACAAGGATTGAATGACACAAGTACTGTACATCATTCCTTTCTTCAGTAGCTGTGTTTTGAAGGACTTGGGTAAAGGTTCTCTGACACACCCAGGAACAGAAATTAAACCACAGGAAATAAGGTATGAAACAATTTACAGATTTTAGTCCTTATTGCCTAACATTTACAAAAGACAAAAAAACAATAAATTATATAACAAATAGCAGCATGTAAACTCTAAACTATTTCTATTACCACATACTAGCCTTTTAAACAAGTTATAACTGATTCCAGTTTTGAACATAGCTTTGCTATCTTTATGGTGTCACACACACGCACACCACCCTCAGGTTCAGCTCCTCGAGTAAAACTTACCAAATATACATACCAATTTCACCTACAATATTTAAACACCTACTTTTATTATTATTATTATTATTATTATTATTATTATTATTATTATTATTATTATTATTATTAATAACTAAAACCAAAAAGCTTAATAGTCTGTTAAGTACATTTTGTTTTTAACACCCTAGTAATAAAACTCCACATATTTCCTGTACAGTCATAGCAAACATAAACGTTGGGTGGAATTAAGGTTACAATTACATGGAATTCTGAGCCATTGCAGTTTTTTATGAGCTTGCCCAGACACACCTTAGCTCGTTATTTCCATACAATATGCTTGACTAAACTCATAGCAAAACCTGGAAGCCCGTTCCATTTTAGTTGCTTTTAAAAAATACCAAACAACAACTTTTTATTTATTTATTTATTTATTTATTTAATGCACAAAGTCTGTAGTAATCATATTTTTTTGTTATTTATTACTTGGCTGCTATAAGAACAGCAGCACCATTTTTCAGATTTAATCAAGAGGGTTTAAAATACTAAAATAATTTTTTGAAATACTAAAACAAACTAAAAAAAATCATTTTGACTATTTTTTTATGTAGAACACATTAAAAAAAAAAATACAGTGGGGGGAAGTCCATTCAATTCCAGAGGTCGCTGATTTGTGTCAGTCATCACTGCTTAACCGCGGAGTCAAGTCAGATTTGATGTCTTAATAAGTATTATCAAAGGCAGCATTGCTGTACTCATAACGGTCATGGTCCACATAAGTTTTGGCAAAGTTCTGCTTACTGGCCTCGGGTGTGGATTCAAAGCCATGGTTAGAGTAATGAGAGCTGTAGCCAGTGTTTAAGGCCTTACTCAATACAGGTGGCTTGGTTCTTGCGCCACTGATCTGGTATGATGGAATCCTATCACGATGCAGTCCTCTGACTGTGTCAAAGCCTTGGCCTCTCTCTAGGGTAGAGTCTTCCGCTGGCTTTTTACGTTTGACACAGCAGATGCACTTATTCCTGGAAACAAAACAAAACCAAAAAAAATACAATTAGTTACTGACTGTTATACATACAGTATAAGAGTATTATCTTATATCAATTTCTATATCTTATGTAACTTAATGCAGTAGATTCTACAATCAAATTCATACCTTACAAGAAAAGTAACTGGTGCATTTATCAGTGTGTTTAAAATTGAAAAATAACACAGAGACACAAAAAAGTGCTTAATTTTCTTACCCTTTCATGAAGGTGACAGCCATGAGTAAGATGGTAAATATAGAGGAGATAATGCAAACTATGGCAATCTTGAGCCACACTAAAATATAAACAATATAAAAAAAGTTCATTTCAGATAGGCAAATCACATTGAGAGTATAAGGTATTATATTTGAGTGGGGAGTGACTGCTTACATTTCTCATCCTTGATTACTGGAATAAAGTCTGTGACTGCCAAAAAGAAAAGAAAAAAAGATTCAAAATCCAATTGTTTTATGCAACTATTAAACAGTTCATATCATATCCTGTAGGATTTGTTATAGTTCTTGAAAGTATTACAAATAAATCTTACTATTTGGGTTGAAGCAGTAGGCTGAAGCAAGCTGGCTGGGTTTGTTGACACATGGAGTAACTGTCAGCTTTCCACTGGAGAACTGAACCACGTCCTTGTCTTTGCTCCACGCAGGTCTGTAAGGAGAAAGACAATGCAGTATACTGAGGGATCGACCTTCAACTCTATATTAATCCCACTGATGTCACACAGATTCCCTCCCTCCTGATTAACATCATATAATACAAGTATGCTGGACTGTAATAGACCAGCTTCAAGGATGAGATCCTCCACTGTTTAAATCAGGGGTGTCAAATCACTGTCCTCGAGGACCATTCCACTCCAGGTTTAACAGGTAAAATTATATAGTAAACTACTTCAGGGTCTGGATCTAGCTTTAATTGGTTCAATTAACCCTTTAAGGTACAAAGGAAGTATGTGTCCCACGAATAAAATTATGCTAACTTTTTTTTTTTTTTTTGCAATGAGGCGCATGAAACATGGTTTAAAATGTACTGACAGGTTGGATCTGGTCATCCAAATTGTCAGTTTCCTCCCTGTGTCACTTGAGTCACTCTCAAATGTATTTTAAGAAGAAACTGTTTCAACAGCCGCTCAAATCCCAGTGTACCTTAAGGGTTTAAACAATTTAGAACAGAGCTGGAACAAAGACCAGGAGTGGAAGGGCCAGCTTTGGCCAACCCTGATTTAGATCAAGACAAAAAATAAAACAAATAGTGGTATATTGTTTTTGTAGATTTTTTAGGTGTCAGTCTAGTTCCAAAGAAAAGGTTTGTCAGCACTGCAGAGTGCCATTGAGATAATAAGGCCCTTAGGGAGTTTCTCTGCCCCCCTACCCCCACCCCACCCCACCCCACCCTGCCCCGCCCGCAATGAAAAGCAGTTTTATTACTTACATGCCGTCAGGGATGGGTGTGGATGTACTACTCAGTTGTTTCTTTGATGCCAAGCTATCACCAAGGGATAAACACCGTTGCATAGCTTCACTGTATGTCATGGTACTGTTCCCAAATGGAGGATAGACCACGTATACATCTGTAAAAGACACTGTGTGAAGAAACAGAGCCGAACTGATTTTTACCACTGTATTCCAAAACCTCTTCAGTATTGTCATATCCTTTGCTGTTATGTTTTAATTCTGAATAGGTGTTATACATGGAACTGGTTGTACAGTTAACTAGATCAGGAAGATGCACAGAAATCTTTTTGGGAAATGAAAGACTTGTAAAGGAACTGAGCAGAGACCAAGCAACATTGTATTATTGTACATCTTACCACGCCAATCTCAATCAGCTTTGCAATATTTGTTTTAGTGTTTTGTGGTATTTACTGTATTGTACATAACAAAGAATTGTTTTTAAGAAAGTGTTTTACAAACGATGTACATGTGTAGCAGTACAGTAAAGCACACAAACTAAATTAACCAGCTTATAAATCAAATAACCAGGCATTTCCACTAGAACACACTAGCTCTCGAACTCAAGAGACCCGAGATGGTTACTATTGGTTTTGTAGCAGTAGGCACTGGGTGCAGTGTAGTATCCACAGGGCCCTTTTTTAATGATGCCTATATTACTGTTGCCACAAGTCTTGATCGCTGTGGTACGGGCAAGAAGAATTCACTGCTCTTCCACCCATCCATACCTGCCATCGAAAAGTTACATCATGAAAATGAAGGGTGAGCCAAAGCATTTACTTCCATAAAAAAAGTCAAACTGAATGTGGTTCAGAAATAGATTGTAGTATAAAATCTCTGATGCTTTAAAAATTAGGTTTACATGATATGAGAATATTACAAGTACAGAGCAATGTATTCAAATTGTAATGTGGAAGGATCCTTCAAAACACATGTTGTTTTTTTTGTTTTTTTATTGATATTCGATTGCAATGTAAACGGAATTCAATGTATTGGTATGTGGGTTGTGCAGATTATGGGTTATTTTCAATTGACTCAACCAAGATAATGTATTTGATAATGGTAACACCGTGTAACAATTATTTTTTATTTTTTTTTGGTTCCTGGGTATTAAGTGTTATTTCCTAATTGCTTATGCCTCAAAAGTATAGAAAATGGCTATTATTCCCCACAAACTTTGCTTTTGTGACCAGGACAATGATATTTTGAAATTGACCTATTTTCCAGAACATTTCAGATAGATTCAGTGCTGAGTAAACTTGGAGTAACTTCTAGAACTTTCTAGAACTTTCCAGTAATATAAATAGTAGTTTAAATACAGGGGCCTTAAGCCCACCAGTTCAGTTTAGTTCCAGCTGCCTAAGTGGATACATATCTGCATTTTTCTGAGATGGCATCAAGGTCATAAGAGACTTCAAAATGGTGGCATTCCTGATGGGTCTCCAAGGCGGTTTTACCAAGTTTCCCTGCTATCTTTGCCTTTGGGACAGTAGGGACTCCAAGGCGCACTACCACAGGCGGGACTGGCCACAGCGGACCGAGTTCTCTGTGGGGAGGAACAACGTCAAGTGGGAGCCACTGGTGGACCCCCGGAAGGTGCTGATGCCACCACTGCACATCAAATTGGGCCTTATGAAACAATTTGTCAGAGCTCTAGATAAGGAGTCGGCTGCCTTCAAGTACCTTCAAGACTTCTTCCCTAAGCTGTCTGAGGCAAAGGTCAAAGCCGGTGTCTTCGTCGGACCACAGATAAAGAAGATCCTGGAGTGCAATGAATTCCCCAAGAAGCTCACTAGTAAGGAGAAAGCGGCTTGGAACAGCTTTGTCGCAGTGGTTCGGGGCTTCCTGGGAAATCACAAGGCCAAAAACTATGTGGAGCTGGTTGAGACTCTGGTGAAGAACTACGGCACAATGGGCTGTAGGATGTCCCTCAAAGTCCATATCCTTGATGCTCATCTTGATAAATTCAAGGAGAACATGGGAGCGTACTCGGAGGAGCAAGGCGAGCGCTTCCACCAGGATATACTGGACTTTGAACGCCACTACCAAGGACAGTATAACGAGAACATGATGGGAGACTACATTTGGGGGCTGATTCGTGAAAGTGATTTACAGTATAATCGTAAATCTTGAAAAACTACTCACTTCTAAATCTTTTGTAGTCATTTTTGTATTACTTTAGTATAAATACATGTTAATTTGGATTCATATGTTGTTGTTTTTTTGACTTTATGTGAACGAAGAGACACAAATTCGCCCGTTTTCTCATTGAAAATAGGTAAATTTCAAAATATCACTGTCCTGGTCACAAAAGCAAAGTTTGTGGGGAATAATAGCCATTTTCTATGCTTTTGAGGCAGAAGTAATTAGGAAATAACACTTACTACCCAGGAACAAAAATTGTGTTACATAGTGTAATCAAGGTGAAACAGACCCCAATGTAAGAGGTTGAATCATTTGTAAGTACTTCAATTATTTCCATTTTAATATCCTACTATGACCTCTATCACTCTCTATAGTTTTTTTTCTGCTTAGATTACTATTTTTCAGGATTACTATCACATCTTTTTTCAAGCATTGTCTAAAAGCTGAATTTCTGAAGTGAGAACTCTGACCCACTAGGGTGGTGTGCATCTCTAATTTCCAGTTCCTTGTGAAAGATGTTTTTCCATTGACTTTACAGATCAGTTGCAGAGGTGTGGCTGAAATGACTTACACACACCCCCAGTGGCCATTTAGAAAACTTGCTGCATTTCAGAAGTTCAGCTTTTCGAAGTAGAATATTTAATAAGCAGTGCAAACATAAACAGCAGAGAATGACACAAAATGACAAATTAAAAAGTAAGAAATTAAATTAAACATTCTGAAAATTTATATGGTACTGAATGTGTTCAGTTCTAACCACACTCTCAGTGCATACGTTACCTGCAGGTCTGGAAGCTGGTGTTCTGAGCACTGGTCACCTGCTCTAAGGTTGCTAAAGCTGCATTCTGCGACAGACAGTACTCTCTGGATTGAGTGTAATTAAATGTAGTGATACTGGACTCAAAAACCCCTGAAATAACTGGTGAAAAAAAAGAAAGATGTCTTAATGGAAATAAAGAACAAGCCAACATGTACAGTACTAAATAATCCTGGAGCAATGTGGATTAAAGGGAGGTGGAGAAGCTCTGTATTGCTTTACACTTGGGTTTTCGAAACCAACCCTTGACGAGACTAAAATATATTGCCATGCCTCTCTGGCTTTAAATTTGCAGTTCAGTGGCATCTGTGCTTGAAATTGTTTAAGCTATAATGAAACTGTGATCATGTGTTTTTATTTTTCTAATATATTTATTTAGATGTCTCTTTGTATTCGCGAAGCTTTCACTATTGAGCTGTACCTGTGCTGGCCCTGCAGGCCCAAAAGTGAATAAACTAAACTGAACAGCAGATAACCCTTTAAATCCTGTGTCTCTTGTGTAAATGTTTGATACCAGTTAATCAAAATAGATTGCTACAGTAGTGTGAAAATGTATTAGAACACCCCATTGCTTCTGTTGTTTTGATTTGTTGTGCATATGAAATCCAAACCACTGTAACTGATAATCTTGGAAAATTGTCAAATAAGCAAATTAGCAATTGTCTGATTTAATTGATGATAGGCCATGTGTGGAATTCATTAAAAAATAATAAGATAAAAAGGAACACACATACACAAATGGTAAAATGCATGTTACTTTTTTAAAGTTGTTCAAGATGCCTATTAAAGCACAAAGTGATCTAGCATTTTCACAAGAGTGCCTATTGTTTCTACATCACTAATTACTAAGTCTCACACAAAGAGGTTTTCATGCAGGTAGGTATTTAAGGATATAAATGACAAATCGAGGTGTTCTAATAAATTGGCACATTATTGTATAATAGGTTTTAAAAAAAGACAGATATTCTGTCCCTTGAAGGTATAAATACAATCTCACTATATAGTAGACAGACAGACAGAGACAGATAGACGATCTTACCAATGTCATATAGTGAACAGGTAGCAGCGTGCAGAAGGATAGCTAAACAGAACAAAATCCTCATTGTGATACCTATGATATTTGCTATGGAGTGAAGACTTCCAATCGTGTTTGCTCTTCTGTAGTTGCTTAGAAGCCAGTGAATCTATATACTCAAAAAATAAGAACCTGCCGAGGGCACTGGGTTGTCTTTCTAGGTCAGCCAACGCAAGAGACTGTGAAAAAAATGACACACCTTTCCACTTTATAACAACGTACTGATGTAGTACATACCAAAGTCCAAGGTGCAGATGCATTTTCTATATTTATCGTATGATTTATTCGTATCGGACACTAAGCTGATGTATCAGACACTAAGCTGTATTTTTAACACTTTTCTATTGCACATGTTCAAGATCCATTATAGCTCAGGGAGACTGACTAAAGGGCAATGACTGAAAGCATACTTTCTGAAAGCATTAGAAGAATTAAGTATAAAACAAACACAGAACTGCTTAGAACCACAATCTAACTCCTCTAAACAAGCTGCTTCTTGCCAGTGTTGTACCATTATGGTGTTTTTATTCCTTTTAGAGAATCTCAAACAAAGAATTTTAGGAAAAATGTATTTTTGTAGATTATCAAAAAAAGTTACAAGAAATAATTTTTTTTTTCTTTTTTGCAAAACTCCAAAAATGCTAATTCAAACCCTTTGATGCTATGATAGTATTGTCTACAAGGTGCTAGAAATTTCAATATGATAATGAAGAACCTAATTCTAGAAAAGTCTAGAAAATGCTGGATTGTAGGTGAACATTCTTAGAAAGTATAAAAGGGTTAGGCATAGGATGATTGCTGTCATTACCAGTAAGTCAATATGGGACAAAGTAAAGATCTATCTGAAGAAAATGAGTTATTGTCATAAAGCTGGAGAAGGATAGTTCCAAGCATTTCAGTATCACAATTTCAAATATTGTTTCTATTATCAAGAAGTACAAGACTCATGGTACTGTCACAATGCTCCCTCGGTCTGGAAGAAAGAAGGTTCTTTCACCAAGAACAAGAAGAAGAATTGTGAGGAAGGTTAATAACAATCCGAGATTGACTGCCAAAGATATTCAAAGTGAATTGGCTGCAGGTGGGACTGGGATTTCCATTTCAACCATAGGTCAAGTATTGCATGGTGAATGTCTCAGTAGTCGCAGGCCAAAGAAAAAGCCACTCTTAGGAAAACGTCACAAGGACAATCACTTAAAGTTTGCAAAACGGCATTTAAATGATGGATATGAGTTCTGGTCAAATGTTTTGTGGAGTGATGAAACAAAAATCGAGCTATTTGGTCATGCTGATAGTCGTTACGTTTGGAGAAAGTCCAAAGCACACATCAAAATCTACTTTAGAATTGTTAAAGAAGAATAAAATCAAGGTTCTGGAATGGTCTAGTCAAAGTCCCAATCTAAATCCGATTGTGAATCTTTGGTATGAGTTGAAGGCTGTGCACAAGAGAAGTCCTCGAAATTTGAATGAACTGGAACAATGCTTTGTTGAAGAATGGTCAAAAATCACTAATGAATAATGCCAAAAGCTCATTGACAAATATCCTAATTGTTTAAAATAGGTTATTATTGCTAACGGTACCTCAACTAGCTATTAATTTCATTTCCCTTGTCAGGGTATGAATACTTTTGAATTAGCATTCTTTGAATTTTGCAAAAAATAATTGCTAAAATAAATAATTGTAGAAATCTTGTAACTTGTTCCTCATCCACAAAAGCAAAAACTTTTGCTACAAAAGATTTTTCCTGCAATTATTTGTTTTTGAGAAATTTCTAGAAATGATAAATTCCCATTGGGGTATGTAAACTTTTGCCTACAACTATATATATACACTGTATATATAGTAACAAAGCCTGACGGCTCAAATTCATTGCACCCTTTTAAAAGCAGACCAAGACACAGAACAGTACTTTTTAGGCACTTTCATGCACTTTTATTAATTACAGAAAATAAACTAGCAAAACACAAAATACGTGGAGTACTAAACTGTACTTTGCAAGCTTTTAACTAACACCAGACAGCTAAGCTGTTTACCAGTCAAAACCCAGTTGTTTCACACACAAATAGGTTCACCCTATGTTCACGCAGAACCTGTTCTTGTTTACACAGGTCTGCTCTGCACATGGCCTTTCTCCATCCGCCTACTCTATAGGGTTTCCCCTGCCTTAATCAGCCTCAGGTGCTTCACTTTAAAATGGTAACCCTGTGGAATTCTGGGAAATGTAGTCCTGCAGCACATATTTTCTCCTCCCCCCTCAAGCCAAGCCAAGCCAAGTACAAGGTTGTCCTGGAAGAAAACTTGCTTCCTTCTGCTCTGACAATATTCCCCAACTCTGAGGATTGGTTTTTCCAGCAGGACAATGCTCCATGCCACACAGCCAGGTCAATCAAGGTGTGATGGAGGACCACCAGATCACCAGGGCAGCAGTGTGGAAGAGTGGTTAGGGCTCTGGACTCTTGACCGGAGGGTTGTGGGTTCAATCCCCAGTGGGGGACACTGCTGTTGTACCCTTGAGCAAGGTACTTTACCTAGATTGCTCCAGTAAAAACCCAACTGTATAAATGGGTAATTGTATGTAAAAATAATGTGATATCTGTATAATGTGAAATAATGTATAATGTGATATCTTGTAACAGTTGTAAGTCGTCCTGGATAAGGGCGTCTGCTAAGAAATAAATAATAATAATAATAATAAATCAAGACCCTGTCAGGCCAGCCCAATCTCCAGACCTGAACCCCATTGAAAACCTCTGGAATGTGATCAAGAGGAAGATGGATGGTCACAAGCCATCAAACAAAGCCGAGCTGCTTGAATTTTTGCGCCAGGAGTGGCATAAAGTCACCCAACATCAATGTGAAAGACTTGTGGAGAGCATGCCAAGACGCATGAAAGCTGTGCTTGAAAATCAGGGTTATTCCACCAAATATTGATTTCTGAACTCTTCCTAAGTTAAAACATTAGTATTGTGTTGTTTAAAAATGAGTATGAGCTTATTTTCTTTGCATTATTCGAAGTCTGACAACACTGCATCTTTTTTGTTATTTTGACCAGTTGTCATTTTCTGCAAATAAATGCTCTAAATGACAATATTTTTATTTGGAATATGGGAGAAATGTTGTCAGTAGTTTATAGAATAAAACAAAAATGTTCATTTTACCCAAACACATACCTATAAATAGTAAAACCAGAGAAACTGATTATTTTGCAGTGGTCTCTTAATTTTTTCCAGAGCTGTATATATATATATATATATATATATATATATATATATATATATATATATATATATATATATATATATATATATATATATATATAATAAAAGAAAAAAGAGAAAAGGATATTTCAGGTACTTAAAAAGGTAGAATAATTGATTACAAATCAATTATCAGGACGTTTCGGACTACAAGTCCTTCATCGGCCGAATACAAAAAAACAGTGGGTGCGTTAAGTAAGTGAGCGGCTCAGTAAAAAAATCAACTTAACGACTCGCTCAGTTCCACTCCCGCTGAGCCGCTCAGAGCGCTCCTGAGCATTTTTCATCAGTGATCAGAGTGAGCGGACGGAATGGACACCTGCAGGAAACAAGTGGAGATGACAGGCAGGATTGACAAATACGTTTGTCAAGAACGATGAACTGGTTTCGACTTATGAAGTTATGTATTAAATTGGCTAAATAAGATGGTAAAAATTGTTGTTTTCAAATTTGTATCATTTAATTTCATTTTTTTTTTAAATGTAGAGCTGTTTTATAGTTATTAGTGTATTATTATTAGGCTTGTAGTATTAATATTATTCATAATTCTCATTATTAACGTCGGTATTGTCGGTATTAAACACAGCCAGATATGAGGTTCAGTCCAAACAGAGCTCCGAACTCAGCGAGGTACAGCAGGGGACAGTAACCACACGGGGTCATTTCATCTACCATCACCTAATTAATAATTATTATTCACCATTTTTAAAAGTCGCTCAGCGCTCTCGTGGAGCAGAGCGTTAAATCATTTAAATCTGCTCAGTGTGCTTTCTGAGCGTTCTCACTCTGAGCGGCTCACTTACTTAACGCGCCCACTGCTTTAAGAAGTTGATAAAAAAACAAACAAGTAGTCTTTTAAAAAAAAATCCAGAATGTTGATGATGATGATGATGATGATGACCTCAGAATAGAATGTTCATTCCAAATGGCTCCAAAGTACCTAGTTTGAAAATAAGTTCACATTCCTTTTGTTTCCTGACAGCATTAGTTCCATAGCATTGAACCATCCCACAAATTGTGATGTCTTCTATAGTGTGGTCATTTCTGTTAAAATGTCTGGCGACGGGAAAGGTAGAGGTGTTAATTCGTATACTTCTCAGATGTTCCACGAAGCGATCAGCCAAGCGTCGTTTTGTTTTACCAATATATAGCTTGTTACATTTGATGCAGCCAATGCAATATACTATTCCTTTACTAATGCAAGTAAAAGTATCATGGATAGTAAATTAGGATTTTGCTCCCTTAACTAGGCACTTTGGAGCCATTTGGAGTGAACATTCTATTCTGAGGTCGTCATCATCATCATCATCGTCATCATTGCCTAGAGAAGGCCGTCCACCAAAACTCAGTGACCAGGTAAGGAGGGCATTAGTCAGAGAAGCAACCAAGAGGCCAATGGTAACTCTGAAGGAGCTGGAGAGATCCACAGCTGAGATGGGAGAAACCATCCATGGGACAACTATAACCCGGACGCTCCACAAAGCTGGGCTTTATGGAAGAGTGGCGAGAAGAAAGCCATTAACAAAACCCATATCAAATCCTGTTTGGATTTTGCCAAAAGGCATGTGGGAGACACAGCAAACATGTGGAAAAAGGTTCTCTGGTCTGATGAGACCAAAATTTAACTTTTTAGCCTTAGCGCAAAACGCTATCTGTGGCGCAAAGCCACACTGCTCATCACCCTGAGAACACCATCCCCACGGTGAAGCATGGTGGTGGCAGCATCATGTTATGGGGATGCTTTTCATTGGCAGGGACTGGGAAACTGGTCAGGATTGAGGGCAAGATGGATGGAGCCAAATACAGGGAAATTCTAGAGGAAAACCTGTTTCAGTCTGCAAGAGACCTGGGACTGGGGCGGAGGTTCACCTTCCAGCAGCACAATGACCTTAAACACACAGCCAAAGCTACACTGGAGTGGTTTAAAAACAAGAACCTGAATGTCTTAGAATGACCCAGTCAAAGCCCAGACATCAATCCAATTGAGAATCTGTGGCAAGACTTGAAAATTGCTGTTCACCAACGGTCCCCATCCAACTTGACAGAGCTTGAGCAATTTTGCCAAGAAGAATGGGCAAAAATTGCAGGACCCAGATGTGCAAAGCTGATAGAGACTTACCCAAAAAGACTCACAGCTGTAATTGCTGTCAAAGGTGCTTCTACCAAGTATTGACTCAGGGGGGTGAATACTTATGCAACCAACAAATGTCTTTTTTTTGTTTAATTAACCTTTGTGTCACAATAAAAAATATTTTGCACCTTCAAAGTGTTAAGTATGTTGTGTAAATCAAATGGTAAAAATCCCAATTAAATCCATTTTAATTCCAGGTTGTAACACTACAAAATGTGGAAAAGTCCAAGGGGGGTGAATACTTATGCAAGGCACTGTATATATACACACACAGGTGCCAAAGCAGTCAATTGGATGATTTTCACTTTTATATTACTCTACATGTGTGAAAAGATACACCGTTGTCAGTTCTTGACTTTTACTAAATATACAGCTTTTGAAAGGCACGATCGCAAAAAAAAAAAGTTATACCTCTCCCAAGAACTTCCAGACATATACACACACACACAAAAACAACAATAGCATTTCACTCATACAGTATTAGTAGTATTTAGGCTTCTTAGTTGTTTTTTTTCTTCCCGTCTGGACAGTGGCTGAGAATGCGCTGTATAGTATTGATTAGATCAGTTTGCGCAGCCCTTAAATGAATGAAAATGTGAATGCAACAAAGTGGAGTTGGCATTCAGACCAGGTGGCAGCAACACAGCTCTCAGGAAGCTTACAGGCAAGCCCGCGGGCGCCAGGCCAGACTACAGGGGTCGCTGGTGCGGGGTGAGCGAGGACACCCTGGCTGACCTAACCCTCCCTCCCGTCCTCGGTCGGCAAAGGAAAAGCCTGGACTCGAACTCGCAACGTCCAGACTATAGGCCACATCCTGCACTCCACATGGAGCACCTTTACTGGATGTGCCACTCGGGAGCCTCCTGAACTTATAACATTTTGACTTCATTTGGCCAGTTCCAACCCTTGTCCGTTTTTCAGGAAACACAACAGGTTCGCTGAATAGAGGTAAAGTGACCAGAGATAGTAACAGAGTGGCAGAGGCAGAGTCCAAAATGTTTTATTACAATAATCACACAGTTACATAAAAATCAGTTCAAATAAACAATACAATCTATCACAGTTTTAATAAGAGAAAGTCAGTTCACGGGTAGGAGCCCAGGCTATAAGAATAGTTTGTTAGTTTGTAGTTTGAGTTGGTAGAGAGACCTCTACAGAAAATATAAAAGAGGTTGTCTTGCTATATGAGGAGAGGTGTGGCCTCCAAGACTGTACCCAGCACCCCTTGAGGATAGGTAGCGGATGCAAACCTGAATCCCTTGAGGGTGGAATAGGTAGTGGATGCAAACCTGAAAATTGAACGGACAGAAAAGTAGTTACCCTGTTTATTGGAGAGCTGCTTGCGATGGGAGCAGAGAGCTCCCTCAGGGAATCTGGAAATAGGTAGAAAGTAGAAAGGTTAGTTGGGACATTGAGCGCTAAGCACACAGCAGGCTAAAACCTGAGCAAATAGTATGAAGAAAGAATGAGCCTCTGATTTTAGTTAAGTAATAGCGCATGAGCTGCGAGAGGATAGGTGTGGCCGGGGGTGACATAGTGACATAGCCTGACCCAAGGTTGGGCAGTGAGATCACTTGCCCCCCAGCGGGGACTGATGACAGAGGCACATGGTACAAAAGGAGGAGGAGGGAAAAGCAAAACATTTGACAAGGGAGATAGATGTGACTAAGCTTTAAATAGGATTTCGATGATGATTGACATAGAGATTAATGATGATTGACAGGCTGAAATTAGAAAAGCCCTAGCTCTCGCCCCCCGAACTCTACCTAAAGGTTTAACATTTAAATAAAGGCAGCTAAAAAATACACTGTATTCAACAGGAAGGGTCCTTAGACAAGGGCCTAGCAACAATTGCATTTCTCATTGACCGATGGTGGATAGATAGAAACAGATCTCCCCAGCAAGGATTCTTCAACAAAACCAAATAGTTAATAAACACACACAGGAGAGCAACTGTATTTGAAAAGTCAGCAGTAGTATACAGGGGTCCCCAAGGATTAAGGATTAATTTAATGATTAATTTAATAGACTGGCAGACTGACACACATTATATAAACCCAGTTATATTTGTATTTATTATTTATTTCTTAGCAGACACCCTTATCCAGGACGACTTATAATTGTTAAAAGATATCACATTATTTGTACATACAAATCGAGAGAGAGAGAGAGAGAGAGAGAGAGAGAGAGAGAGAGAGAGAGAGAGAGAGAGAGAGAGAGAGAGAGAGAGATTCTGGTATAGTAAGCAAACTTGTTAAATTTGCAGACAACACATAAATAGGAGGAGTGGCAAACACTGTTCCAGCAGCAAAGGTCATTCAAAATGATCTAGACAGCATTCAGAACTGGGCAGACACATGGCAAATAACATTTAATAGAGAAAAGTGTAAGGTACTGCACGCAGGCAATAATAATGTGCATTATAAATATCATATGGGAGATACTGAAATTGAAGAAGGAATCTATGAAAAAGACCTAGGAGTTTATGTTGACTCAGAAATGTCTTGATCTAGACAATGTGGGGAAGCTATAAAAAAGGCCAACAAGATGCTCGGATATATTGTGAAAAGTGTTGAATTTAAATCAAGGGAAGTAATGTTAAAACTTTACAATACATTAGCAAGACCTCATCTAGAATATTGTGTTCAGTTCTGGTCACCTCGTTACAAAAAGGATATTGCTACTCTAGAAAGAGTGCAAAGAAGTGCGACCAGAATTATCCCGGGTTTAAAAGGCATGTCGTATGCAGACAGGCTAAAAGAATTGAATCTGTTCAGTCTTGAACAAAGAAGACTTCGCAGTGATCTGAATTCCAAGTTCTAAACGGTACAGACAATGTCGACCCAGGGGACTTTTTTGACCTGAAAAAAGAAACAAGGACCGGGGGTCACAAATAGAGATTAGATAAAGGGGCATTCAGAACAGAAAATAGAAGGCACTTTTTTACACAAAGAATTTTGAGGGTCTGGAACCGACTCCCCAGTAATGTTGTTGAAGCTGACACCCTGGGATCCTTCAAGAAGCTGCTTGATGAGATTCTGGGATCAATAAGCTACTAACAATCAAACAAGCAAGATTGGCCTCATCTCGTTTGTAAACTTTATGTTCTTAACTAACTAGCAGGTCAGTTAGGTGGCTGTTGTCCTCACCCGCACCAGTTAGTAACACCCACCTTCTACAAACAAAACCATGCCAAATTTAATAATTATCATTATTTAATTAAATAACTGCATACACAGCAAATTAATAAAAAAAACTATTTTAAAAAATATGCTACACGTGTATTTTATTATTGTAGAATAGTATTCATAGTTTAAATATGTATTGTAATTGTGGACATTAACATTCGCTTATCCACATACACACTGTAATGCATATCTATAGACTACATACAATTAATTGGATGAAATGCAGGAATCAGAATGCATCATATACACGGTCTGACGTTATGGTCGAGCCTTATCATGTGACACTACTATCAAATTTAATTGGCTGTTATTGAAAATGTTGCCCTCGTGTTGCCTGAAAAATAGAACACCGTCCTAAGTGGGAGAAATGTCGCCAGTGTGTGGCCACCTTGTTGTCGCCTGCGAGACCAGGCCTTTACAGTGCACTGAAGGCAAGCCCCAAACTGACTGACCTACTTTGACAAAGAAGAAATGCCTCCCCAACCGTAATTGCTGGCCAGCGAAATCAAATAAAAAGGCTTTCCCCGTTTTAAACCAGATGAGAGGAGAAGGACACAGCGTTTAGTAATAATAAGCAAACAGAAGGTATGGGGCTCTTAACCTGCCGCTTTAATGCTTTGATCCAACAAAAACACAACCTGAGACCGGGAAGTAACCACATGTCTTGGAGCTTTATTCAATATGCAAGATTTCCAAATGCCAAACACTTTACTTTTAGAATTATACTCACCTGGCTTTAACACCGCAGGACACCGACAAAATGCGTCTTCCGAGCACTCCCCTCTATAGCGGCACACCGAATACCAAGTCCCACACCTACCGTCCCTTCTTCTCTCCTGTTTCTTCTTCTGTTCTGTTAATGGTCACCAAGTTTCTAGCAAAACTTATTGTCACCACCTACTGTTCAGATTTGGCTATTAAAACTGCTGTGAACACTTAACCTTTTAAAATCTCTGTATGTTAAATATTCTTGAGTCTTCCTAATATATTTTGCAATACACCCAATAATACCTTTTTCTATTTTTCTATCACCTGTACCATTTCAAAAGAAATATTGGAAATATTGCAATCCCTCAGATGCTCCACTGTTTCCTTTCCACTACATTCCATACATAACCCATTCTCATGCACTCCAGTTCTATATCGGTGTTCCTTTAATGTCGCATGCCCTGTAAGGCCTTATTAATGCTACTTCCTCTCCCCATCGCAAACAAAGGAACAATTTAAATAACCAGGGCAATTATCTAATTAAGACACCACTAAATCAATTAAAAAAAACGACATGTGCAATAAAGCAACGTACAACAAAACATTTGAAAGAAGCCTGGTTACCTAGGAGAAAACAGATTACAATCCCCTTATCAAGTAGTCCTGCTACAGCAGCATGCTATTTCACATGTTACAACTGCACACAATCACAGGTACAGTCACCAATTCGAGACACAACATTTGTAAAATATAAACATACTGAATTCATTGCAGTCATCAGCTGCATAGATTAACCATTCAGCAGAATGTGGAAACAAACAAGTGAATACAGATATTAAGCTACTGTTTTAGTACAGTATCACTTTAGTGTCTTAGCAAGTTGTTTTATTTTAAGCCGTTGAATATGATAGCAACCAACTTGCTCCTGAAGTATCACCCACCCAGCAAACACTTGCACTGTCGACCGGTCACTGTTCATCACAGCTACCGTACACAGCCCTTGGCGGAGGAAGCAGCGACGGACGCTTCACAGCCTCTGGTACAAACAATCCTATTTCGATCTTTTTTTACATAAGGTTTTATATGTAATGTTTTCTTTACGTGTGCATAGTGGCGCTTTGTCTAGTTTTAACACATGTACATAGATGCTAAACGTATAGTTATTAAATCACTAAATATGACCAATAAATGACCGATCGACAGTGCAGACAATCAACTAACTAGGCTGCCTGAGCTACACATTTGCAGTTTGTTTGTTTTTTTTTTGGAGCGTGAAATCACTCTCAAAAAGATTTGTAAGCGTAGACTGAGTTTCGAGCGTGCGCAGAAAAAACTGTAAATGTGAAAAGGGACTCGAGCGCGCGCGCAGAATAGAACCGTAATTGAAAAAAAAAAAAAATGAGAGGTTGTATTTTTTTCATTTTACAGTTACAAACTGCATTTCTGCGCGCTCGTATTTTTGATAGCAATTTCACTCTCAAAAGTGTCGAGCGAGCGGAAAGCAGATTTGTAAGTGTAAATTAGAACCGTAGTATTTTTTCCCCCATTTTACAGTTACAAACTGCGTTTTACAGTTTTAAACTGCGTTTCTGCGGTCACGGATTGATAGCTATTGGAAGCCTATGGCAAGCCAAGTTATCATTTAGAGATATCTCGATATATTTTAAGATATCTCTAAATCGTTTCCAAACATGTCTAAATATTTTAAGGTATCTTCAAATATTTAAAGGTACCGCATCGCAAAATTATTTTCACTTATCTTTTAAATTGAGCTATTTCATTTAGCATTTTCAGATATACAGTATCTTTAAATCATTTTAAGATATCTCAAAATCATTAAATCAAACATCCTGTTCATTTAGGGATATCTCTAAGGGGACAGGAAGTCCATTCAAAACATAGAGCATTTTCACAGGAAGTCATTTAGAGATACCTTGAAATTACTTACAGTTTATTTTGAGATACTGTATCTAAATGTTTTGGTAACATGGAAAGAGATTAGGGTACATTGTTTCACAAAGTTGTACCCAATTCAAAACATCTGTGTATCTTAATTTCTGTTTTGCATCCTACAATATAACTGAGTTGGAATATGTAATATAACCTGATGTAAAGTGAATACAAGCACCCAATTTCAGTCACAGTGACATAATAGCAAGCACATTATAAAGGAGAAACATCCTACAGCTAGAACTGTGTTTGAGAAATATCAATCAATTAAATTACGTTTATGTTGTGCTTTTTATGGCAAAGCCATCTCCAAAGAGCTTCAGGATCAAATAAAGTAAAAGGCCAATGAAACGAACTGCAGTTATAGTAAGGGCCATTTTCTGATAAAGTACATAAAATGGTAAAATAGAGTAAACTGATTCCTAAAGAATTATATTTTAACAGAAAGTTTAACTATTAATCAATATAAGCATGGTCATTATAGTAGCAGCACTTAACTAGAAGTGTGTGTGTTGGGGGAGTTGATAACAAAGTAAAGATCAGAAATTCAATTTTTTTTCAAGCTTTTCCAGTTTCTTTTTTATATCCTCATAATTCCAATGCTTTCTCCTGGTTCTTATCAGCTGCCCTAGTGTTGTGTGTCACTGCTGCACCCAACCAATGCTGAAGTTATAACCAGGGTTGTATAGTTTGACTAGAATATTGACAAGCTTCTCATCATTGCTCTCTTCACACCTCTGCAGGATCCTCTTGCCCCATCCCTGCCACAGACTGTCATCACTGAAGCTGATGATGAAGAAATTCTCAGGGGCGTCCCTCTTCAGCTTTTCTGCTTCTTCATTTACAATATTCCAAATAGCACTATACAATCCCAATATATATTAAAAACAATACAATATACCCTCAATATTCATTCTTTTATCTACTTATAGCCCCATGATATGTGTTCTTACATGAACATTTTTGGGAGGGCAAAACGGACCACAAGCGGATTATACATCATAGCATGGTTAATGCAATAATTACAAATCATCTATACTTAAAAGGGCCAGGCCTGTTGCCAAAGATTAGGTGTTCTGGGATGCCCATGAAATGATCTTTGGCCTCAGAGAGGATTCAACTCTGAAACTACTTGCATGTGTGTGGCCCTTAACCTCAGGGTCAAATGTAGACTTCAGTACAGACAACCTTATTCCAGTGAGGTCAAAATAAAGGTTTAATTTGCTAAATATAGCAGTGCATTGCTGTTATGACTTGCGATCGCTAACAAGGGCAAAACATGTTTTTGCCACAAATTAAAAAAAAAAAAAACACATCGCACAATACATTGTGTGGCATCCTTGAATCTCACACATAGGCTGTTTACAAAACCTAAAATGATATAATGTAAATTAAAAGGTGTTAAATAAACAAGACTCTAAAAATATTTATTTGTCCTCTTAACATAAAACAGCCTAACAACCCTTTTCTCTATAGCATTTACTTGTACAGATTTTATTTTAACTTTAACTGCAGGCTCACTCTTTGTTGAGATGGTATTGGGACTCTGTTTTAAGAATTAAATACTATAATTAATATTAAGTTTCCCATTTAATCCAGAAATAACAGCCAGCAGAATAAAAATCTACTGTGTTTCAAAACTGTACAAATAAAATATTTACACAGTACTTACACTTTTTTTCAAAGAGGTATTATTTGAACAAAGTTCAATACATTTAAAAAGGCTTTTATAACTGATGCTATTTCCTTCAATCCTGTTAAAAGATAGAAAAAAATATTAAAGTATTCTACTGTTAAAATAGTTCCAAATTGACATATAAAAAGGCACATTTGCGAAACTAACACAATTGGCTGATACACTGTTTACAAGCAAGGAAGGAATTAATAGTCTATTCCCAAATAGAAGGACAAACAAGATGCATGACTTACTATCTTGTGGCCACAAGATAGTAAAACATGCACTCTATCTATCTATATCTATCTCGTATCCACTCCTGGGCTCCCTAAAAAGAGAAAATTAGAAATGTACATATTTTAGATTGATTTAATCTAAAATTAGTTCAAATGACATGCCTAATATATTCCTAAGATCATTAAAAAAAAGTCTCTATTATATCGTTTTTTAAATAGCAGTAAAACACACTCTCCAACCAACAGGGAACATGTATCTACAGTTACAATTCAAATTTACAGTTTTAGTTTGAGGTTCAATAAAATATAGAAAAAAAAAACACACTCTTCCTTCTCAAAACACACATATATATCTAGGCTACCACTTGGTCTATCCCTTCCAGATATGTCTATTCTATGGAATTGTGTGCTGGTTAAAATCCTTAATTGGTCTGCTTCCATTTCCAGAAAACAGTCCCTGGTAATGTGGGAGATTACACTTTTTGCTGCTAGGTATAGTATTTGCAAGGCTATAGTCATAGTAATATGTCTTTATCAGGTTGATATTGGAGTTAAGTTGTAGGCTTTGAGCAGTTTGTTTTAATTTACCACTTTCTGTCACCAAGCCACTTCTCAGTCAGTACATTTTGCTTAAAATATGTTGAGAATACCATTGTATCTGCTGTAAATATTACTCAAGATGGTCTTTTTAAAATTTTAAATTACCACATCTGCTTACATGTTTGGTTCTTCCTTAGGGGCTCAAGTAATTCAATGAGTTCTTCATCCCCAATATTTGTCCAACCAAGACTATGGTAATAAACAATAAACAGAATGCAAGGTTAATTCCTTCAGTTCTCCAAAAACATATATTTATTACATCCCATTTAATATTTAAAACATTATAAATTGGAGACAGTCCCACCATTTAATTTACATAAAACTATGTGAACAGTGGCAGAGCCACCCTAATAATTATAAACCTGCTGGATTAGACATTTTTTCACCATAAAATGCCAGCCTGTGTATATTACACAGCCTGTGTAATATAAAGTTAAATGGTAACAATGGTAAATGGTAATAATAATAATAATAATAATAATAATAATAATAATAATATTTAGATAAAATATCCTATGTGTTGCCATTATCCTACTAGAAAGGTTCAGTAATTTATGAAACTTACAACTTTCAGTCTAAGAAGCATTTGATCTTCAGTTTAGAATGTTCCTATGGATCTAACAAGTACCTACGGGAAAGACAGAAAACATTGACAAAGACTTCCCTGTGAAAAATGAATGGTTGTCAAATTGTGTTACTATGATTTTTTTTTTTATAGTACTGCTGTTTTCTTATGACAAAAAGTACAAGTTTACCCTTTGTTTTAAACAATTTTTATGTAATTGTTATGTGGTTGGAACTGCAGTTTTTACTTGACCTCCAGTCTCACTGTTCATTCATTCAGAAAAAAAGTATTCTTGTACACTTAATGAAAATGAGTCTGAATAATTGCTTCAAACATGCTTGGCTTGAGAGCCTATCACCTGGGCTGGTGGTCGAGGCAGTACACACCCTAAGCTTATAAACGCTATACAGCGATGCACTATAATCAAGTTTCTACTGATTAATGTACCCACAATTTCAAACGCGCCATCATATATTATCAGAGAAAACTAAGAAACTAAGTCTAGCAGACAAATGTTCAACTATTGCATTCACAGTGGCAAAATCGATATCCGAGACTCGAAGTAAGGAGGAAAAGGCATGTAACACCTGCGAGGTCACGGAAGTGTACAAACGCACCACAAACCTGTCTTTAATTCCAAAATATCACAGGATATAGCAAGTGTTGATTGAATGTGAAAGTACTAATGTAGCCTGACTACGCCAGTTCAGTGCGATAAGGCACCGAACAAATTACAGAATATCCTTTAGGTTCTTTTTATTCAGATAACAGATCTAAAAATGTAGGAACAAGGTCACCAAGAAAATCAGATATATTTGAGCAAGCGTTTGTTTATTGTAAACTTCCAATACCAACACCTAGTTTCAAACGGCACTGATATAATTAAACAATTCCATTCACATATTAACAGGTAGCAATATTTCAAGCAGTTAAAACAAGGTTCACATACCGGGGCAAGCATATATATATATATATATATATATATATATATATATATATATATATATATATATATATATATATATATATATATATATATAGTTATTTTTATCTTTTTTTTTTTTTTTTGGATGTTAGGATTTAGGATGGTATTTACTCGCGCATAGTTTTGAATGTTATTTCCGAATCTCTCCTTTAACATGTCTGAAGGGGACACTGTATTACTTAAAACGTGAATTACCGTCTTCAAACCTGTTAACAGTGAGCAGTTACCTTGGGATTACACCCCAGGTTCAGACGCATTGATTAGACTCAACGTTTCAACGGTGTCAGTAGTGCTCAACAGAAAAGAATGCATACAGAAAAATATTGTATACTGGTCATGGGCTTTGGTTTTGCCCAGAGCCGTAACTAAGCATTTAGCTACCGGGGCATGCAAAATATATATATATATATATATATTGCATGCGCCTCCGGTTGAAGTAAACGGAGGTGGATGGAAAGACTCCATATCACAACTACCTTTGGCATGCAAGACTCCATATCGCAGCTACCGGGGCATAAAATGTTATTTATTTTCTTTTTTTTCTTTTTTTTTTTTTGGATGTTAGGAGTTAGGATGGTATTTACTCGCGCATAGTTTTGAATGTTATTTCTGAAACTCTCCTTTAACAAGTCTGAAGGGGACACTGTATTATTTAAAACGTGAATTAACGTCTTCAAACCTGTTAACAGTGAGCAGTTACCTTGGGATTACACCCCAGGTTCAGACGCATTGATTGGACTAATGTATCCGCAGGCGACCTAAGACTCACCGTTTCAACGGTGTCAGTAGTCCTCAACAGAAAAGAATGCATACAGAAAAAATATTGTATACTGGCCATGGGCTTTGGTTTTGCCCAGAGCCGTAACTAAGCATTTAGCTACCGGGGCATGCAAAATATATATATATATATATATATATATATATATATATATATATATATATATATATATATATATATATATATATATATATATATATATATATATAAATTGCATGCGCCTCCGGTTGAAGCAAACGGAGGTGGATGGAAAGACTCCATATCACAACTATCTTTGGCATGCAAGACTCCATATCGCAGCTACCGGGGCATAAAATGTTATTTCTTTTCTTTTTTTTCTTTTTTTTTTTTGGATGTTAGGAGTTAGGATGGTATTTACTCGCGCATAGTTTTGAATGTTATTTCTGAAACTCTCCTTTAACAAGTCTGAAGGGGACACTGTATTATTTAAAACGTGAATTAACGTCTTCAAACCTGTTAACAGTGAGCAGTTACCTTGGGATTACACCCCAGGTTCAGACGCATTGATTGGACTAATGTATCCGCAGGCGACCTAAGACTCACCGTTTCAACGGTGTCAGTAGTCCTCAACAGAAAAGAATGCATACAGAAAAAATATTGTATACTGGCCATGGGCTTTGGTTTTGCCCAGAGCCGTAACTAAGCATTTAGCTACCGGGGCATGCAAATATATATATATATATATATATATATATATATATATATATATATATATATATATAATTGCATGCGCCTCCGGTTGAAGCAAACGGAGGTGGATGGAAAGACTCCATATCACAACTACAGGGGCATGCAAGACTCCATATCGCAGCTACCGGGGCATAAAATGTTTTTTTTTTTCTTTTTTATCTTTTTTTTTTTGGATGTTAGGAGTTAGGATGGTATTTACTCGCGCATAGTTTTGAATGTTATTTCTGAAACTCTCCTTTAACAAGTCTGAAGGGGACACTGTATTATTTAAAACGTGAATTAACGTCTTCAAACCTGTTAACAGTGAGCAGTTACCTTGGGATTACACCCCAGGTTCAGACGCATTGATTGGACTAATGTATCCGCAGGCGACCTAAGACTCACCGTTTCAACGGTGTCATTAGTCCTCAACAGAAAAGAATGCATACAGAAAAAATATTGTATACTGGCCATGGGCTTTGGTTTTGCCCAGAGCCGTAACTAAGCATTTAGCTACCGGGGCATGCAAAATATATATATATATATATATATATATATATATATATATATATATATATATATATATATATATATATATATATATATATATAAATTGCATGCGCCTCTGGTTGAAGTAAACGGAGGTGGATGGAAAGACTCCATATCACAACTACCTTTGGCATGCAAGACTCCATATCGCAGCTACCGGGGCATAAAATGTTATTTATTCTCTTTTTTTTCTGGATGTTAGGAGTTAGGATGGTATTTACTCGCGCATAGTTTTGAATGTTATTTCTGAAACTCTCCTTTAACAAGTCTGAAGGGGACACTGTATTATTTAAAACGTGAATTAACGTCTTCAAACCTGTTAACAGTGAGCAGTTACCTTGGGATTACACCCCAGGTTCAGACGCATTGATTGGACTAATGTATCCGCAGGCGACCTAAGACTCACCGTTTCAACGGTGTCAGTAGTGCTCAACAGAAAAGAATGCATACAGAAAAATATTGTATACTGGCCATGGGCTTTGGTTTTGCACAGAGCCGTAACTAAGCATTCAGCTACCGGGGCATGCAAATATATATATATATATATATATATATATATATATATATATATATATATATATATATATATATATATATATATATATATATATATATATATAATTGCATGCGCCTCCGGTTGAAGCAAACGGAGGTGGATGGAAAGACTCCATATCACAACTACAGGGGCATGCAAGACTCCATATCGCAGCTACCGGGGCATAAAATATTATTTTTTTTCCTTTTTTTTTTTTTTTTTTTTGGATGTTAGGAGTTAGGATTGTATTTACTCGCACATAGTTTTGAATGTTATTTCTGAAACTCTCCTTTAAGAAGTCTGAAGGGGACACTGTATTATTTAAAACGTGAATTAACGTCTTCAAACCTGTTAACAGTGAGCAGATACCTTGGGATTACACCCCTGGTTCAGACGCATTGATTGGACTAATGTATCCGCAGGCGACCTAAGATTCACCGTTTCAACGGTGTCAGTATTGCTCAACAGAAAAGAATGCATACAGAAAAATATTGTATACTGGCCATGGGCTTTGGTTTTGCCCAGAGCCGTAACTAAGCATTCAGCTACCGGGGCATGCAAATATATATATATATATATATATATATATATATATATATATATATATATATATATATATATATATATATATATATATATAAATTGCATGCGCCTCCGGTTGAAGCAAACGGAGGTGGATGGAAAGACTCCATATCGCAGCTACAGGGGCATGCAAGACTCCACATCGCAGCTACAGGGGCATAAAATGTTATTTTTTTTCTTTTTTTCTTTTTTATTTTTGGATGTTAGTAGTTAGGATGGTATTTTCAACGGTGTCAGTAGTGCTCAACAGAAAAGAATGCATACAGAAAAATATTGTATACTGGCCATGGGCTTTGATTTGCCCAGAGCCGTAACTAAGCATTTAGCTACCGGGGCATGCAAATATATATATATATATATATATATATATATATATATATATATATATATATATATATATATATATATATATATATATATATATATATAAATTGCATGCGCCTCCGGTTGGAGCAAACGGAGGTGGATGGAAAGACTCCATATCACAACTACAGGGGCATGCAAGACTCCATATCGCAGCTACCGGGGCATAAAATGTTATTTTTTTTCCTTTTTTTTTTTTTTTTTTGGATGTTAGGAGTTAGGATGGTATTTACTCGCGCATAGTTTTGAATGTTACTTCTGAAACTCTCCTTTAACAAGTCTGAAGGGGACACTGTATTATTTAAAACGTGAATTAACGTCTTCAAACCTGTTAACAGTGAGCAGATACCTTGGGATTACACCCCAGGTTCAGACGCATTGATTGGACTAATGTATCCGCAGGCGACCTAAGACTCACCGTTTCAACGGTGTCAGTAGTGCTCAACAGAAAAGAATGCATACAGAAAAATATTGTATACTGGCCATGGGCTTTGGTTTTGCACAGAGCCGTAACTAAGCATTCAGCTACCGGGGCATGCAAATATATATATATACAGTGGCGACGCATAGGGGGGGCACGCCTGGTCACGTGCCCCCCCAGATTTCTGCCAGGCAGTGGCTTAGCCACTGTGTTAGGATCGTTCACACTGAAACATGTGTAAGAAATTCCAATATTGTTATATTTTTCGCTTCCCATTATAGCGGGGCGCACGTGGCATGGGCGGCGCTGATTTTTCTTTTCGCTCAGGTCTTGGAGATGGAGTGGTGGTAAATGTACAACCTGTTATTAATTGAATAACTAAAGAAATAAATCAGAATGAAAACAGTTCTGGACGCTGCTGAGAGAAAACCGGCAAAACTGTTTCAATTCCTGAGTTCGGTTACCTACTTGTTTTCATTCTGATTATTTGTTTAGGCTACAACGTGTCCGTCAGCGAATGTCAGTGCAGTGTGATACCAAAAAAAAATGAGTGGTTGGATTTGCTGTCAATCAACCCAAGTTTTTTGTTGGATCAGCTGTTTGTACATTTTTTTTTTGTGTTTAAAGGCGCTGTAGTTATATAATGTAGTTAATGCAACTGTGTGCACAAGTCCCTCCTCCCCCGAACCTCCAGAAGATTAGGTACCATCGGCAGTCTTGCGTCAGTCAAAGAGTAATTACATTAGTCAGGATTTGTGAAATTAAATAAAATGGTTTGCTTTGCTTTGAACACCAAATGTGAAATAAACAACCATAAGTACGAATGAAATTATATATAGTTACTTATTATCATAATGTGAATTTGAAATCTGATGCGCATGTTAAAAGTTCAAGTCCTTTGCTTCGTATTTCCTTTTTTATTTTTAAACGGAAGTGTTCTGAACTGAATCTCTCTTTTTAACTATTTTGCACAACAGTGTATTTGGTTATTGGATCTTCTTTTTTTTTAAAAAAATTCTTTATTTTTCGACAATAAAACGTCAATGCACTAATAAGAAATCAGGTTGCCAATTTCACCACTGTGACTATTCACCTTAAAAAAGTTACCATTGCCACCCTCTCCCGAAAAAAAATCCTGTCTACGCCACTGTTGCCAGGGTTTATTATTTAAAAATGCGCAGTTTATTTCAAACTTTCAAAACATAATAACATAACAAAGAGTGTCTAAGACCCTCCACCGTTATATTTGTTCTCGTGTGAGACTTTCACTTTTTCAGTCAGCGAAAATATGTGCTAAAACGGAGTGAATTTGAGCCCTGTTAAAATGGCAAAAAGACAGCTACGTTTGGAGTTTTTCTACAACAAAAAAGCTAAACCTCCAACGCCAGAGACATCAACAGAAACCGAACCTGACTCTTCTGTAGTTCAGAATGTTACGAACAGCACATATATGTATTTGCATGCCCCGGTAGCTAAATGCTTAGTTACGGCTCTGGGCAAAACCAAAGCCCATGGCCAGTATACAATATTTTTCTGTATGCATTATTTTCTGTTGAGCACTACTGACACCGTTGAAACGGTGAGTCTTAGGTCGCCTGCGGATACATTAATCCAATCAATGCGTCTGAACCTAGTGTGTAATCCCAAGGTAACTGCTCACTGTTAACACGTTTTAATACGTTAATTCACGTTTTTATTAATACAGTGTCCCCTTCAGACATGTTAAAGGAGAGATTCGGAAATAACATTCAAAACTATGTGCGAGTAAATACAATCCTAACTCTTAACATCAAAAAAAAAAAAAAGAAAAAAGAAAAAAAATAACAATACTATATATATATATATATATATATATATATATATATATATATATATATATATATATATATATATATATATATATATATATATATATAATTGCATGCCCCGGTATCTACGATATGGAGTCTTGCATGCCCCGGTAGCTACAATATGGAGTCTTTCCATCCACCTCCGGTTGCTTCATTCGAGGTGCATGCAATTTATATATATATATATATATATATATATATATATATATATATATATATATATATATATATATATATATATATATATATATATATTTGGATGCCCCGGCAGCTAAATGCTTAGTTACGGCGCTGGGCAAAACCAAAGCCCATGGCCAGTATACAATATTTTTCTGTATGCATTATTTTCTGTTGAGCACTACTGACACAGTTGAAACGGTGAGTCTTAGGTCGCCTGCGGATACATTAGTCCAATCAATGCGTCTGAACCTGGTGTGTAATCCCAAGGTAACTGCTCACTGTTAACACGTTTTAATACGTTAATTCACGTTTAAGTAATACAGTGTCCCCTTCAGACATGTTAATGGAGAGATTCGGAAATAACATTCAAAACTACACTCTAAAAAGTAAGGGTTCTTTGAGGGTTCCTCAGGGAACCTTAGGGTTCTATTGCAAGTTTTTTTTCACAGTAAGGGTTCGTTTGGGAACCTCTGGTTGCTGTGTCTAATATAATATTGCAAAGGGTTCATCTTAGAACTCTTTATATCAATACATTGTAAATTGTGCTCTACAATATTGATGTGCAAATCGCAATTTTTAATACACAATACATGATGAGAGAAAAAGTCTGTCATAAAAAGGTAAACACCATAAATGGTTATAATTGTGTACACGGTATTGAGAGGAAATCAAAGGGCAGATAATATTTTGCCAAATATTTAAATAGAATTTATAATAGTATATGTATGTATAACATGTGTATTGTAGTTTAATGTTAGCCTTTAGGCGTAATTCGGGGGATGTCGTAGAGGGCGCTCTCCCGCTTTGCGCTCCTTTTTTCTTCTTATCCTATTTCCTTTTCTTTAGCCTATCTTACCTTCCCTCCGTGGCATCCTGCCCGGTAGCGTCCGCGATCTCTTCCGGGTGGAAGCTGATCCCAGTTCAGCCTCATTTAGTATTTCCAGCCAATCGCACAATGCAGCGCTCGCCTCGTCAATTATTAGGGCATGGCCAGCACTGCTCCACATATGTGTTATTGGCTGCCCCTGCTGTCTATCTCACTCTCTTTTTCTACTTTAACCCAGCACTATTTCCGCTTCCTTGTCTGTGTTTGTTTTTTGTTCCTCCTCCTCCCCACCTCTGCTCCTTTCCATATCGCACTGTCCGCACAGGGCTCCCTCAGGGGGGGAAGTGAGTCTCACTCCCCCGGCTGTCCGGGTCGGCCTCTCGTCTCAACCACTGCCGCCCGGCTGTTCCTCGCCGGCCTGAGGGGACCCCCGGCCACATCCTATTCTTCTGCTGCTTATGCGCTAAGCCTTCCAGGCCTCAACCTTGCTGTCCCATCTCCTCTCTTCTATTTCAAGTCCAGGACCATTTCAGCCCCCTCATGCAGTAGGCCGTGCCTCCACCTGCCGAGCGGGCCCCGACCGAGGGGGGGGTTCTCTGTTTTCGTCTCTCCTAAACGGACCCGAGACACTTTTTCCTAAGCTCTCCACGCCGCCCAGCTGCCAGCTTAGCTGCCTGAGGATGCTGCACTGAGTTGCGAAGGATCTGTCCTTTTGTCCTGTTCGTCCCCTTCCTGTCTCTTGCTCCACTAAACGCCCAGCAGCCAGAGGATGCTGCCTGACCCGTCGGGAGCGAGAGTCAGTTTGTTGTATGTTATATGTCTAAACTTTGCTCTCTCTCTCACTTTTACGTCACCCAGCAGTCGGAGGGTGCTGTCTGACCCGGCGGAAAGTGTTTATATCTAATCCTTTGCTCTTCTCATGTCTCCCTCTCTACGTTGCCCAGCAGCCAGAGGATGCTGCCTGACCCGACGAGAAGGGAAAACTCCCCTGCACAACACAATACAACATAAATAAATAAATAAATAAATAAATAAATAAATACATCAATACATTATAAATACTGTACCTCTAATCAATCTGATCACTTTAGAGGAGGGGCAGTTTCAGTTGCCAACAAACAGCATATATCTTAAAGTGCAAAGGAAAAAAGTGAGTGATCCACAAATGTTTTCGGGAGTACTGTAAGCTTCAGGAAAAACAAAACACAATTTCAAGCCGTCCTTTTAAATAACAGACAAATATTCTTTCATGAAAAAAAGGTTTTTTTTCCAAAACTATTTTACATAACTTTCTACTGTCAATTCAACTGCTGTAGAGAAACATATATATATATATATATATATATATATATATATATATATATATATATATATATATATATATATATATATATATTAATTGGCTCACATAGCAGACTTTATTGACCATGTTGTTTGGTCAAGATGCATTATGCTGTATGATATTAAACAGCTGATCCATTTGCTTGACTGGGCAAGGTGAGTATGGGCACATGTTAATACAATCCTTTGGCTCTAAGTCTGGGCAAGGTGGGGCTTGTTTAATCATGTCAAGCATGTGATCATTTTGCCTAGACATGGTCCATCTTACCAGTTTAATGTTACCAGGGGCTTAGCTAGGAATAGATTTTTACTGAGGCAAAAATCAAATTTTTGTCTAAAAAAACCCCAAAACCCTGTGCATATCCTGTTCATGTTACGAAGGTGAAATTTATCATATTTTAAAGCCCGGAGACTATTAATGCAAACTGCAAAGCGATACAACAAATTCCTAAAATTACCCTATTCACACTGTTAGAAATATGTGATATTAAAAGGACAAGAAGAATAGAAGTTATAGATATGAACACGTAGATGGGTTTATACCTTCATTGAGAGACATGCGTTTGGTTCACTGCTATTGAAGTTAATGCTGACACTGATGACACTGATGCTACAACTGGAGCTGGTAAGACTGGTGCTGCTACTTCTGGAACTGATGCTGACACTGGTGCTGCTACTGCTGGAACTGGTAAGACTGGTGCTCCTACTGCTGGAACTGGTAAGACTGGTGCTGCTACTGCTGGAACTGGCAGGACTGGTGCTGCTACTGCTGGGACTGGTAAGACTGGTGCTCCTACTGCTGGAACTGGTAAGACTGGTGCTGCTACTGCTGGAACTGGTAAGACTGGTGCTGCTACTGCTGGAACTGGTAAGACTGGTGCTGCTGGGACTGGTAAGTGGTTCTGCTACTGCTGGGACTGGTAAGACTGGTGCTGCTACTGCTGAAACTGGTAAGACTGGTGCTGCTGGGACTGGTAAGACTGGTGCTGCTACTGCTGGGACTGGTAAGAGTGGTGCTTCTACTGCTGGAACTGGTAAGACTGGTGCTGCCACTGCTGGGACTGGTAAGACTGGTGCTGAAACTGGTAAGACCGGTGCTGACACTGCTGGGACTGGTAAGATTGCTGATACTAATGCTAAGACTGATCGGACTGCTGAGACTGTATGATGCCACAATTAAAAACTGATTTAGAAGACTTTACTTTAAATCAGGGTTTGCTAATCCTCCTATGGCCTGATCTATCGAAACGCTGTAACACTTCCTCCTGGGACATGTCCGCACATATTAGCAGGGCAAGGCCATTCAGTCTATTTTTACCCATACTGCTGCAAGACCAATCAAACATATCGAAACAATGCACTCAGTTAAACTCTTTGTCATCATGAACAGAGACCGTAAGAATCTGTTTGCTGCGGAAAACACGTACTGTCTATATGCTGTCAGAGAATATTTGTTTTTACACTTGGGGCGGGGCAAAAAACATGCAAGGATTTTTTTGTTTGTTTGTTTGAGAACCAAACTAATACACTTATCATATATCATCATGAACAAAGACAATGTTGCTTTAAATGTACATAAATCTACTTTAAACTGCTTCTGGTGTACAGAGGTCAAGGTTGAACGTGGCGCACTGTCCGTGTCTCATTCATGCTGGAACGTAGCTGCAGTTTACTTCAGTATCCAGTGCGTGGTTACCACTGAACAAGCTGTTTAAAGATGCTGAAAATGATTAATAAATAAATAAATAAGTAAATAAATAAATCACCTGTATTAAAAACTTTGGATTTTTGTCTCTAACGAAAACATTTGGAATATATATATATATATTTTTTTTGAACTGCTGTTGCCAAACAGTGAATTTATAAATAGAATTACCTCCAATTCTTCTAGCCCATGGCATCAAATACAATACATGAAAAGTATTAAAAACTAACAGCTATAAATTATTACATCAGGGGAGAGGGATGGTGTTGAAATTGAAGAATTAAGGGAATGGGAATATGCAAATAAAGATGATCACAATATAACGTAAGATGCTGCGTCAGCATTTTATTTTTAAAATACAGTGTAAGTGATTTATTTTTCTGTTTTTTATTTTTTTATTTTTTATTTTTTAAGGACCCTACAACTCCCACACCTGTCATTATCTGGGGAAACCCCTTCCATCTTGATACAAAAATTGGTCTGAGAATGAATGGACAACATTTACTTGCTGAGGAGGCTGTGTGGTCCAGTGGTTAAAGAAAAGGGTTCGTAACCAGGAAGTCCACGGTTCAAATCCCACCTCGGCAAACTGACTCATTGTGTGACCTTGAGCAAGCCACTTAACCTCCTTGTGCTCCGTCTTTCGGGTGAGACATAATTGTAAGTGACTCTGCAGCTGATGCATAGTTCACACTCCCTAGTCTCTGTAAGCCTTGGATAAAGGTGTCTGCTAAATAAACAAATAATAATAACCTGAGGCCCTCACCCAGAGATTTGGGCTTCTTTTTTCCTTGTATTTTGTGTACAATATCAAATACCCACAGAGAAAAAACAGCCTAATATTATATTGAGAAATGTATTTTGGGTACTCCAAAAAGATCAGAAAACTCCACCTAGTATAGTGGGAATAGTAAACTTTCTTTTGTCAGGCGCCAGGTCGGGAAAGCAATAAGGGTGTTGGTTCTGCTATAATAACCACAGGCTCAGGGATTACTATTTTTTTTTTTTTCTTTTGAGCAGACACCCTTACCCAGGGCAACTTACAGTTGTATACAGCTATGCTGATGATAACCACCTGTTATCTGTCCCTAAAGCAAGGACATTCTTCTGCCTGGGTGTTATTAGCTACTTGCCTTACAGACATCAAGCATTGGATGTCACAGAATCTCCTAATGTTGAATTGAGATAAAACAGAGGTTATGCTAGTGGGCTCACAGAACCAACTAAAAGGAAATGTAGGATTACATGAGCATGACCTTGCAGTCTCTCATCAAAATTTAAAGTCGAAATTAAGAGTTTGAGGGTAATCTTTGAGTCTGATCTATCATTTTAGACTCATACTAGGGAAGTTACTAAAGTATATTTTTACCATTTGAGAAATATAGCCAAACTTAGACCAACTCCCCAATAATGTTGTTGAAGCTGACATCCTGGGATTCTTCAAGAAGCTGCTTGATGAGATTCTGGGATCAATAAGCTACTAACAACAAACAGAAATAAGAAATAAATAATAAAATAAACAACCTTCTTATGTTCTAATTATTTCTGTATCTGATGCCGAGAGAATAATACATGTCTTTGTTTCATCTAGAATTGATTATTGTAATGTACTTTTTTAAATGGTGATTTTGCTGTTAACTTATAAGGCCCTGAATGGATTAGCGCCTCATTATTTACAGGAGTTACTGACACCGTATCTTCCAAACCACACTCTGAAATCACAGGATGTGGGGCTGCTGGTTATTCCTAGGGTCAACAAAACAACACGGGAGGCAGGGCTTTTTTCTGGAATGCTCAGCCTTCGTTTATCAGGAAATCTGGGTCCATTACAGTTTTCAAGTCAAGACTAAAAACACACTTTTATAAAATGGCTCGCTTATCTTAGTGGGTTTTAATGTAACTTTAAAATTGGTGCTTTTGTATTGTGTATACTGTTTAAATCTGTATTTAAATGGGCTGAGTGTAGCAGTTATATGTGTGACCTGCTATACAAACGGATTGTGATTTTTTTCCTGCTATGTACTATACAGTGCTTTGCGATACTTTTGTATAAAAAGCGCTATATAAATGCAATAAATAAATAAATAAATAAAAATAAATGTGTTAATATTTTTTATAATACTTGTTTTATAAAATACTTGTGACTAAAGTTAGGTTTTTGCTTGTTTTGTTTGTAATTAAATTAATTACATTATGGATAATATATTATGATTAGTTATAATTAATATATTTATATATCTACCTGTCAAGAAATGTTGTCAGCCTTTCACTTATTTGTGTATTTGTTATTCTAAGGGTAATCAAACATATACAGACTGTTTTATTTGTATGCATTTATGTGTTATAATTAAAAGTATAACTCCTATACTGTATTTATTTATTTTATTGCTCTACCCGTAATAAAGGGTTTCTATAAAAAGCATTTCTTTGTTTTTATTGATATTGCAAACCAGTAATTCCTAGCATGTTATTTAACCAGACAAATTATGCAGACACGCATATTATATATATATATATATATATATATATATATATATATATATATATATATATATATATATATAATATTATGCATGTAAGTTTGTAAATAAACATAAAAGGTTCCAAGTAGAACCTTGAGGTTCTTAAAAGATCCTTATTTGTAAGGTTCCTCATGGAACCCTAGTAAAAAGGTTCTTCGAAGCACCTTAAAAGCTTCCTCCACAGTATCAACCCCAGATTTAGAGTGTATGCGCGAGTAAATACCATCCTAACTATTAAGGGAATGGGAATATGCCTCTCCATCATATATATATATATATATATATATATATATATATATATATATATATATATATAATTGCATGCCCCGGTATCTACGATATGGAGACTTGCATGCCCCGGTAGCTGCAATATTGAGTCTTTCCATCCACCTCCGGTTGCTTCATTCCGGAGGTCCATGCAATTATATATATATATATATATATATATATATATATATATATATATATATATATATATATATATATATATGATTTCCATTACACAAGAGTAGATGTTAAAACTTCATGCTGATTTGAACTCGGCTCTCGCCAAGATAAGCACCAACTAAGACGTAGCTTTACAGTAAACTAATGTGATCCATATGTGTCTCCATCCATTTACGTTTCCTTCTGTCTGGTGTTAATGGCTGAAGTGTAATGCTGGCTCCAGGGATCAGCTTATTTTGCCTCCCTGGCGCATCAGCACACACGACGGCTGCGATGCTGGCTCCGGGGATCAACCAAAGTGCGGCCTCCCCAGCGCATCAGCATGACAACCGTCTGGATTGAGCTAAGTAGGGTACATCTCTGGGGTTTTCAAGTGGGCACCTTCCATCCTCAGTGTTTCGCCGACTAGCCCACGACACTTCAAGAGGGCTCGACGGTGATTCTGGCGTCCCAGCATGACCCCCCTCCGTCCCCCACTCAACTCAGCCCAGCTTACTTAACTGTACATCAGCATTTCTTTCTTTCTATTGTGCTTGGGATCCCCAGCCAGAATCTTTCCGTCTCAACCACAGCCAGTTGCTGCTCCTCTCTGCTGCTTCAGATAAGTTCTTCACTGTGCGACGCAACTCTTCGCCGCTGAATCCGACGTCTCTGAGAAACCGGGTTGTAGAGTGTGCCACAAATATATATATTTGCATGCCCCGGTAGCTAAATGCTTAGTTACGGCGGTGGGCAAAACCAAAGCCCATGGCCAGTATACAATATTTTTCTGTATGCATTATTTTCTGTTGAGCACTACTGACACCGTTGAAACGGTGAGTCTTAGGTCGCCTGCGGATATATTAGTCCAATCAATGCGCCTGAACCTGGTGTGTAATCCCAAGGTAACTGCTCACAGTTAACACGTTTTAATACGTTAATTCACGTTTTAAGTAATACAGTGTCCCCTTCAGACATGTTAAAGGAGAAATTCGGAAATAACATACAAAACTATGCGCGAGTAAATACCATCCTAACTCCTAACATCCCAAAAAAAAAAAAAAAAAGAAAAAAAATAACAATAATATATATATATATATATATATATATATATATATATATATATATATATATATATATATATAATTGCATGCCCGGTATCTACGATATGGAGTCTTGCATGCCCCGGTAGCTGCAATATTGAGTCTTTCCATCCACCTCCGGTTGCTTCATTCCGGATATCCATGCAATTTATATATATATATATATATATATATATATATATATATATATATATATATATATATATATATATATATATATATATATATATATATTTGCATGCCCCGGTAGCTAAATGCTTAGTTACGGCGCTGGGCAAAACCAAAGCCCATGGCCAGTATACAATATTTTTCTGTATGCATTCTTTTCTGTTGAGCACTACTGACACCGTTGAAACGGTCAGTCTTTGGTCGCCTGCGGATACATTAGTCCAATCAATGCGTCTGAACCTGGTGTGTAATCCCAAGGTAACTGCTCACAGTTAACACGTTTTAATACGTTAATTCACGTTTTAAGTAATACAGTGTCCCCTTCAGACATGTTAAAGGAGAAATTCGGAAATAACATACAAAACTATGCGCGAGTAAATACCATCCTAACTCCTAACATCCAAAAAAAAAAAAAAGAAAAAAAAATAACAATAATATATATATATATATATAGAGAGAGTCAGTGTCGAGAAACTCGGGATACTGGCCGCAGACACTAAATACTTGGCACGGAGGGGGTATCCTGGTTTACCTCCGGCTGTACAAGAAGACCTGGCGATGGAGGCGTTCATCCGTGGCTTGAAGCCCACCGCGCTCTGACAACAGGTTCGGCTCGTTGCCCCAACCTCCCTAGAGCAGGCTTTAACCCATGCCCTAAGGATTGAGGCCGTGCTCGAGGAGGGCGAGAGAGTCCGGATCCCCAAAGTCTGCACGGTCAGAGGAAAGGAAGATAGCGATGGAGACGAGGATACCGCCGCTGTCAGGCAGACCACTCCTGTAAGGCGCTGCTGGAACTGCGGAAGCCCGGGTCACCTGCATGCACAAGTACCATCTGAAGAAGAGACGTCATGGGCGGGTAACGAAAAAGGAGCGGCGTAAATGGGGGACCGCAGCTCCTTCACCTTCCTTCCCCCACCCATAGAGACAAAGAGAACGACGCGTGGCAATGGTGGGCCGTGTTGGCCGGGGCAACAGTCTGCATGCACCCTGCCTCTTAAATGGGGTGCAGTGCAAGGCCTTGGTCGACACAGGCTCCACCATCTCCATCCTGCAGCCCGGGGTCCTCCCCAGAGAAAGTGACGGATGGCTGGAAGGCTGGACGCCCACCACGGTTCGCCTCCGCACTGTCACCGGCCAGGTCGCGTCCATGCTGGGACGACGGCATCTGGAGATCCAGCTCGGAGACTGCACGATCCAACACGAATTCTGGCTGGCGGAGATACAGGATCGCTGCATTCTGGGCCTGGACCTCCTGAACAAAGTAGGAGCTACCATCGACTTGGCTGAGGGAACCTTGTGCCTTGGCCAGAGCCAACTGCGCCTGATTCCGGGTCGGGAGAAGGAAGGGGAGCAACGCCGCACCAGAACCACCGTGCGGCATAGCCAGATGAGGGAGGTTCGTCGGACGCAGGGGGGCAGGACCCGGCCTCTCCCAGAAGCAGAGGACAGGACATCGGCGACGGAGTTTGCAAGGGCTTCAACTGTCTCCGCCCCCTCTCCTGCAGAACTTTCACCGCCCCCTGCAACCACAACCGGTGGAACACAGGACTGCAGGATAACTGATGCGGTGAAAGCGCTGTGGCAGAGGAGTAAGGAGGGTCTATCTCAGGGCCAGCGGGACCAGTTATGGGAACTATTAAGGGGGTACTTGGACATTTTTGCTGCAAACATAGAGGACTGTGGGCGGACTGGATTAGTTCAGCACAGCATTAACACAGGAGACGCGGCTCCGATCCGGGAGCGGCCACGGCGGCTACCCTTGGCAAAGCGGGAAGCGGCCGAGGGCATGATTCTGGAAATGGCCACTGCCGGGGTAATTGAACCATCGGCTAGCCCCTGGGCCGCGCCAGCCCTGCTAGTAAAAAAAAAGACGGGTCACTGCGGTTCTGTGTGGATTATCGTAAACTGAATGCAGTGACACACAAGGACTCGTACCCCCTCCCCAGAATCGATGAAGCTCTGGACTACATCACAGGCTCCCGCTGGTTCAGCTCCCTCGACCTGCGCAGCGGATACTGGCAGGTTGAGCTGGCCCCTGAGGCATGACAGAAAACTGCATTCTCCATTGGCCAGGGTCTGTGGCAGTTTTCAGTGATGCCCTTTGGACTGTGCAATGCCCCAGCAACGTTCGAGCGCCTGATGGAGCGGGTGCTCACCGGAGTTCCACGGACCCATTGTGTTGTATACCTGGATGACTTACTGGTGCACGCCACCACCTTTTCGGCGGCACTGCAGAACTTGCGGACTGTGTTCGAGCGCATCCGTGGAGCTGGCTTAAAACTCCACCCTGGGAAGTGCAACCTGCTGAGAAGAGAAACACACTTCCTCGGACATGTTGTCGGGGCAGACGGCATTGCCACAGACCCTGCTAAAGTGACTGCTGTAAAGGACTGGCCGGTCCCCAGGACTGTGACAGAGGTGCGTAGCTTTCTGGGCCTGGTGTCTTATTACCACCGCTTTGTGAAGGACTTTGCTCAGATCGCCAGGCCCCTGCACCGCCTGACTGAGAAAGGGGGCTGGTTCAGCTGGGACACCGACTGCGCAGCTGCCTTTGGGGAATTGCGAGAGGCCCTTGTGAAGGCCCCAGTCTTGGCGTTCCCTGACCCCCAAAAACCGTTCATCCTGGACACGGACGCGAGCGATGTGGGGATCGGAGCAGTGCTAGCCCAGGAAGGCTCGGACGGAGAACAAGTGGTCGCGTACTACAGCCAAGCTCTTAGTAAAACAGAGCGGAACTATTGTGTGACTCGCCGGGAACTGTTGGCTGTAGTACGGGCCGTGCACCACTTTCATCCCTATCTCTACGGGTGAAGATTCAAGCTGCGCACGGATCACGCCTCCCTGCGGTGGCTGCTCAACTTCCGCGAGCCCGAAGGACAGGTGGCTCGCTGGATAGAGACACTGCAAGGGTATGCCTACACAATAATGCAGATGCCCTGTCCCGTCGCCCCTGCTTCTCTGAGGACTGTAAGCACTGCCATCGGATGGAGGAGCGAGTAAGTGCTGCCAATGTAGCTGTGGAGACCCCCCTTGAGTTGCCAGCGGGGGAGATCCAGCGTCAGCAGGGTCTGGACGCTGAGCTGGCACCGCTGATCCGCTGGTTATCGGCGGGTCAGCGCCCAGCCAGATGTGCGGTGTCAGCCCTCTCCCCGGAGGTAAAAGTGCTGTTGGCGCAATGGGAATGTTTGAGCCTCCGGGAAAGTGTGCTGTACCGTTTCTGGACAGACCCTGCGACAGGGCGCAAGCGGCTACAAGTGGTGGTTCCTCAAGCTCTCCGAGAGACCGTCCTGCGAGCCGTGCATGGCGGACCAGCCACTGGACACTTCGGCGTTGCCAAGACCTTGGGTCGGCTTCGGGAGCGGTTCTACTGGGGACGGTGCCGATGTGATGTGGAGACTTATGTGCGACGCTGTGACCAGTGCACCGCCCGGAAGGGCCCCTTGGACCGCTCTCATGCCCCGCTCCAGCAGTACCAGGTGGGGGCACCATTAGAGCGCGTCAGTGTGGACATCTTAGGGCCGTTTCCACGGACGGAGGGGGGCAACCGGTACGTCCTGGTGGCCATGGATTACTTTACTAAATGGCCCGAGGCGTACGCAGTCCCCGATCAGAGCGTGACTACCTGCGCGGAGGCACTGCTGGAAGGCATGTTCTGCCGGTTTGGGGTTCCCGAGGAGCTACACAGTGACCAGGGGCGTAACTTTGAAGCGCAGGTGTTTGGTGAGGTGTGCAGGCGGCTAGGTATTAAGAAAACTAGGACGACCCCACTACACCCACAGAGCGATGGATTGGTGGAGCGGTTTAACCGCACCCTTGCCACCCAGCTGACCATGTGGACCTCCCAGCACCAGCGTGACTGGGATCAATGCTTGCCCTTGGTCCTAATGGCCTACCGGACTGCAGTGCATGAATCTACAGGGTGCACGCCAGCGGCTCTTATGTTTGGGAGAGAGCTCCGCACCCCAGTGGACCTTGTGTTTGGCCGGCCACCTCAGCTCCACACTCCGGAACCTACCGGCCCGGAATACCTCCAGCAGCTACAGGACCGATTGGACACTGCCCATGCTTACGCTCGGAAGCACCTCACCTCAGCTGGCCAGCGTCAGAAACGGGCATACGATACTCACTGCAAGGGCCGGGGATTTCAAGCTGGGCAGCAGGTCTGGGTTCACTGCCCTCGGCGAAGAAAGGGACTCTGCCCCAAGCTGGCCAGTAACTGGGAGGGCCCCTGTGTTGTTCTGGAGAGGCTCTCCGAGGTGACTTATCGAGTGCGGCTGCGGACCCGTAGCCGGGCGGTTGTGCTCCACCAAGACCGCTTGGCCCCCTACCGCCCCGGAACAAACTCGGTTGTCCCTGCAGCCAGCCCGGAGGCCAGCTCCCAGGACAGGGAAAGCGCTTCCCCCTTGCAACCACCGAATAGTTCACCAGCTGGTGGCCCAGGTAGGAGCATTCCGGCTCCAGCTGACTCCCAGCCCGCTGCACCTGTGCTCCAGCGCGGCCAGCGTATCCGTCGACCACCCCCGGGACTCTCTGACTTTGTGAGACATTAAGTGTTGGGCCAGCGGGACGTTCGGCCCTAAGATGGGGGCTGTGTAACGGGCACGGCTGGACTGACTCGCCGTTGCCACCTGTCGTCGAATAGGGCGCTGTGCCCGGAGCCAGTCCCCTACATTTGGTTAATGTGCAGCCGTGGATGCTGGGAGTACGAACTATGGTAGGGGAGAAACAGAATTATTGTTGTTGTGTTTATTTGTTGTTACTGTAAAAGTTTGCGTACTGTTCTATGCATTTCCCTGTAATTGTTATTACCCTTCCGGTGTTGTTTGATATATATGTGAATGTCACCCTGAGAGGCAGAGTAGTGCTCTGGTGTGGGGAAGGGCTGTGTGTGTGTGTTCATAGAGGGTGCTGACTTGCTGTTAGCTGCTTAATAAACTGCATTACCTAAAAGAGCTATTGTGTGCGTGTCTCCGTTAATCCCTGTGCTCGCTACAATATATATATATATATATATATATATATATATAATTGCGATATGGAGTCTTGCATGCCCCGGTAGCTACGAAATGGAGTCTTACCATCCACCTCAGGTTGCTTCAACCGGAGGTGCATGCAATGATATATATATGCATGCCCCGGCAGCTAAATGCTTAGTTACGGCGCTGGGCAAAACCAAAGCCCATGGCCAGTATACAATATTTTTCTGTATGCATTCTTTTCTGTTGAGCACTACTGACACCGTTGAAAGGGTGAGTCTTAGCTCGCCTGTGGATACATTAGTCCAATAAATGCGTCTGAACCTGGTGTGTAATCCCAAGGTAACTGCTCATTGTTAACACGTTTTAATACGTTAATTCACGTTTTAAGTAATACAGTGTCCCCTTCAGACATGTTAAAGGAGAGATTCGGAAATAACATTTAAAACTATGCGCGAGTAAATACCATCCTAACTCCTAACTTCCCAAAAAAAAAAATATATATATATATATATATATATATATATATATATATATATATATATATATATATATATATATATATTTGCATACCCCGGTAGCTAAATGCTTAGTTACGGCGCTGGGCAAAACCAAAGCCCATGGCCAGTATACAATATTTTTCTGTATGCATTATTTTCTGTTGAGCACTACTGACACCGTTGAAACGATAAATACCATTCTAACTCCTAACATCAAAAAAAAAAAAAAGAAGCCATGAGTCGCCAATGGGCGGGGTTAACCAAATAATTTAAAGTGGGTGGGGCTAACCAAACCATTTAAAGTGGGTGGGGTTAACCACATCATTTCATAAACCTTACTTGTTGTGCACTTCCATTTACTATATCGGTATCAGGGATATTATTTAAATAGTTCACACTTGGGTAAGAAAAGAATAGTATTATTATTTGTTTATTTTAGCAGACGCCTTTATCCAAGGCGACTTACAGAGACTAGGGTGTGTGAACTATGCATCAGCTGCAGAGTCACTTACAATTACGTCTCACCCAAAAGACAGAGCACAAGGAGGTTAAGTGACTTGCTCAGGATCACACAATGAGTCAGTGGCTGAGGTGGGATTTGAACCGGGAACCTGGTTACAAGCCCTGTTCTTTAACCACTGGACCACACAGCCTAATACAACATTTATATAAAATATATTAAAATATCATGATATAACAAGATTTGTTTAAATGATTATCCAGATACAGTATAATATACATAAGAAATTGAAATTGACTTTCAGCACACACAAAAAAAAGAAAGTAAAACATCTTTGGTGATCTGGGAGAGGAGAGTGCTGCAAGTTCCTTATTATTTCAGTGTTTCAGCCACACCTAATAAGATTGCATGAATGGCATTAACACATGTCCCTACACTGTCCCTATCCCTTTCTTCCTGTGAAAAGAGAAAACGTTTTTCACAGTAATCATTACCCAACATCCTTTGAAGACCTGCAGCAACATATAGGCAAGGTTGATAAGGACTTCAGTTAAAATTCTGGTCTACCTGGATTAGTTTCTTGTGGTTTTACCCTAGAAGATAAATATCTAGAATAATGGAATATTGCCTGCAAGTGAGTAAAATGTTTTTCTTTCTTACGTTAGAAGTTGTTTCACCTTGAATGGAACTACCATATATCTGCAGAAATTAACTTTCAATGGATACTATGTCTCAAGTTAGAAATACGAGTTTCATTAGAGTTAATTTTGTTCAGTTTAAATAATAAGTAATGCAAATAAATACATAGTTTTAAGAATACAATTTTATCTATTTCTACCAACCTTCATTGTTTTGTCTGTTTCAGACCCCTCTACATAGGGGCAGGAATAGCCACAGTCAGTGTGACCACAAGCAGGCAGACAAGCAGCAGTGACCTCATCTTCAGAGCTCAACACTGAACCACAAGCATGTTGCAGGATGTTATATAGCAGTTTAGCTTAGGGCTCCTCTCAATTTCAAAAACCTCACAAAACAGCAAGAGAATGATATAGCAGTTTGGTGTACTGTAAAGCCTATAAAGTGAGATTTGGAGTGAAGATCTTTTACGAATGTTGAAGTATTGATGGATTAAATAATACTTAATATTTATGTAACTTCTGGACTTACAGAGACTAGGGTGAGTGAACTATGCATCAGCTGCATAATGGATTTAATTATGAGTTTTTGCCACTGAACAACACAAAAAAGTCCATAATGTCAAAGTGAAAAATAAAATCTACAAATTGTTCTAAATTAATTACAAATACAAAACAGAAAATAATTGATTGCATAAGTATTCACCCCCTTGAGTCAATATTTGGTAGAGGCACCTTTGGCAGCAATTACAGCCACGAGTCTATTTGTATAAGTCTCTACCAGCTTTGCACATCTGGACACTGCAATTTTTGCATCTTCACGAGCTTTCCAGGCCCTGACGCAGAGAAGCATCCCCATAGCATGATGCTGCCACCACCATGCTTCACGGTAGGGATGGTGTTCTCAGGATGATGTGCGGTGTTAGGCTTGCGCCAAACATAGCGCTTAGCGTTGTGGCCAAAAAGCTCTATTTTGGTCTCATCACACCATAGAATCTTCTTCCACTTGGTCTCAGAGTCTCCCACATGCCTTCTGGCAAACTCTAGCCGAGATTTGATGCAAGTTTTTTTCAACAATGGCTTTCTTTTTGCCACTCTCCCATAAAGGCCAGTTTTGTAAAGCACCCGGGCTATTGTTGCCGTATGCACAGTGTCTCCCAGCTCAGCCGTGGAAGACTGTAACTCCTTTAGAGTTGCCATAGGCCTCTTGGTGGCCTCCCTGGCTAGTGCCCTTCTCGCCCGGATACTCAGTTTTTGAGGACAGCCTTTTCTAGACGGATTCACAGTTGTGCCATATTCTCTCCATTTCTTAATAATGGACTTTACTGTGCTCCGGGGGATATTCAATGCCTTGGAAATGTTCTTATATCCTACCCGATTGGTGCGTTTGAAGAACCTTATTCCGGATTTGCTTTGAATGTTCCTTCATCTTCATGATGTAGTTTTTGTTAGGAAATGTACTAACCAACTGTGGGACCTCCCAGAGACAGGTGTATTTAACCTGAAATCATGTGAAACACCTTAATTGCACACAGGTGGACACCATTCAACTAATTATGTGACTTCTAAAGACAATTGGTTGCACCAGAGCTTATTTAGGTGTGTCATAGCAAAGGGAGTGAATACTTATGCAATCAATTATTTTCAGTTTTATATTTGTAATTAATTTAGAACAATTTGTAGATTTTATTTTTCACTTTTCACTTTTTGTGTTGATCAGTAGCAAAAACTCCTAATTAAATCCATTTTGATTCCATTTGTAACACAATAAAATGTGGAAAAGTCCAAGGGGGGTGAATACTTTTGAGTGTCACTGTGTGTGTATATATATATATATATATATATATATATATATATATATATATATATATATATATATATATATATATATATATATATATATAATGATAAGTCAGTCCGTCCTATAACCTCCAGATGTCCACATGACCAAATACAAATTCCCCATAAACTGATCTAAAGAATAAATAAGTTATTAACACATTAACTATTGGCTAATGAGTAATTATAGCTATAGAAATTGAGGCAATCAAGGCTTTTGGTTTTAGAAAAAGAAAAAAAAACATGACTGTGCCAGATTACAAAATGTACATCAGTACCCATTTGCAGTCATGCACTGTGACGACAATATATTTTTCATAATCTGCCATTTATCTTTAGAACATTATAGAAAGGCTTTAGTAGACAGACATTTGAAATTACTGAAAAAAGAGATCTTAAAGTTGCAACCCTTAGCATATAGATGAATCATTTCCCTGATGTTAAAAACCAAATTGCAACCAGAGATATATTTTTTTAAAATATTGCTCGAGCAGGAATATGTATTTTAAAGATCCTCAAGGAGGCTAGTAATCCAAGATTCAGGGCCACACTGTAAATGGCACTGCCTATATCTTGAAGAAATACTTAAATAAAAATATTATAATAGAAATCCCAAATCCAAGAAAGAAGATAACCACTCTAATTTTTTTAAGCCTTTAAGAAATTGGATTTAAAGCTTGATTAGTCATTAGCCTTTTCTGTGTGTTAATTCATCATGTCAAAATTGGTAATGTTTAATTATTGTTAATTACACATATTAGGTGTACTCCACTGACATTGTGTGGTTGTAGGACTAATTTACAGGTCAGAAAACCTTTAAAAGATTGCATGAAATTCTCAAGGACTTACTCAAGTGTTAAAGCTTTGTGAACACAACAAAACAGCTGTCAAAAGCATTCTGTCTTAAAAAGACATAAATCCATTAAAATGAACACCCTCCCACCAACCCACATCCTTCACACACATGCATATACACAAACACACACAAGAAGAATACCAATTTCAAAAGATACCAAAATAAACTCAAGAACAAAGTGTTTTTTTATTTTTGTTCTTTATTAAAATGTCTTCATCTAGACAATGTGGGGAAGCTATAAAAAAAGGCCAACAAGATGCTCGGATATATTGTGATAAGTGTTGAATTTAAATCAAGGGAAGTAATGTTAAAACTTTACAATGCATTAGTAAGACCTCATCTAGAATATTGTGTTCAGTTCTGGTCACCTCGTTACAAAAAGGATATTGCTGCTCAAGAAAGAGTGCAAAGAAGAGCGACCAGAATTATCCCGGGTTTAAAAGGCATGTCATATGCAGACAGGCTAAAAGAATTGAATCTATTCAGTCTCGAACAAAGAAGACTACGCGGTGATCTGATTCAAGCATTCAAAATGCTAAAAGGTATTGACAATGTCGACCCAGGGGACTTTTTCGACAAGGACCAGGAGTCACAAATGGAGATTAGATAAAGGGGCATTCAGAACAGAAAATAGGAGGCACTTTTCTACACAGAGAATTGTGAGGGTCTGGAACCCGCTCCCCAGTAATGTTGTTGAAGCCGACACACTGGGATCCTTCAAGAAGCTGCTTGATGAGATTCTGGGATCAATAAGCTACTAACAACCAAAAGAGCAAGATGGGCCGAATGGCCTCCTCTCGTTTGTAAACTTTCTTATGTTCTTAAAATGTTTGTTTACTTAGGCATGAGCATGCTGTATATGCTATCCTGACACAGATACATGATTTACTAGCGCAGGATTTAAAAAAAAAAAAAAAAAGAACAATATTTGGTTATCAGGCCAACATGCATTTGACTGTGATTTTTCTGCACTTCGACTGGCAGGATCATGACGTCACTTGTTGGATCCACCTTCATATTAGGACAGGATCAGCTGTATGCTGGGGAAAGGTGAGAATCCTTTTAATAAAACTTCCCATGTAGTTTGTTTAATGTTTGGTATCACTTATCCTCAAAATGGGCAAAATCTGCTACGATCACAAGATATATGGTGTCTGATTTAGTTGCTTGATAAGGAAGAAATCTAGATGGTGCTATTTTTTTATCAGCGTGTGTCAACATTCTATAGAACCATTGAATAGTAGACCCCTCTATCTGGTAAATAGGGGCATATTAATCAAGCTTGTAAAAACTGAAGCATTTCACTTTTTTTTTTTTTTATAAATTTAGTCGTTGCCAATTATTTTTTATTATTTTCTCCCCAATTTGGAATGGCCAATTATTTTATTATGCTCAGCTCACCGCTACCACCCCAGGGCTGACTCTGGAGGGCGAAGACAAACACACGCTGTCCTCCGAAGCGTGGGCCAATTGAGCGCCGCCCCCTGGGAGCTCCCATCCTCGGTCGGCAAAGGAATAGCCTGGACTCGAACTCGCGATGTCCAGACTATAGGGCACATCCTGCACTGCACGTGGAGTGCCTTTACTGGATGCGCCACTCGGGACCCCCAGCATTTCACTTATTGTTCATTACAATGGATTTTGTATCATCCCGCAACCACGCTGGGTTTCACTGAGGTCATTGTGATAGAGCTGATTGTTTTAATATTTTCAATATTGTTTTTCAAAGTGTGCTAAATCAGTTTTTCCTGTTGCTATGGCCAACGGTTTCATCCTAGGAATCTGAAAAATAGTAATGGCATTTGCAAAGTTGTTTCTATTATCAATAATTGTATTAAGAGTTCCAAAATAATGCAATGTAAACAAAAACTGACAAGTTTAAATATCTTTTAATTGATTTTTAAAAAACAAATTAAAAAAATGGACTAACTGAAGGTGACATGTTTTCTGATTGATTTGGTAATGAAGTGCCACATAACACTGCAGTCTAGGGAATGGCTACAGGAAAGATAACTTACTGTTACAGGAGCCTCCTTTTTAGCTGATATTACAGATAGGCAGCCCAGACAAGGTCTTGGACGTCTCTTTGGGTTGGCTTCGAATTGTCTCTTTTCTCTGATCGGAATGTCTGGAGGGGAGGTGGCCTTCTGGTAAGATAGCAATAAGATTTAAAAAATGACATCTCTGTAAAAATTAAAAAAGGCAGTACCCCACCATCAAGTATAATTTTACACTAAAATATTTTGTCTTATTAACTTTAATTAACACCAACGATATTCATCCACAAATTAGTTCATTGTGTAAACATATCCCAGGGTTTCTACTGCGCATCTCCTTCTACCTTCCTTAGCTCCACACATTCCCACAATCCCCTTCTGCTACTGCACACTCTGAAAAGAGATCCCACTGGATGAGATTGTTTATTACATCTTTAAAGGGAGCGTATAAAACCAATGAACTACTCCATTGCATGTTAAACTTATTTTCGATCAACCAATGAGTTAGAAATAAGTGTGCATGACATGGCCAGTGACTGTGACTTATTCGTGCTGCAAATGATTTGATGTTACACCACCACTCTCTTACTTCAGACAAACACCACAACCCCTAGTCCTTTACACATCTACACATTTTTTATAAACAAAACACAAAACATCCATATAAGATGGATATGTGTAAAAGATCTGAATCATTGATATGTCCAGAGGGTGAAACAATGTGGCAGGAAAATGGTTTATTTTTATGGGACAGCACTGGTAATGGAACCTAAGTTAAAAAAAATAAAAATAAAATCAGGAAGATAAGCTGTGTACCAAACATAGACAATAACTCAAAAGTGAATTAAGTTTCCGATTGTATACCTGGCTATACACAGTTACTACTGATATAAAGACATTTTGGCTCATCTAACCTAGGTCTATGGCATATCCTGAACACAGATTATTACAAAAATATGATTTCAAACAGCATACAAATGTAAGGGGACAGAGAAAAATAATAATTTCAATCTATCTGTCGCTCTAATGCGGGTTCCTAAACATTACGTTGTAATTCTAATTACCTTTTCTTGTTCCTTGTCAAATCTACCCCATACTGTGCTGGCTTGGCCGCCTCCAGCATCTTCACCATCTCCGTCCAGCAAGGATACAACACCAGGAGAAGCAGGTCTTTTTTTACAAATCTGAAAAAAATACATTTGTATTTTAGATGTAATTTCTTGTCACGGGACATTATGTAAATGCTATTATCCATGGTGATTACGACAAACATTTACACTTGGGTCTCTTTGAGAAAGACATTACTAAATCTCAACAAAGAATTTGCCATGCTTACAATTTGCCTATGCTTATGTATACATATACATCTCCTGCCACGTAAACTCTAAACGATGAACATGACATATCAACAGTATGTACAGGATAGAATAAGAATTAGCAATGAAATGTTTAATCACAGTCTGATGAGGGATTATCCAGATGTATGTAAAACTGTGTGACATTCACAATCTTGTATATTATCATTAATGTATACTCTATAATGTTGATGCTAAGTTTCCTGTCAATTGGATAAACAGTTTGTAACAAATTGTGTGTGTGTGTGTACAGCCACCTCCACTTCATCCCCTTCGCAATGGATTTCATCCCCAGCTGGGGATAACAGAGCTGGTATAAAAATCCAACTGTAGTCTCCCTTGGAGCACCAGACAGTGGCATGAATAAAGAGATTAGAAATTGCCCGCTTAGAGGGTATAAACTATCTCTTTAAAGTTTAAAATTACCAGCTTTTAGTGGTTGGTGTCCAGTCGTCATTTTTTACAGTTTCTTCGTTTCACTTTTCCTTTTGTTCAGTCATCCTGGTGCAATATATATATATATATATATATATATATATATATAAAATAAAGAGCTAGTTATAACTTTTAAATGAATCTTAACCTCAAAAACACTATCAGGGGGTCCTCGAGTGGCTCACCTGGTAAAAGCGTGGTTGTGTGGTCATACAGCACAGGTTCGCGTCCTGGCTGTGCAAAGTTGTCGGTCTTCGCTGTGAATTCCAAAGGGAGCGTAACATTGGCTCTGGCACTCCCGTGGGTTAGGGAAGCAAAAACAAAAGGGACTGTTTCTCCTCATTGCGCTACAGTGAACCCTGCTGGCCAGGCGCCCTGTGAGCTCAAAAGCGGACACCTGCAGGGCTGGCCTTTGTCCTCCAGAGGTCAGTAGCTCGCTGACATCCGCTCTCGAGTTCCTGGGTGTAAAAGAGGATAATAGTTTGGTTGTGGGATCGGAGGACGCCCACTGAACCTTTGGATCTCCTGAGCTGTGTAAGGAATTGCTGCGATGAGGAGAAAAAATAATTGGACATTCCAAATTGGGGAGAAAATCGGGGGTAAAATAATTGGGCACACTAAATGTATATATACATAACTTCACGTCTGTCCCCAGGCAGGACGATTGAGATATTCGGTAAAGAAACAATGCTATAATTAATCCCTGTAATTACGCCAATTACAGATGTTTCTTTTGCTCCTAAATTATATTGGGATGGTCAGTAAATCATTTGCTGACAATTGCATCATTCACAGAAGGTGTGCGGCAGGTGTGGGATTAATTGGGCCTATTTATATCCCCATCGCTCACAACTTCTTAATTTCATTTTCAGAAATTGTAAAACAGTTTGTGTTAACTCTATAGACACCAGCCCCCTATATACCAACTAAAGTCCATTTATATTAAATATTTAAGTACAAGCATCCCAGGGAGAAAACTAGAATAGCAAATGAGCAAGTGTGCTCAGGTCAGCGCTTTGTGGTAACTGCAGGTATTTGCATCACACTGCTGAATGACCAATAGCCACCCAGTACTGTACATTGCAAATGGGCTGTTTCATCTGAGCTCAACTGTGTTAACCCTGACCTAGTCGAGGTTGGTGAACCCTGTTGTTCTGATTATCAACATAATGTCAATAAATCTTACAAGACTGCATCACACACTTAAAGCAGTTTTTGGCAAAAACACCCACCACCACTGTCAAGTGCATAGGAAAAACAACCATAGTTTAAATGCAGTGGAGAAGATTGGATTTAAATAATTGCAAAATACTGCATGTTTGTATATTGAAATAATGAACATGTTAATGATTATTAAAAATACCAATTGTAGTTGTTTTTTTCAGACAAACATAAAACTGTAGGCCACTGTTTAGTGTCTGAAGGGGACACTGTATGCTAACCAAAGCCCATGGCCAGTATACAATATTTTTCTGTATGCATTCTTTTCTGTTGAGCACTACTGACACCGTGGAAACGGTGAGTCTTAGGTCGTCTGCGGATACATTAGTCCATTCAATGCGTCTGAACCTGGTGTGTAATCCCAAGGTAACTGCTCACTGTTAACACGTTTTAATACGTTAATTCACGTTTTAAGTAATACAGTGTCCCCTTCAGACATGTCTAAGGAGAAATTCGGAAATAACATACAAAACTATGCGCGAGTAAAACTCCAAACATCCCAAAAAAAAAATAAAAAAAAAATAACATTAATATATATATATATATATATATATATATATATATATATATATATATATATATATATAATTGCATGCCCGGTATCTACGATATGGAGTCTTGCATGCCCCGGTAGCTGCAATATTGAGTCTTTCCATCCACCTCCGGTTGCTTCATTCCGGAGGTCAAGGGCGTAGGTTTGGTTTGAACATTGGTGGGGACACAATTTTGTAGGGGGGCGGAGTCACGGTCGCTAGTGGGGTTCGGGGGCATGCCCCCCCGGGAAGAAATTTTTTTAGTAGACAGCTATTAAATGGTAACTTCTGGTGGCTTGAAATGAATGCTGGACATGAATCGAGGACAGTTTGATTGACATGAAGTTGGCTGGTATACACTTAAAACACTATGATAAAGTGTCCCTCCTGGAAGCTGGTTTGACATCCCTGCTGTAGAATTACTAATAACCTGAATTATAACCTATCCCAGCCTTACTGTAAGCTACCAATACCCCTGGCGCTACAAGCATGAGCACATGCACGCTCACGTGCTCTGCCTGCCACTCCTGTGTCTGTGCTGCTGCTGGTACCTGGGTGCATTGCTTCATTCACCTGATAAAATAATAAATTGATGCATGCCATATAGAGAGAAAATATATGGCTATGCTAACTTTATTTGCTGAGTATTACTATACAGCATTAGCCTACTATTATATCACAATGTGCCTCAAACAATAATATATCTCAAAACTGAGTCTAACACTTTCACTGTTATAATCACTAAGCCATTACAGACCCCACCTGCGACCCTGTTGCTCCACCTGCCTCTGTACTGCTTTTACCAGGCTGCACTGCTTCACTCGCCTGATAAAATGATAAATTGATGCATGCTGTTTAGAGAGAAAGTATGACTCTGTTAACTTCATTAGTAAATTATTTTTTTCATTTGCTATGAGAATCATTATCAATTGTGTTTATTACTTTAATAACATCTTCCTACTTACACTTTGACTTTTTGTAAAAAAAACTTCCTTATGTCCATCTTTATTTTTTTGGTTGCTATTATGCTTTAGTCACCTAAAGCCAAATTGAAGTGATTAGCTAACGTTAGTTGAATGACGATATCAAAACATGCTCACGCACACTCTCTCTCTCTCTCTCTCTCTCTCTCTCTCTCTCTCTCTCTCTCTCACACACACACACACACATAATGATTTAGCTGTGAAACAAGCTAGCTAGCCACCAAGGACGTTGGGTTAGCAGCTAGCAATGGGTCGCTAACGTAATAGGTAGGTAGGTAGGTAGCTTTATTCTCTCAAACTGTTGCTGACGAGCTGACAATACCTTCAGCCGCGGCACCTGGCTTTCATTCAGTCAGTGGCTTACACTCATATCAGCCTGACCGGCAAGCGGCAACTTCAGATGAGCGTCTTTCCAGAGTCCAGCCTAAACCAGCGGTTCTCAACCTTTTTTTTACTCACGCCACACTGAAATTTATTTGTATATCTGTCGTTGTCCCCCCACCATTAATTTGACTTTTTATATATTTTTTTATTACTGCCTATATAATATAGTGCATTTATTTAGCCGCCTGGATAGTCACACTGTCCATTCAATCAAATACATATGTTCGTGTTCGCTTTTTACACACACGATACAAAAATATCAAGCAAGGAGTAAGTTAGTTACAAAGGGAGGAAGGAGGATTGAAATAATATGACAACGCATTAACCAACAAACACAAACATCGAATTAAACTGATTATATTTATTCTTATTTTTTAAAATAAATGTGAAAATTGTGGCACAATGTACACCGTTTAAGAATGACTAGAATTTTTTTTTTTTATTTTAAACCCGGAGATTTACCTTTCACTCCCGAGTCCTTGTGCACTTTCGCACTTCAATGAAAACAACACACTCTGCTGGTCCCTGACGTCAGCCACGCACTGAGTCCGTGTTACAGTGATGCAGTATGGAAGGGCCAAAGCCAATCAAATTAGCGTTTTTTTTTGTTTTGTTTTTTTTGGAGGAGGGAGGACTAACGAGGGGGAGGGGCGGGGGGCTTGAGAGAGTTAACCCTTTGTGGAGCAGATAAAATGACTTGACAAAAGACGTTTAAGATTTATCAAAATTATTGGTAGGGACAATTCAACGGTCCCTTGACATTGGTAGGGACATGTCCCTACCGTCCCGAAGTCAAGGATTACTTCATTGTCGATGTAGTCCATGAGGATTTACCCATTTTTTTCAAAATCTTGCATATCATTCAGTTTAGGTGTACATGGATTTTGTGTGGGAAACTGTATTTTGCTCTGGAATTTAATTCTCACCTTCATGCCTTCAAAATAGAGGCTTTGCATGAGTGGTGTACATTAACACCTGGCAATGAAGTTGACTACCATGCACTAGATGCTTATGAAGACAGTGATGGATGTTTATATATTGCACCTCATCATACTGTGTATAAGGTACTGCTTGCATTTAAAACTGTGATATTAATTACAATGGCAGGTTAACATTGGTGCTTATTTTTCTGATTAATTTTATGTTTTTTTGTTCATTAGGTGAAGAAATAGATGGTGAGACTCTTTTAGGTCTGACAGAACATATGATTGGAAAGATCTTCCGAACTATGAAGGACCAAGTCAAATTTTTAAAGGCTCTCGAGAACCTTAAAAGGTATGTAATGACAAATATATTATACATTATGTTAGTCTATTGTTGTGTTTTAGTATTTACATTTAAATACCACATACTATACAGGAATCACTTTGAAAAGTATAAATTACTACTACCAGTACGCTTTTTGTATTGTAATGTTGTATTGTAAGAAAGATGTATATTATGGGAGTACATTTCTTTATGGAAACACAGAGAGAGAGAGAGAGAGAGAGAGAGAGAGAGAGAGAGAGAGAGAGAGAGAGAGAGGTATTTTCACTAGTTTAATTCCTGAAAATGAGGACTGGGAATGTATGGTTTTAAACTTCTGTGTAGAAAATTAATATGGCTGTTATATTATAAGGCTCTGTTTAAATATCAAGTCTTTAGATATTTTCAGGTGATTAAAATTATGAAATATTGTTTTTTTTTGTTGTTTTTTGTATTTTCATAGAACAAAAGCAAATGAGCATATTGTTTCAGAGAAGGTGCTACCAGTAGAATGCAGAGAAGTGCCACAAACCTCAACAAGTGTTCATGTTTGGACCGCATGTTATACATTGCCTATATTTCCCCCAGTTGTACAGATGGCCCTTGATAGAAAGGACATTGGTTTCAAATCAAAAGACAAATCTGCCCTTCGTGCAGCTCTAATACAGACTCTGTTTGATGACCTCAGCAAATATACGCTGTAAGAACTGAGATTTCGGTGTTTGTTTTAGATACATAGGCAACCAATTTTAGAATAATTACATAACATAAAATAGCATATTCATTTTTAAAATGATTACTATTTTTTTTTTAAATCTATCATAACAGCAATATTTTATTCAAGAGAAAAAGTTTTATTAAATTCATTTTGATAATGCTTTTCAGCATGTTTTTTTTGTAAATTAAAGCAATTGTAAAATGCAACTGTATTTCATGACATTATTTCTCAAATATATATTTTTCTTACAATTCACTTACAATTCATATGCCTATATTATTTTCTAATCTGTATATTTAGGTATCCAGACCACATAATGTACAGTACTGTGCTAAGTACTTTGTGCTGTAAGTACAGATTTCTAAGGGATGACAGCCAAACTGGATATGTGAGTATACATTTGGTAGTTATATTCATAAAAGAAATAGTCGAATAAACATTAATTTTTCAAAATTATGCAGCGTTAAATATATTTTTACTAGTTGATATGTATTTTTTATAGCCAGATAATGACATAGGTTTAACTTTCTATCATTGTTTCAGGCTACTCTACTTGAAATACTGAGAAATAAATTCAAAAAAGAGAGAAAGACACTTATTTCAGTGGAGACTGTATAAGACATGAAAAAAAAGTTTGGTGCTGTGGGTCGAGGAAGGAAGCGTGCACCAGAGCAACAGCAACCGCTCATGAAAAAGAGAAGAGAATCTGTAAGCCTAACTCTTGGATCTGCATTGACAGAAATAGATTGAAATAGAATTACATACTTTATATATGTACATACATGCGATTGTGTAGTTTATTAGCTAATTGGCTTTCATGGAGAGTACTTGATCTTTAGCATTTTTCCAGAGTAAAGAAAAGCACAGAGAATACATGCAGTAAATGCCTGATCATAAGTATTGAATTACTTAACGTTATGATACATATTGCAGATGCAAAGTGAGGAGTTCCCAGGGGAAGACGAGCATAGTATTGCCAAACACTTGGACTCCATAAGAAAAGAAATAACGAAATTGAGGCCGAACATTGAAGCCATATGTGACAGCATGAATAGAACTGTACACACTCGGGAAAGAATGATGGAGAAGAAGTCCACTGAAGAAGTCCTTGGTCTGTTTCCATTCCTAAAGCATCCTAAACTGGTAGGTACTAGTTTTTATTCTACTATGGTGATTGATGAGAAATTAATATTTTTAGTTATAAGCATGTATAATCACTTTAATTAGTCCTCCTAGGTGACCTTTCTGCATCAGCAATCCACCTGCTCCAGCTTTTACAAAACTCCACTGCTCCTGGTTTTTCCCATGCAACTTCTTTCTGCTCGCATTCAGTTTAGTTTGATTTTGTTTTATTTATTGATTTTTTTAACTACTACATTATTTGTAAGTATTCAACTCTTTTTTACAGCTGTGTATATCGCCTTGGATAAAGGCATATGATAAATAAATAAATATAATAATAACTTTAGCATCTGTATTTTAGCTGTTGCACGAAGTAGAACTACGTTTTGGAGTAAACTTGGAACGGAACCTAATGAGTGGCCTATCCAGAATGGTAGATGCTATTTTCAGACTTTCTAGTGGGCATCTTCTAACTACTGTGATGTCCTACATTGAAGATGCTTCAGATAAGACACAGGGAAATGGTAATGTATAAGAAATATTTATTGTACATCAAATTGTTTTGACCTATCTCAGAATAGGATCTATAAATAACTATTAAACAGAAAATGATGCAACTTCATTTCATACACTTGGAGCATAATATTTCATGGGGAAGATAGCTGGTATTTAACTCTCACAGGGGCATAAAAACCAATGCGAAAAACCTGCATGAACAGATTTTTAGAAACTTTGTTGATACTGTTCTTAACATTTTTTTGCTCCAATCCACAATAACGTTTGTATCAGTGGTGGTCAGTCCTGGTCCTGGAGAGCTACAGTCGTGTGTGTGTTTTTTTTAGGTACCTTTAAATCATTTAAACTATTCTTTATCTGTGCAGTTTAGCAAATAATGAATTCATGAATGTAACTGAGAGCACTGGTGGAATGCAAAGCCAAAGATCCTGTACCTCTCAGACCAGGGTTGCTCAACATTCTTCTGTTTGCTTTGTACTTTGTATATGATCTGATACCCTATTTGTAGGACTGAGAATGAATGCTGCATTGTTGCTGTTGCCAGCTTTGTTTCGAGAGAGGGAAAATCTGTTTGTTGTTGACCAAGTAAGTTAATTGAGCTCTACTTTTTAAATGTAGCTTAACTGAATTGATGTTTTCAATGTTAAATACAAAGTCAAATTATCATTTAGAGATATCTCAAAATGAGTTTGAGATATCTCCAAATTAATTCCTGATATCTGTAAACCATTTTGAGATATCTTAAAATATGTTAAGATATCTCTAATTATTTCAAAATATTTTAAGATATATTCAACTGATTTAAGGATATTTTGAAATATTTAAAGATATCTGTTAAATATTTAAAGGTATCTCTTAATTTGGCTTGCCATAAATGTGTACTTAATGAATTATGAGGGAGACTTGTAGGCAATTAACAGGAGTTTAAGCAGTTCCTCGCTGTTTTAAGTGAGATCCGACAGTTAAAATGTTTTTAAAGGGAGGAATATTACGAAATCCCTTTAAAGTAGCCGCAGCCCCACCACACGAGCCGCCACTGCTTGTAGGTATGGTGAGATGCTGCTGAAGTACAATTTCACATAATTTATTGTTGAATAAAGTTATTAATTATTATTTTAAAATCTATACAGGTACCACCATCACCTACGCCAACTATCGTTTTCAAGGGAACAACAAGCCCATTGGCAGCAGATGACATCTCTGTTTGTGTTGATGGAATTGAGATACTCAGTGATTATCCAGGAATGGATATCACCCTTGCTGTTGAATGTATTTTTTCTCTTTATTTTTCCTTGGGCATTGAGTATCCTAAAGCTCTAAAAAATTGTCTGACTTTCATGGAAAGGTACTTCATGAAGCTGAGTATCTCTGACAAAGTACCTTTGCCAGTGTTAAAGATGTACAGTCAAATAACTGCACTTTTACTTGGGGAATAATTATATTGATCTGATGGAATGCCATTTTAACATTTAATCTGAAATTAAATGAATTTATTGTGAAAACTATTTAATTTGATTACAAAAACAAAATATTTGATATAAAAATGTAATTGTACATATAAAAAAAGTATTTATTTTAAATGTAAATGGCTGATTAGAAAATTAATTGTTTATAACAAATGTAAATTGTTTTTAATAGAAGTTTTGATCTCAAAAAACTAATAAACATTCAGTCTTAATTTATAGATATCATAAACTCATAATAAGCTCTGATCTAAATACTGTACTGTAGCTCTTCTAATTTGTGCCACCAAAAAATGAATAAGAAAAAAGAAACCCACGTTCATCAGTTTCAATATACATTTTATCTCAGCTTTTTCAAGGTCTATTACATGTTCTTGAAAATGTATTTTGTGTAAGTTTCAGGAAAATCTGTGGGATGCATAGATTTATTTTCCAGTTTGCTGCGAGACCCTTTTTTTCACTGTGTAAATAATATGGTTTAATTATTAAAAACACACAGGTTGAATAAAACGGTGTAAAACTGTATATAACTAAACCTGAAACTACTCTAATGGTTTAACCTGTAAAAACAATAAATTGTTATATAAATGTTTAATAAATAAATTGTTGGCATCCTGAATTGAGTGATTTATCAAAGCACTTACACTTCTGAGGTTGGGGGATTCTAAAGGATGTGAAGAGCTCTTAACGGTATACATTTGTTTTTTCTCAGATGAACCAAACAACCCTCCATAGAATGTTAATTGTAAGGTTCAATAGTGTAACTCTTATGGTTCTCTATTAAACCTCAATAGAAGGTTCTTCAGAGGAACCAATATGGTTCTGTATTATACCATTAATATAAGAACCATGGTGGTTCTTTATTAAACCTCTAATGCAGGGTTCTTCCAAAGAACCATTTTAAAAGGTTCCATATAGCACTTCAAAATGGTTCCAAATCTATACCAGCAGATAGAACCTTTTAGGGTTCTATATTGTACCCTTTTTTCTAAGAGTGTACTGCATAAAAAACGAGTGTGTTGTCGTGGCAGTTGGTGATCAAAGAAATAAAACAAAATAAAATCAATAAATAATAATGTCATAGACTTAAAGTCATACCTTTGAAGTCATAATGCATTGAAAGTGTTATTAGGGAATGTTGTGCTGTGTTTTCAAGCGCTTCAATGTGACAGCGGGTGCGTTCACGGAGATCAAGAGCAGCCGGAGATCAAGAGCAGCCGCCGCAGGGGAGGGATACCATGGTAAATAGGTTACCTATTTACCATGGTATCTCTCCCCTGGGTGCGTTGTGTTTTGGTGAGCAGGAAAGCAGCGGGCGGGATGGCGAGCTTGTCCTGCTGCTCCAACACAAGCTACCTTAAGAGCCGGTATGATGCGGTCAATGGGTGAAGTTCGTCAGGAGTACTGCATAAAAAAAAAAACGAGTGTGTTGTCGTGGCAGTTGGTGATCAAAGAAATAAAACAAAATAAAATCAATAAATAATAATGTCATAGACTTAAAGTCATACCTTTGAAGTCATAATGCATTGCAAGTGTTATTAGGGAATGTTGTGCTGTGTTTTCAAGCGCTTCAATGTGACAGCGGGTGCGTTCACGGAGATCAAGAGCAGCCGCCGCAGGGGAGGGATACCATGGTAAATAGGTTACCTATTTACCATGGTATCTCTCCCCTGGGTGCGTTGTGTTTTGGTGAGCAGGAAAGCAGCGGGCGGGATGGCGAGCTTGTCCTGCTGCTCCAACACAAGCTACCTTAAGAGCCGGTACGATGCGGTCAATGGGTGAAGTTCGTCAGGAGTACTGCATAAAAAAAAAAAAAACGAGTGTGTTGTCGTGGCAGTTGGTGATCAAAGAAATAAAACAAAATAAAATCAATAAATAATAATGTCATAGACTTAAAGTCATACCTTTGAAGTCATAATGCATTGCAAGTGTTATTAGGGAATGTTGTGCTGTGTTTTCAAGCGCTTCAATGTGACAGCGGGTGCGTTCACGGAGATCAAGAGCAGCCGGAGATCAAGAGCAGCCGCCGCAGGGGAGGGATACCATGGTAAATAGGTTACCTATTTACCATGGTATCTCTCCCCTGGGTGCGTTGTGTTTTGGTGAGCAGGAAAGCAGCGGGCGGGATGGCGAGCTTGTCCTGCTGCTCTAACACAAGCTACCTTAAGAGCCGGTACTATGATGTCAATTGGTGAAGTTCGTCAGGAGTACTGCATAAAAAAAAAAACGAGTGTGTTATCGTGGCAGTTGGTGAGCAAAGAAATAAAACAAAATAAAATCAATAAATAATAATGTCATAGACTTAAAGTCATACCTTTGAAGTCATAATGCATTGCAAGTGTTATTAGGGAATGTTGTGCTGTGTTTTCAAGCGCTTCAATGTGACAGCGGGTGCGTTCACGGAGATCAAGAGCAGCCGGAGATCAAGAGCAGCCGCCGCAGGGGAGGGATACCATGGTAAATAGGTTACCTATTTACCATGGTATCTCTCCCCTGGGTGCGTTGTGTTTTGGTGAGCAGGAAAGCAGCGGGCGGGATGGCGAGCTTGTCCTGCTGCTCCAACACAAGCTACCTTAAGAGCCGGTACGATGCGGTCAATGGGTAAAGTTCGTCAGGAGTACTGCATAAAAAAAAAAAAACGAGTGTGTTGTCGTGGCAGTTGGTGATCAAAGAAATAAAACAAAATAAAATCAATAAATAATAATGTCATAGACTTAAAGTCATACCTTTGAAGTCATAATGCATTGCAAGTGTTATTAGGGAATGTTGTGCTGTGTTTTCAAGCGCTTCAATGTGACAGCGGGTGCGTTCACGGAGATCAAGAGCAGCCGGAGATCAAGAGCAGCCGCCGCAGGGGAGGGATACCATGGTAAATAGGTTACCTATTTACCATGGTATCTCTCCCCTGGGTGCGTTGTGTTTTGGTGAGCAGGAAAGCAGCGGGCGGGATGGCGAGCTTGTCCTGCTGCTCCAACACAAGCTACCTTAAGAGCCGGTACGATGCGGTCAATGGGTGAAGTTCGTCAGGAGTACTGCATAAAAAAAAAAAAAACGAGTGTGTTGTCGTGGCAGTTGGTGATCAAAGAAATAAAACAAAATAAAATCAATAAATAATAATGTCATAGACTTAAAGTCATACCTTTGAAGTCATAATGCATTGCAAGTGTTATTAGGGAATGTTGTGCTGTGTTTTCAAGCGCTTCAATGTGACAGCGGGTGCGTTCACGGAGATCAAGAGCAGCCGCCGCAGGGGAGGGATACCATGGTAAATAGGTTACCTATTTACCATGGTATCTCTCCCCTGGGTGCGTTGTGTTTTGGTGAGCAGGAAAGCAGCGGGCGGGATGGCGAGCTTGTCCTGCTGCTCCAACACAAGCTACCTTAAGAGCCGGTACGATGCGGTCAATGGGTGAAGTTCGTCAGGAGTACTGCATAAAAAAAAAAAAAACGAGTGTGTTGTCGTGGCAGTTGGTGATCAAAGAAATAAAACAAAATAAAATCAATAAATAATAATGTCATAGACTTAAAGTCATACCTTTGAAGTCATAATGCATTGCAAGTGTTATTAGGGAATGTTGTGCTGTGTTTTCAAGCGCTTCAATGTGACAGCGGGTGCGTTCACGGAGATCAAGAGCAGCCGGAGATCAAGAGCAGCCGCCGCAGGGGAGGGATACCATGGTAAATAGGTTACCTATTTACCATGGTATCTCTCCCCTGGGTGCGTTGTGTTTTGGTGAGCAGGAAAGCAGCGGGCGGGATGGCGAGCTTGTCCTGCTGCTCCAACACAAGCTACCTTAAGAGCCGGTACGATGCGGTCAATGGGTGAAGTTCGTCAGGAGTACTGCATAAAAAAAAAAAACGAGTGTGTTGTCGTGGCAGTTGGTGATCAAAGAAATAAAACAAAATAAAATCAATAAATAATAATGTCATAGACTTAAAGTCATACCTTTGAAGTCATAATGCATTGCAAGTGTTATTAGGGAATGTTGTGCTGTGTTTTCAAGCGCTTCAATGTGACAGCGGGTGCGTTCACGGAGATCAAGAGCAGCCGGAGATGAAGAGCAGCCGCCGCAGGGGAGGGATACCATGGTAAATAGGTTACCTATTTACCATGGTATCTCTCCCCTGGGTGCGTTGTGTTTTGGTGAGCAGGAAAGCAGCGGGCGGGATCGCGAGCTTGTCCTGCTGCTCCAACACAAGCTACCTTAAGAGCCGGTACTATGATGTCAATTGGTGAAGTTCGTCAGGAATACTGCATAAAAAAAAAAACGAGTGTGTTATCGTGGCAGTTGGTGAGCAAAGAAATAAAACAAAATAAAATCAATAAATAATAATGTCATAGACTTAAAGTCATACCTTTGAAGTCATAATGCATTGCAAGTGTTATTAGGGAATGTTGTGCTGTGTTTTCAAGCGCTTCAATGTGACAGCGGGTGCGTTCACGGAGATCAAGAGCAGCCGGAGATCAAGAGCAGCCGCCGCAGGGGAGGGATACCATGGTAAATAGGTTACCTATTTACCATGGTATCTCTCCCCTGGGTGCGTTGTGTTTTGGTGAGCAGGAAAGCAGCGGGCGGGATGGCGAGCTTGTCCTGCTGCTCCAACACAAGCTACCTTAAGAGCCGGTACGATGCGGTCAATGGGTGAAGTTCGTCTGGAGTACTGCATAAAAAAAAAAAAACGAGTGTGTTGTCGTGGCAGTTGGTGATCAAAGAAATAAAACAAAATAAAATCAATAAATAATAATGTCATAGACTTAAAGTCATACCTTTGAAGTCATAATGCATTGCAAGTGTTATTAGGGAATGTTGTGCTGTGTTTTCAAGCGCTTCAATGTGACAGCGGGTGCGTTCACGGAGATCAAGAGCAGCCGGAGATCAAGAGCAGCCGCCGCAGGGGAGGGATACCATGGTAAATAGGTTACCTATTTACCATGGTATCTCTCCCCTGGGTGCGTTGTGTTTTGGTGAGCAGGAAAGCAGCGGGCGGGATGGCGAGCTTGTCCTGCTGCTCCAACACAAGCTACCTTAAGAGCCGGTACGATGCGGTCAATGGGTGAAGTTCGTCAGGAGTACTGCATAAAAAAAAAAAAAACGAGTGTGTTGTCGTGGCAGTTGGTGATCAAAGAAATAAAACAAAATAAAATCAATAAATAATAATGTCATAGACTTAAAGTCATACCTTTGAAGTCATAATGCATTGCAAGTGTTATTAGGGAATGTTGTGCTGTGTTTCAAGCGCTTCAATGTGACAGCGGGTGCGTTCACGGAGATCAAGAGCAGCCGGAGATCAAGAGCAGCCGCCGCAGGGGAGGGATACCATGGTAAATAGGTTACCTATTTACCATGGTATCTCTCCCCTGGGTGCGTTGTGTTTTGGTGAGCAGGAAAGCAGCGGGCGGGATGGCGAGCTTGTCCTGCTGCTCCAACACAAGCTACCTTAAGAGCCGGTACGATGCGGTCAATGGGTGAAGTTCGTCAGGAGTACTGCATAAAAAAAAAAAAAACGAGTGTGTTGTCGTGGCAGTTGGTGATCAAAGAAATAAAACAAAATAAAATCAATAAATAATAATGTCATAGACTTAAAGTCATACCTTTGAAGTCATAATGCATTGCAAGTGTTATTAGGGAATGTTGTGCTGTGTTTTCAAGCGCTTCAATGTGACAGCGGGTGCGTTCACGGAGATCAAGAGCAGCCGGAGATCAAGAGCAGCCGCCGCAGGGGAGGGATACCATGGTAAATAGGTTACCTATTTACCATGGTATCTCTCCCCTGGGTGCGTTGTGTTTTGGTGAGCAGGAAAGCAGCGGGCGGGATGGCGAGCTTGTCCTGCTGCTCCAACACAAGCTACTTTAAGAGCCCGTACGATGCGGTCAATGGGTGAAGTTCGTCAGGAGTACTGCATAAAAAAAAAAAACGAGTGTGTTGTCGTGGCAGTTGGTGAGCAAAGAAATAAAACAAAATAAAATCAATAAATAATAATGTCATAGACTTAAAGTCATACCTTTGAAGTCATAATGCATTGCAAGTGTTATTATGGAATGTTGTGCTGTGTTTTCAAGCGCTTCAATGTGACAGCGGGTGCATTCACGGAGATCAAGAGCAGCCGGAGATGAAGAGCAGCCGCCGCAGGGGAGGGATACCATGGTAAATAGGTTACCTATTTACCATGGTATCTCTCCCCTGGGTGCGTTGTGTTTTGGTGAGCAGGAAAGCAGCGGGCGGGATGGCGAGCTTGTCCTGCTGCTCCAACACAAGCTACCTTAAGAGCCGGTACTATGATGTCAATTGGTGAAGTTCGTCAGGAGTACTGCATAAAAAAAAAACGAGTGTGTTGTCGTGGCAGTTGGTGAGCAAAGAAATAAAACAAAATAAAATCAATAAATAATAATGTCATAGACTTAAAGTCATACCTTTGAAGTCATAATGCATTGCAAGTGTTATTAGGGAATGTTGTGCTGTGTTTTCAAGCGCTTCAATGTGACAGCGGGTGCGTTCACGGAGATCAAGAGCAGCCGGAGATCAAGAGCAGCCGCCGCAGGGGAGGGATACCATGGTAAATAGGTTACCTATTTACCATGGTATCTCTCCCCTGGGTGCGTTGTGTTTTGGTGAGCAGGAAAGCAGCGGGCGGGATGGCGAGCTTGTCCTGCTGCTCCAACACAAGCTACCTTAAGAGCCGGTACGATGCGGTCAATGGGTGAAGTTCGTCAGGAGTACTGCATAAAAAAAAAAAACGAGTGTGTTGTCGTGGCAGTTGGTGATCAAAGAAATAAAACAAAATAAAATCAATAAATAATAATGTCATAGACTTAAAGTCATACCTTTGAAGTCATAATGCATTGCAAGTGTTATTAGGGAATGTTGTGCTGTGTTTTCAAGCGCTTCAATGTGACAGCGGGTGCGTTCACGGAGATCAAGAGCAGCCGGAGATGAAGAGCAGCCGCCGCAGGGGAGGGATACCATGGTAAATAGGTTACCTATTTACCATGGTATCTCTCCCCTGGGTGCGTTGTGTTTTGGTGAGCAGGAAAGCAGCGGGCGGGATGGCGAGCTTGTCCTGCTGCTCCAACACAAGCTACCTTAAGAGCCGGTACTATGATGTCAATTGGTGAAGTTCGTCTGGAGTACTGCATAAAAAAAAAAACGAGTGTGTTATCGTGGCAGTTGGTGAGCAAAGAAATAAAACAAAATAAAATCAATAAATAATAATGTCATAGACTTAAAGTCATACCTTTGAAGTCATAATGCATTGCAAGTGTTATTAGGGAATGTTGTGCTGTGTTTTCAAGCGCTTCAATGTGACAGCGGGTGCGTTCACGGAGATCAAGAGCAGCCGGAGATCAAGAGCAGCCGCCGCAGGGGAGGGATACCATGGTAAATAGGTTACCTATTTACCATGGTATCTCTCCCCTGGGTGCGTTGTGTTTTGGTGAGCAGGAAAGCAGCGGGCGGGATGGCGAGCTTGTCCTGCTGCTCCAACACAAGCTACCTTAAGAGCCGGTACGATGCGGTCAATGGGTGAAGTTCGTCAGGAGTACTGCATAAAAAAAAAAACGAGTGTGTTGTCGTGGCAGTTGGTGATCAAAGAAATAAAACAAAATAAAATCAATAAATAATAATGTCATAGACTTAAAGTCATACCTTTGAAGTCATAATGCATTGCAAGTGTTATTAGGGAATGTTGTGCTGTGTTTTCAAGCGCTTCAATGTGACAGCGGGTGCGTTCACGGAGATCAAGAGCAGCCGGAGATGAAGAGCAGCCGCCGCAGGGGAGGGATACCATGGTAAATAGGTTACCTATTTACCATGGTATCTCTCCCCTGGGTGCGTTGTGTTTTGGTGAGCAGGAAAGCAGCGGGCGGGATGGCGAGCTTGTCCTGCTGCTCCAACACAAGCTACCTTAAGAGCCGGTACTATGATGTCAATTGGTGAAGTTCGTCTGGAGTACTGCATAAAAAAAAAAACGAGTGTGTTATCGTGGCAGTTGGTGAGCAAAGAAATAAAACAAAATAAAATCAATAAATAATAATGTCATAGACTTAAAGTCATACCTTTGAAGTCATAATGCATTGCAAGTGTTATTAGGGAATGTTGTGCTGTGTTTTCAAGCGCTTCAATGTGACAGCGGGTGCGTTCACGGAGATCAAGAGCAGCCGGAGATGAAGAGCAGCCGCCGCAGGGGAGGGATACCATGGTAAATAGGTTACCTATTTACCATGGTATCTCTCCCCTGGGTGCGTTGTGTTTTGGTGAGCAGGAAAGCAGCGGGCGGGATGGCGAGCTTGTCCTGCTGCTCCAACACAAGCTACCTTAAGAGCCGGTACTATGATGTCAATTGGTGAAGTTCGTCAGGAGTACTGCATAAAAAAAAAAACGAGTGTGTTATCGTGGCAGTTGGTGAGCAAAGAAATAAAACAAAATAAAATCAATAAATAATAATGTCATAGACTTAAAGTCATACCTTTGAAGTCATAATGCATTGCAAGTGTTATTAGGGAATGTTGTGCTGTGTTTTCAAGCGCTTCAATGTGACAGCGGGTGCGTTCACGGAGATCAAGAGCAGCCGGAGATCAAGAGCAGCCGCCGCAGGGGAGGGATACCATGGTAAATAGGTTACCTATTTACCATGGTATCTCTCCCCTGGGTGCGTTGTGTTTTGGTGAGCAGGAAAGCAGCGGGCGGGATGGCGAGCTTGTCCTGCTGCTCCAACACAAGCTACCTTAAGAGCCGGTACTATGATGTCAATTGGTGAAGTTCGTCAGGAGTACTGCATAAAAAAAAAAACGAGTGTGTTATCGTGGCAGTTGGTGAGCAAAGAAATAAAACAAAATAAAATCAATAAATAATAATGTCATAGACTTAAAGTCATACCTTTGAAGTCATAATGCATTGCAAGTGTTATTAGGGAATGTTGTGCTGTGTTTTCAAGCGCTTCAATGTGACAGCGGGTGCGTTCACGGAGATCAAGAGCAGCCGGAGATCAAGAGCAGCCGCCGCAGGGGAGGGATACCATGGTAAATATGTTACCTATTTACCATGGTATCTCTCCCCTGGGTGCGTTGTGTTTTGGTGAGCAGGAAAGCAGCGGGCGGGATGGCGAGCTTGTCCTGCTGCTCCAACACAAGCTACCTTAAGAGCCGGTACGATGCGGTCAATGGGTGAAGTTCGTCAGGAGTACTGCATAAAAAAAAAAAAAACGAGTGTGTTGTCGTGGCAGTTGGTGATCAAAGAAATAAAACAAAATAAAATCAATAAATAATAATGTCATAGACTTAAAGTCATACCTTTGAAGTCATAATGCATTGCAAGTGTTATTAGGGAATGTTGTGCTGTGTTTTCAAGCGCTTCAATGTGACAGCGGGTGCGTTCACGGAGATCAAGAGCAGCCGGAGATCAAGAGCAGCCGCCGCAGGGGAGGGATACCATGGTAAATAGGTTACCTATTTACCATGGTATCTCTCCCCTGGGTGCGTTGTGTTTTGGTGAGCAGGAAAGCAGCGGGCGGGATGGCGAGCTTGTCCTGCTGCTCCAACACAAGCTACCTTAAGAGCCGGTACGATGCGGTCAATGGGTGAAGTTCGTCAGGAGTACTGCATAAAAAAAAAAAACGAGT